>NC_056735.1:702663824-702766324 GCF_019279795.1 Protopterus annectens
AAAACAATGAGTAAAACGGTCACACAGAAAAAAAACAATAAGTTAAAAAACACAAAAAGAAAAATCTAGCAAAGCTAGACTATCTACTGTGCGATACCTTAAACCTCTTGTATTAGAGGCAACATGAGATATATGCAAATTAACAGGAATCTGGAAAAGTAAACCATCCAACACCAGGGATTACACTTAAGTGCTGTAATGGCACCAACATTAGCGCAGAGATTGAGGGGTGGGAAGAACCACTACACCACAAGGCCTGACACTCTTAAGTGTTATAATGGACTCTACATCTTAACAGGGTTTAGAGGATGGGAGGACACATTAGACCACCAGGGCTGACTCTTGTAAAGTGATGCAATGGCACTAAAGTATTATGGGGTAGGGTGGACCACAGCTGGGTAGAGATGGG
This sequence comes from Protopterus annectens, assembly GCF_019279795.1. Taxonomy (NCBI): domain Eukaryota; kingdom Metazoa; phylum Chordata; order Ceratodontiformes; family Protopteridae; genus Protopterus; species Protopterus annectens. Next base: position 702,664,234 of record NC_056735.1, read on the forward strand.
TATGGGAGCTGTAGTGTGTATATGTCTGTAAGTGATGTGTGTCTGAGAGAGTGTCTCAAGGGGGTATTCCACTGCCTACACAAGCAGTAGGGGATCTTCCACAAGATGCAGATTAGCCATGATTTGCACATCACAGAATTATTCTGATTTGGGAAACATGCAACCTCATCATGGCTAACATATAGGATCATAGGAAGTTACTAGACTATTGGTTCTGAAGCCCTTACAAGCCCAGCCAAGAATTTAGCTCATGTTCTAACAAGTCAGCACCCAATGCCCCTGTCCAGCAGGGACACAGGTGGAACCCCAGGGGTGTATTGTCTGTTCCCCATCTAGTTATCCAGGTTACACTCAAAAAGGGTTAATGAGGTATTCTGCTTGACGTTGAGAAGGAATCTATTCCACTGAAGGGGGTAGTCTCTGGGACTCAAATCTGTTCTGCCAACAAGTTCTATTCATGTTACAGACCAGGTTGAGGTCACGCATGCAGGTTACTCGAATGGAGCTTGACCTACGGATATGCAGCAGTCTCATCAAGGTAGGGTCTGAGATTGCTTTGTATGCCAAAGAGAGGTCACTTCTGTGGAGTCTGTATTAGACTGAGTAGAGAGACAGGGCATTTAGCCTGTCTGTGTAGGGTAGATGTATGAGGCCCTGGATTTTCCATGTGAGGAACCTCTGTGGTCTCTCCAGTTGCTGCATGTGCTTTGTGAGGTACATGCCGAAAGGAGCATTGTACTTAAAAATGGTTCTTATAATGGAAGAATACATGGATGTTATGACCACCTTGTCCCTGGATGGCATACCCTTACCAATGAGGTGGGCCATGTAGAATGCTTTCCCTACAACGGAGGCAATATGGTGGTCAAAAGTCAGTTTGCTATCAACCTGAGTGCCCAAGTCCCTCATGACTGATTGTGTGCTTAGGACCTTGTTATTAATGTGATAATTTGTGGGATGTCACTCTCTGCAAAGGGGATGATGATGCATTTTTTGGCATTCAGTTTGAGGCCATGTTTCTGGCACCAGTCATTTGTTTGGGTGAGACCCTCTTGGATTACAGCACCCAGCTTGCTGTCATCTGCAAACCTGGTCAGCCATAGCCCACTGGTTTTGACCTGCACCTCAGAAAAGTATATCCCAAACAACAGAGGCCACAAGACTGATCCCAGGGATACACTGCTCATTACGGGTCTACTGTTTGAGGTTGCTTCCCCTATTTTGACTAGGTGGGTTCAATCAGTGAACCAGTTAACTACCCATCTTATAACATATGGATTGATGCCTAGTTGAGAGAATTTATCTATTATACCCAAGTGGAGAATAGTGTCAAAGGCTTTGGCCAGGTCAAGGTAGGCAGTCTGGACTGTATTCCCCTTGTCCAAGGCTTTGGTGACTGTCTCAAAGAAGTCGACCAAATTTAACAGGCATGACCTCCACTTGATCGAAACCAAGCTGTGTGAGATTGAGTGTTTGGAGGTTGCCAATGTCCTTGTTAATGAGGTCCATGAAAATCCGCTCAATGGCCTTGCAGATCAGACTAGTTAAGCTGATAGATCTATAATTTCCTGGATTGGTGGATGTTACATCTTTGTGCAAAGGGATGACAGTGGTTGTCCTCCATTAGTCTGGGATGAAACTGGTACTCAGGCTTTGGTTGAATAGTGTGCCTGAATGGTGACGCAAGTTCCTGCCTGTGTTCATGTAGGATGCAGCCTGGGATGTTATTGGGTCCCATGGAGGCTGTATTTTTTGCCTTTGAGAGGGCAGTGATGAACTGCTCCCTAGAGATAAGGGGAGGGAGGCAAGTGCTGGGGATGTCTTGATTTACCGATGGGGGGAACAGAGGGATGAAGTTTTCACTGAACCTACGGCGTTTGTGTATGTGGTGTCCCTGACCACCAGTTCTGAGCAGATACGAGTGCTTTCTTTGAGATTGCAGACATATGTGAAGAAGGCCTTATAATTGTCTTTAGTAGATGTGGCCAGTTTGGACTCGAAGTTTGCTTTGGAGGATTTCACTAGTGCTCTTATTTACCTGTTTTGACTAAGGAGAAATTGCTTCCGATTAGGCACCTGCTCCTTCTTGGTCTTGAACAGCAATTTTTTCCCTTTTATTATAGAGTTTAGTTATTGCAGACACCCGCCAGACAGGTTTACTCTTTCTTGAGGAGGATGATTTTGTCCTTTCGGGTATTCCCGATTCCATGCAGCTATATAAATGCTCATATAGTACTTTGGTATAGGTTTGGACATATATGCCAGTTCCTATGGAGGGGTAGGGGGCTGTGAAGCTGTTTATACCTTCACCCAGGAGGTTGTAATCAGCTTTGGAGAAGATTTTTTTCTTTGACCCTAGCTGGGGGGGGGGGGGGTCGAGGGAGATGGTGACTTCGAAAGTGACCACTTTGTGGTTGGATCTTACCAGAGAGGATGACACTGTAGGGATGCTGCAATCATTACTCATGTGGGTTAATACCATGTCCAAGATATTTTCACCTCTTGTGGTGGTGTCAGCCAGCTGGTTCAAAGTGTTCGCATTGATGAAATCAAGAAATCTCTGGGCATTTGTGTTTTGGCATGAGTAGTTCTTCCAGTCTATGGTTGGATAGTTAATGTCATCCAGGATCAGGGTAAAGGGTTGAATCTTGATTCAAAGAGGTTCAGATAGATGGAGTGGGCATCATTTGTCAAAGTTGGGGGCCTGTAGCTAGCTATGATTTGAATAGGGTTCTTGTCAATGGTTAACTGAACCTGGAGTGTCTCCTGTGTGTCATACTGTTTGACTAGCCTGGAGGTGTGTATGTCTTTTATATATATATATTGCAACTCCACCTCCTTTTGCTTTGCCGCCCATGGTTTGGGGTCTGAATGTATGATAGGATAAGTAGCTTGGTATGGCTTGGGTGCTCTCCATAGCTTTGAACCAGGTTTCTGTGACTGCACAAAGGTCAGCATCTTTAAAGGTTAAGAATGCTGGCAATGAGTACAGTTTCATGTTTAGACTCCTAGCATTTAGCATTATGACCTTCAATTTGCATTTTGATGAATTTTTTATGTTGGTAGTTTTGACCTCATGGCATTGCCTAGAAAAGGCACTTCTGTTTTAGGCCCACACACACAGACACACACACACACACACACACACACACACACACACACACACACACACACACACACACACACACACACACACACACTCTCACCCCTGAAGGGTCTTTCTATCTTGAGCCGTACTGCTTGTATGGGGATTGTGTTTGTAGGGGAGCAAGCCCCCCTGCACACACTATGTGGGAGGCAGTGTCCCTGTACTCCCCTTTTAATTGTATATTCTACCTCTGAGATCATACAATATTGGTGAAAGACATATTCCTAAACCCCAGTAATGTAGATTTTTCACATAGCTGCCAACCATCTGCATAGTCAACCAAATTGCGTTAACTAAACAGTTGTCAATTTTAACATTAGTCAACTACATTTGTGGCCCCTATACATATACATACACACACACACACACACACACACATATATATATATATATATATATATATATATATGCATATATATATATATATATATATATATATATATATATATATATATATATATATATATATATATATATATATATATATATATATATATATATATATATATATATATATATATATATATATATATATATATATATATCATGCGTGTGCACAACCTTTGACCTTGAAGTGCACTGTTTGCTTTAGTCAACTGTGCTTTTACTCAGATTTCAAACTTGTTGAATACATTGTGTTTGACTACAGTGCAATATGTGGGATATTGGTCTGTGTTTTAGTTGTACAACCATGGATTTAGTACATTTACGGAAGGAGGTGTGTGTGTATTTGAAGCAGAGAGCTCCATATAAATAGAGAGACCTCCACATAAATAGCGTTTGTATTTATATGTGGTTGAGGATTAGTGTGATTTTATTTGCATGTGGGTAAGGAATTTTGGCATTTGTTTTCTGTGTTCTGCTTGGTAAAGTATATTTGTTTTATGTTTTCCATTTACTCTGCAGCTCTAATAATGTAATCACAAAGATTAGTTTGGTTTTGTGAGGGCTGGCCAAAGTTGCAGTCAACCAATTATTTTGTGAGTCATGTGTGTGTGTGTGTGTGTGTGTGTGTGTGTGTGTGTGTGTGTGTGTGTGTGTGTGTGTGTGTGTGTGTGTGTGTGTGTGTGTGTGTGTGTGTGTGTGTGTGTGTGGGAGAGAGAGAGAGACCGTTTTTGTGTTTGTGTGTGCATGTGTGTGTATGTGCATGGGAGAGTGGGTGAATGTGTCTCCACCATAGCAAGGAAGATGAAAACATGGTACATTCCAGATTTATTTCAAAGTTATTGCATTATCCTATATTTCCTATATTGTCTACTTTGGCTTTAAAACAGACTTTACAGCAGTGTGCTACTGGAGTTGGTTTTATACTTTGGCTCACTAAGACCAAATAGCATAAATACCTACTTAACTTTTAAAGAGCGCAGTGGTGTGGCTTTGCTATGGTAATATTTGCTTAGGGCATAAATTGTACTGAATGTCAAGGGCTGTGTATTTCTGTGGTGGAAACTACTGAAACTATTGCAGTAAAACTGAAGGGATTTGAGCTGACAATAGCTTTGGCACGCGAGTGTTGGATTTTTTATTTCTTTGTCATTAAAGTTTTGTTATACACTTTTCAGCTTAGTAAGTAGCCTTTAGCACTGTAAAGTTGTAGTCTCATGTTAGATTAAAAACAGCAGCCAGCACAGAATAGCATCAGCATTGTTTTCACAACTTGCTGTAAATGTATTCATACTAAGTTTGCCAAGTGTTTTACTGTATCTGTATGTTCTCTTCATGGATGTCAGGATTCATTTCTCTCTCAAACTTCAGTTTTCCGCTGTGAAGGTGAATTTCTTGACATCCATTAATCAAATATGAAACACCTCATAATCGTCAATAGATGTTTTAATATTGTGGCGTATTGAGATCATGCAGTATATATATCTGCTTTATTTTTAAGAAGCTCACTAACATGGCATGGTTAGTAGGCAGAAAATCTGCTGTTTGTGAGTGGCTATGGTCGCTTGTGTATGTGGGCCTGCTAGGAATGAGGAATAAACAGACAACTACAGACAAGAGCTTAGAGCGTCAGATTACGGATGCATTGTTTCCTAGTCATTATTTTGAGTTAATCAGGGAATTCAAAAGTGAAGCCTAAGCCAAAGTATTCTGTCCAAACATGCTACAATATTCTGTGGTTTGTATGTTGCCTTCTAAGGATTAATATTAGAAATTTCCAGGAATTTACCTTTGGAGCTGCTTTTATACTTTATTATAAAGAGGCCATTTAACGTAAATACCTGTTTTACTTTTAATAAATTGAGTAGCAATGTGTGGCCGTGGTGATCATCCCTATCCTGCTTGTTAAGGAGTGAGGCTATGAAGCACTGTGAATAACAAAGTGTTAATGTAATGAAATATGTTATGGTAAAATGAAGCCGTGAACAGTATTGAGTGCTGTAATACTGCAGTAGTGGGCAGCTTTTCTGGACACAAGAATCAGTTTATATTTTAGAGTATGGTACATTGAAACCTAAAGGGTTAAATCAGGAAGTTAACTTGACAAGAATGATTTGTTAATTTTGATGTTGATGTCTTAACCCTGATGTTCAGATTCTTTAAGGGCTTTAGCCAAGGGACTAGAATGTTTTTATGGAATTTAATAATAGCTCCTGATGCATGTTATATCATGAATTATTCGACATTGGGATATACTCTTACATTTTCTTCTAGAATTTATCCAATAAATAAATAAATAGAAACAATAGTGACCCCCCCCCCTCTGAGTGGGTGTCATCAGGGAAATAGCGGACTGCCATGGGTGTTAGATGCAGGGCCTCTCCATCACCGGAAGGTCTGTTATTTTCCCAGTAACACACACCCTGGAGGGTATTACAGCACTTAGATAACTGACTATCTGTTAAAGTGTTTATATTTGTTTTGTTATAAGCAGAGATATCTATTTTTATATTTTTTATGTAACATTGTTCCTCATAATATTTAAAGTTGATGCAGGACATGTGATATATGTGACAAGAAGTATTTTACATCCAAAATTATAAGAACTTAATAATGTCTGCTCACACATACATACACACACACACACACACACACACACACACACACACACACACACACACACACACACACGCACACACACACATACTTCCGCGCGCACACATACACACATACTTGCGCACACACACACACACACACACACACACACACACACACACACACACACACACACACACACACACACACACACACACACACACACACACACACAAAAATTGTTCCTCATAATATTTAAAGTTGGTGCAGGACATGTGATATATGTGACAAGAAGTATTTTACATCCAAAATTATAAGAACTTAATAATGTTTGCTCACACACACACACACACACACACACACACACACACACACACACACACACACACACACACACACACAAACATATACATACATACACACACACACACACACACACACACACACACACACACACACACACATACACACACACACACACACACACACACACACACACACACACACACACACACACACACACACACATGCACACATACTTGCACGTGCACACACACACACACACACACACACACACACACATTTATATACACACACACATACACACACACACACACACACACACACACACACACACACACACACACACACACACACGCACACACGCACGTGCATAAATACAGACCACAAAGACACAGGCATACACACATGCATGCACATGCAAACACGCACACACATACATACACACACACACACACACACACACACACACACACACACACACACACACACACACACACACACACACACACACTCACTCACATGTACAATATCATAACTGCATTGATTTTTTTTTTGCTTGCTAAATGAAGTTTGGCAACAAACCAAGTTGTCCCGGGACATCTTCATGGGAGGAGGGGGGCTTAGGATGATATTAGGGGGAGTTAAGTGAGTTGGGGAGGTGAAAGGGTTATGACGAGGCAGGGATGATTGGGAGGAAATGAGATAAGGATGAGGAGGGGCTTAAGGGGTTTAGTCTACTGTAGCTGGGTCAGGCAATCACATTTTGGTGTGAACTTGCTACAGCAGGCTCTCGTCCATGACAACCTGAAGGGAAGAGTGGTCTGGTAGGCCTTAGAGTGGTGGGGTATGGAGGAGGTGAGTGAGACTCAATTCCAGAGGTTGGTTGTAATGATAAATTGTGTTCAGTCCAGTCCAGTCATGGAAGGGTGGGGGTTTTGCTATGTCTTCAGTTTGTGCAGTTTAATATAAAAAAAATGTGTTTTTGGTATTTGATTGCTGGTGGTATCCTCGGCTCGTTGGGGGTGGCGTGTGGGTTTTCAGGACTGTTGTGGCTGCATTGGGCTCACTGGAGTCACCAGTGATGGGCGGTGCTGTTTCGCGGGCTTCTGACATGTGGGACTCACTGAGCAGGCAAGTAGGTTTTTCTACCCTGGTGGTGCAGGTGGAGCATGGGTTTTATTGCTGTTGGGAGGGTTGCACCCTCTTGTTAGGTGTAGCTCCGTTAAATAAAAAAAAAAAAAAAAAAAAAACTTGAATTTCGTTTTAGGAGGGTTGGTTGTTGGATCTGGCCATCAATGGCCATGACTGACGATCACGGCGCACTTCGGTTTTGTCTTGTTTTGGTACGCAAACCAATTTAACTTAGGAGGTAGAATTTATTGGTGATCATAATGTCAGTGAATTGTATTGACTGTTGAGTGCAGAGTAGGCATTTCTCTGTTGCCTACTGCTGATTTTGCCTGGTATGATAGTGAAACAGTTTGGTAACAAGGGAATTTTGTTTGGTGGATACCTGAATCAGTGGGTCATCCTGTGATTTTGAATGGTTCTGCATGGACACCTCAGATGTGTGTATGTAATTGCAGCAGTGCATTGGTGATGATAGATTGCAGCGAGGGGGGATTGAGCACTGATGTTCATCAGAGTGGCTTATCAGTGTGAACAAGGGAGAGTGCAGGCGGATCCATTTTGTTTGGCTCATCTGGAAGTTATAATCCAAATTACTGCATTTTTGATATTGTCCTATAATGTTTATCTCTGGATCATTGGGAATATGGGCTTGGCATTGCTGTGGCATGTTGTACATCTGCTGTGTTGCTCTTTGGCAGTCCGGTTGGTTCGGAGTCTGTTACCGACTGTATGCAAGCAAATGGCTTTAGGTATGTGTGTGTGTTGGGGGGGGGTTCGTGCCATACTTCTCAGGAAGATTGTCTTCCAGAAATGTGCAACACAGAGAAACAGGGGCTTTATACTTTGCTCTGGTGGCAAGAGAGTTGTTTCTTTCAGGAATGCTTTGCTTGCCCATGACATTTTTTGCTTGATTTCAGCTATTGGGAACACACTAGCTCAGAGCGCTTTTCAGGAATATGCTACCCATAAACAATTTTCCACATGCAAAAACAACAGCACTGCTGGAGAATGAACGATGTTGTGAAGTGTATGAGGTTTGGCAACAGTGTACTGGTCGTTTTCCTGTGCTCTGGGTCGGGTGTCAGTGAGGGAGGTGCGCGCGCTGTGTCCTTGTGGGTCATGATGCTCGGTTTGGTTCTGAGGGGATAGTTTCTTTTTGTATGGATGTTGGGAGGAAAAAAGGAAGGGATTGGTTGTGGGAGTTGGATTTGCTGGTGGAGCTTAGGGGGCACAATGTTAGGTGCCTTTGGCTCCTCTACAGTATTTTTGCTGAGGTGTGGTCTGTGTTTTCCTACAGGTGATTTGTTCTTGCATGATGTTTTGCAAAGTGGGAGTAAGGGGGCAGCCTTGGGGTGGTGATGCAACTCCGTCGCCTGTTGTTGGGTTGATCATTGCCGGCGGGGTTCTCGGCTCATTGCTGGTGGTGTTGTGGTTGTTGGTTGGGGGGAACAGCTGTGGCCTGCATTGTGGTAGTGAGGGATCTCTTTGCGGGTTTAGGGATGGCTGCTAGTGATAAGTGTTGCTGCGCATGTGCAGTAGCAACCCACATCAGTAATTGTTGTGGGTAGTTGGTAAAATGATTATTTAGGCTTTATAGTCTTAGTGGAGCAGATTTGATGTGACTTGGGTTGAGGGTTGCCACGTTGCACAGAGGGGTGGGGTTTCTGGTAAAATTTGTAGGCGGCTAACAAATGGAGTGAATACTCAGAGGGTTCTCTTCATTTGGAGGTAATCCACATGACTGAGGGTTTCTTTGATGCTGGCTGCATGTTTGCAAACAGTTAGAGGGCTGTGGATATTGGTTGTTGGCCATACAGCCATGTGGTGCATCATACCTCTCATCTGTACAGAATTTTGCCTTATATATTTGGTCTATTGTCATAAAACGGTGGCTTTCTGACAAATTAGTGGCAAATCATTAAGGGCTGAAGTTAGAAAATACAGACACAAGGGAGGATAAAGACTGACACTGGGGCTGAAATTAGTAAGTAATGGTATGATGTGGGGAATATAGATTAAGAGTAGGTAGTTAAGAAATGGAATTAGTTAAATGTTAAATGTAGACAGCAGACAGAAACTGAGTTCTGCTCTGCTGCTGTTTTTTCCTTGCCGGGTTGGCAGGATGGGTTCTTCTTGAAAAGGTCTTGGAATGGGTGTTATGTCTTTTGGAGAATTTACATGTCTTTTCTTTCTTGCAGATGGGGTCTTGGAACCCTGTGGCTGTAATTTGGAATAGGTGAGTATGAGGTGGAGCCATCTCTTTACATAATAGAGGCTTTACTTTGGTCCTTTTCCTTGTAGATGGTGGTGTGCCGAGTACCAGTTGTGGTGATACACAGTGAATTCACAGATGATGGAAGCAGTGGCAAGCGAGGAAGTTACACATGGGGAACACAAGTGGGCAGCAGTTAAAGACGGAAGTAAGTGGATTTCAAAGTTGTTGAATTTTGGTAGGGTATTTACACTGCTAGTCAGAGAAGGACAGGCATTTGAGTTTGTGATCTCAGGGTTAATTGGTTGTACAATTTGTTACATTAACTGTTCAGTATGTTAGATTAGTGTTGAAAGTTGTTCCTGTTTTGGGGCATTTGCATTCAATAGTAAAAGGGAACAACAGCCATTGGCCATAGGTAAGAGTTTGGGTTCCTGCAGTGAGCTTGATGAGGTTACAGGTAATGCATTTTATTTAGTGCTCATTAAGGCACGTCAATGTGGACGGGTTTCAGGTGGGTGTAGTGGTGTCTCAGCACTCTTAGTATCATAGGAAGTTATTAGGCTACTGGCTTGGGGATAGGCTAGACAAGTTTGGCTCTTTTCTGCAGGTAGCACTTATCACTCTTGTCTAAGAAGATATGAGTCATAGTATAAGAAAAAAAAAGGGGGGTGGCTGGTGCCATACCTTGGTGCCGAATTTGGCAAACACTTGATGAGGTGGCAGGGGTTCTTGTCAGTGCCTCCATGTTAAGTAATTATTGGTATGTGTGCACATAGAATTTATTGTTTTTTCTTTTCTTTGCAGATTGCTGAAGTGCAGAAGGCATCATGCGGTGGCTTGAAAAGGGGATTTGAAAGGTGATGTTTTGATAGGATGGATGTTCTGGCTACTGGAATCGGGCACAAGGAGGGTCTGAGCAATCACCTTAGTAAGGCATGTTAGTGCTCGTGTTTAATTAGAGGGAGCTGATTATTGCATTGGTATAAGGGGCAAGTAAGGAAGAGGTAGGTAGGGGGGCCAAGGAAAAAACTGTTGAGGATGGTTTATGGGGAGTGTGGGGATCCTACGTGATGAGTAGTCAGGACATTCATAGGAGCACAGGAACTTATGATGCTACAGACCTATGGCTCTTACAAGCTGGTGAAGCTCAATCCTTGCTTTCTTAGAACCTTGGGGTGGTTGTATTCATTCATCCAGTTGTTTGAACCATATGTGGAGGAAGGGCCAATGAGGTGTTTGACAGGATGCTGGAGTTTGTTCCTAATGGATGGTATCTTTGGGGTGAAAAATTTGTCCCGTGAGTAGGTAGGGTTAATGTTACATACCAGGTTAAGGTTTTGCAGAATAGCACAAGGATAATTTCACTTGGGGTTTGGGTGAATATTGTAGATAGGGTTTCAGGAAGCATGGTAGGTAGGTGGCTGTGTTGGGGGTAGTTTTAGAAACTGGGTGCATTGTTATAGGGGAGTTAGAAGGTTTAAAGGAAGCTTGGTAGCAAGATAAAGCAGTAGGATAGGTCTTAATTACCTACTAGTGGTATAGGTAACATAAGGAAGAGAGCTTTCGAGGGGAAAGGCCAGAGACAAATGGGGGTTAAGAACGGTTTGGTGATGATTGAATTGGGGGTGTTTATGGCTGGGCATGTAGAGTACTTCATTGCTGAGCATACTCCACACCGATAACAACAACGTAAATGTGAAACACACTGATACTGGATTTACTACACAAACAACTCGGCTCGGACGGTGAAAAAACTGTTTAATACCAAAAACCACGAAAATCCACAAATAAGTTAAGCGCTTTCATCTGAGGAAGTCTGCTAGTCAGATGAAAGCGCTTAACTTATTTGTGGATTTTCGTGGTTTTTGGTATTAAACAGTTTTTTCACCGTCCGAGCCGAGTTGTTTGTGTAGTAAATCCAGTATCAGTGTGTTTCACATTTACATTGCTGAGCATAGGTGAGTTTTCAGGAACTAGGTCAAGGGGTGCTAGTTTTCTGCCATCTAAGGTTAGGACATTAAAGTTTTGGAGTTAGACTATTCCCTACGGTAATTGAGTTGTTGCACATCCAGAACTGGGTAGTTGGTTGGCAAAGGTGATACACTTCAGTTGACAGTGTCCTGGGTGTGAGACTTGATATTAGTTCTTTTGTCTGGATGTCGATTTGAGTTCAAGGGGTTATAGTTTGTGGTTTTGTGGTGGTTATAGGTTGTCAATCCGTTCAGGTTGAGCCATGATTTCAGCTTTGAAGGAAGTGGGCTAAAAGGGTATGTATTCTCTTGGTGTCGATGCTCTGGTGGTACAGTGGGGTCATGGTAATCCTACTTTAGTTAGTTTCCTTAGGGTGTGTTTCAGTGATGGTTTGGCAAGGTGGGTTTATGACGGGATTCTAAGGTGCTTTACAGATGATGGGTACAATGAAAGATGTTTGGCTTGACCCTTCCCTTTATGGAAAGTCGTGTGTTAAACAATTTTGGGTAGAAGGGAGGGGAAACAGCCTGATCAGGCTGGTTGGCAAAGAAGAGGGATAGGCTTGCCCTCTTCTGTTCCCCCTCTGGTGTCTGGATGTTCATTTCAAGGATCAGGGGAAATGAAAATGAGCAGCTGGAGGAAGTTTGCTGAATAGATAAGCAAGCAGAGGTAAGGATGCTGCCTATTTGGTAGAAGGTAATATAATGAATGGTGTATGCAGTGAGATGGGACGCTGCTTCATAAGTAATGTAACCGACCAGAGGTATGGACCCTGCTTGTTGGGCAGGGTGAGTAGGTATGCTGCCCTGATTAACATTGCAAGGATGGTGCTTCATAAGTAAAGTAAGCGAGCAGAGGTATGGACGCTGCTTACTAGGGCAGGGTGAGTAGGTATGCAGCCTTGATTAACATTACAAGGATGTTATGCTGTGTTTAGAATCAATTATGTTATGAATAGTTGTAATTAATGAATTTGGTGAACAAAGCTATATTATGGAAATTTAATAAAGGTCGTCAAATGTAATTTGGTGTGATGTGTTATTGAAGGGGACCGGGACAAATGAAGTTTGGCAACAAACCAAGTTGTCTCGGGACATCTTCATGGGGGTGGTTTAAGTTGATATTAGGGGGAGTTAAGTGGGTTGGGGAGGTGAAAGGCTTAAGTGGAGGCAGGGATGGTTGTGAGGAAATGAGATAAGGATGGGGAGGGGCTTAAGGGGTTTAGCCTAGTGTAGCTGGGTTAAGCAATCACATTTTGGCATGAACTTGCTACCCACCCTCCCTCTTTTCGTTGATGAGTTGGGGGGATTAGGGTTATTTATCAGTGGGGATAGGCGGAGAAGAGGGATAGGCTTGCCCTCTTCTGTTCCCCCTCTGGTGTCTGGATGTTCATTTCAAGGATTTGGGGACAGGAAAATGACTAGTTGGAGGAAGCTTGCTGAATAGATAAGCAAGCTGAGGTAAGGATGCTGCCTATTTGGTAGAAGGTAATATAATGAATGGTGTATGGAGTGAGATGGGATGCTGCTTCATAAGTAAAGGAACCGAACAGAGGTATGGACCCTGCTTATTGGGAAGGGTGAGTAGGTACACTGCCCTGATTAACATTACAAGGATGGTGCTTCATAAGTAAAGTAAGCGAGCAGCAGTATGGACGCTGCTTACTGGGGCAGGGTGAGTAGGTACGCTGCCCTGATTAACATTATAAGTATGTTATGCTGTGTTTAGAATCAATTATATTATGAATAGTTGCAATTAATGAATTTGGTGAACAAGGCTATGTTATGGAAATTAATAAAGGTTGTCAAATGTCATTTGGTGTGATGTGTTTATTGACGGGGACCGGGACAAATGTGACTTGGCAAAGTGAAACAGCAAGTCCTTGTAAATGCTGTTGTAGTTACTTTTGCTACTTAATTTTGTTTTTCTACTGTATTTACATTTTCATTCATGCTTACTAAACATCCATGCCTTGTTTAGCGAGTGTAAAGAAAATGGTGTCCACTTGCTTTTTTCATGTGCACCTCTTAGTGCTTTGTTAACCTGCCATGAAGACTAGTTTTTACAGGGTGATACCTCTGCATTAATACCCTGTTAGAGAACATTCGTTCTCCAAAAGTTGTATTTATATTATGTATTTTAGTAGGATGTCCTTATTTCAAGCTATCCTGCATTTTGTTACACAACTAAATCTGAATGATTTTTTTATAGATAGATACTATGCTTGCAGTCCTGGGGACTGTTGAGCCTAGCCCAAATTCCCAGTTTCCCCAAGCACTGTCTAGTTGAGTGACTTGCTTGAAGTCACACAATAGACAAATAGAACTTTGGGGGATTCAAGCCAGAGGAACTATAGCTCATAGCCTTAACCCTCTGCACCAACTGCCAGACATCTAAAAATATTAAACACAAATTAGAAAGAACTCTACTTTTCTACTAGTCTGGGAAGTTAGAAATAGATTAGGAAGCCTATCTGACACTGATGTAACTTCAAGCTGATGCTCTGTTTTGTATGTTCACTTTCCCGGATGTTATATATTTGTATGTTCACTTCCCATATGGTATACATTTATAAAATGGTACATAGTTAATAGTTTCACAACACTAATTCTTGTTTTTTTCCAAAATATACTGTAAGTAAAGTGTACCAAGTTATATCAGTGTTTACAACAAACCTGCCTTACTTTTTTTTCCTTTTCCAAAAATTCCAGAGTAGAAAGAAAATAATTTATGCTAGCATATGACATGAAAAAATTCACAGCAAAATAAAGAATCAGCACATTTAATTAAATGTTATTCTTGCTTGGAAGGTCAGATGTGTATTCTATCATTGGCAGTACCTGATATTAACTATTTGTCTATAGGAAATGGCAAGAGATGCTAAATCTTGAAAAAGACAAGCCAAGCAACAAATACTTACATTTCCCTCAAGAGATATTCAAGAAACTGAAATATTGATTAACATATAACATAACAACATAACATAACATATCATAACATAAGGACAGCCTTAATTGTAAGCCTGGTTGTCCTCAAGTTGACCAGTGGAGAAGAGCTTTAAGCCACCATACCATTTATATGAGATTTGCTGATGTGGAGTTGCATTTTCAGCAGTGGTTCATTGACTCAGCTTTAGAGGACAACATTCCATTGTAGACTAGATGGAAATACTTGTCAGTAAAATAATATCATAATTGTTCAGAATCAGATGCACAGATGAAAATGCACAATTTAAAGCTAGAGTAGAAATGAATACTTTCAGTCAAATGGTTAATAACATGGCTTAGTCTCCATAGTCACAATGCTTTAAAGAGCATGCTGTTTAATTAATAGATTCAAAATGATATGTCAGAGAAGGAATATGGTGCTACTGGTTATAGTGATAACAATGAAAAACTAAGGTATGCCACAGGTCAAAGACTGAAGAAAAAAGGATGATCAAAAATTCAGTATCCTTTTAAATAGCATGCATTTATTTTATTTATTTAACTTTATTTTTCTTAGCATATATTTATTTTATGTATTTATAGGATGTTTGCTATCAGTTAGTAGTATATATTTCAAAATTCACAAATTCAGGACATAAAGCAAAAATATTACTTCAGGAAAGTATAACAAACTAATACTGACAAATTCTACTTCTACTCATGTAACAGAGCAACTAAGTTACTTAGTAGTTGCAATGGGACTAAGTATACAGAGTTTAATAGTACCTGTATTGCAGGGTGACGTTATTTGAACAGTCTGTTTTAGAACTTTAACATTTGTCAGCATTTACAGGAAAGTAAAGCAAAGAGACAAGTTGAAAAATTAAACAAAAAATGTTCAGACAACAGACATAGATTAGTATTTAAACTCTGATTTAGCAGAAATTCTTTAAGTTCAAGCACTCGGTATATATATTGTTAAAATAAGAAAATGCATGGCTTAGACACTGCTGTACTTGATAGAATGGTAACTCTCTCTCTCTCTCTCTCTATATATATATATATATATATATATATATATATATGAGTGCATGTTGCTTGGTAGACCAAGAACAATATTGAACTACAAAGCATTAAGCAGAAATGCTCAAAATTTATCTTATTGAAGGAAAGAAAAATCTACCTGAAGTACTGTTTTATTTTTATTTTGTTTTGCAGTGGTCAGGCCCCCTCATTCCTACAATGCTGCTAATTATATAAACCAACTTCAACATCACACTACAGTGAGCAAATTCCTGTTGTGCCATGATCGCACACAGAAATAAAAAAAACAGTCAACAAAACAAATGTCATCCATAAATGAAAACTTGAAACATTGAAAGGCAACTGATAACCACAAATGGTCAAACTGCTGCTTATCAAAAAAACAAAAACATTGTTTTACAGGTGGAAAGCCCTCCTGCACCTCCCATACCCCCTGTTAATTATATATATTCCAAGTCTGAGATTGCTCTATAGTGGGGAAAAGGCAAAATCCATAGATCCTCATTGAAGCATGACCTCAAGCAAAAGAAGCCTGTACTTTTGATTAGCTGTTCAGTCAACTGTACTGACTTTTTTCCCGTTGGACAAGTTGTCTTTTGATAAATAGAATGTAACCCCTACACACACACACACACACACACACACACACACACAGACACACATAAATATATAGTATACACACAGACATATATATATATATATATATCAAAAAAGAAGAAGAGTAGTAAAATGTAAGCGCTTTCATGCACTAAATAAGTGCACTTCTTCAGACAAACATTTCACAAAATAACAAACTTTTTATAGTATAAATAAGCACCAATTAAGAAAATTAATCAATTAATTAAATAATTAAATAATTAAACCTGCCCTCAAATTTAAAAACACATACACAATTAAACAAACTAATGTACATCAAATAAAAAGCTCTACATATTCAACACACCTTCAACAAACATAAAACATTTAACACTTTTCTCTTATTCTGTTCATTCATACATTAAAAAATGAAATAGAATATGAAGCCATTGTTCAACGTTCTAAAGCTCTCAATCTAAGCAAACATTTAATGGAACAAGCATCGTTAAGCCCGGGGTAAACATATGCGTTAGTTTGTAACTGCCACAAAAGTTCTTGTTCTTCAAGTTTTAAGTGCCACGGTCCCCCTCTTTGGTTCCTTGGAACACTTTGAACTACTATAAATTCCTATAAATTCAAAACCATGTGAACTGAATTCAGCTACATGTCTTGCTAGTGCATTAGTATGAATACCTTTAGTAATACTATAGATATATATATATATATATATATATATATATATATATATATATATATATATATATATATATATATGTTCCTAAATGCGTTGTTTTAATTGGTGTTCTGTTTTGCCCAGATAAAATGCTGAGCATACTTTACAAGAAGCCAAATAAACAAAATAAAAAAATAATGATAAATATAAAGATGAAAAATTAAATATATCCCAAAACATGTTAATAATGTAATAGTTGAAGTTACAGTATTTCGGAAAAGTCTTGCCTTTTTAAACACAGTTTAGTTTTGCCCATAAATAAAAGCCAGACCCTAACCTAAATAAAAAAGTAATGCTTCACATGAAAGATCTCTTCAAACCGTTTAAGGTGCAATACAATTTATTCTAGTAAAAAAAAATATAAGAAATAAGGTAGATTAATTTGAGGTACTTCTTCAGTAAAACAAAAAAAGTAGTCTGTGCTGTCACTAAAACATGGTAAAAGAAAAGAAAAATGACTCATAAATGATTATCCATGTGATGTCTTTGCACTGGCCCAGTAATCAAGGAGCCTCATCCCTCATCACTAGCACCAGTAAGGGACGTGCACACTAGGAGGGTGACATTTACACCCACAGTAAAGTACAATTTCCCTTAAGAGCACACAGAGATCACAGTCAGTCTGGGGCTGGTTTCTCCCTCTCTCTCCAGATCCCCAATAAGACTTCTCACTGGCACAGCTATAGAGTCGAGTCCTTAGCCAGGGTTCCAAGCCAAGTCCTCCCAGCACTCTCTCTGTCCAACCAGTGCTTTGTGTCCCTGCCCAAGTAGCTGACAAACACACACACACACACACACACACACACACACACACACACACACACACACACACACACACACACACACACACACACTTTGAGATTTGATTTATACACAAACACACACATGGGAAAGGCTGGCACAGGTTTACTAGCTATGCCCCCTTCTGTCCAGACTATAAGGTAGTTATCACTGCCACCAGAACCCCTTATCAGCTACTATAAGCCCCTTCCCAAAGAATAACCAATCCTACTGTGTGATGTTAATATTATCCAAATGGTAAGTGTGACCAATGCTTTCAAGGCTATTGAAGTGGCCCATACGGTGTCACCAAATACATATGCAAGTACGCTAAGAGCTTAAATATCTCTAAACAAACTAGCCACAATTAAAAGGTTTAAATATATTTAATAATAAATAATAAAAGAACAAGACAATACTCAATAACTCAACACAGTGACTATGGAGTTCAGAATCATTGGAAATATTTTAAAACAACATTGCAGGACAGTCTCAAATAAATACAGAAAACATCTAAACTAGTCTTTACTGTATTGCTAACTATCTCTAAAAGAAAGAGCAAGGCAAATGCAGATGAGAGGTGCTGAATGGATATTTTCAGATCCAAGACAAGATACAAAATGCACAGTCTCTGAGAGTTCCCAAATTAATATCAAAACATTACTGCTGGGTCAGCTGGATGACATCACTATTTGTCACCTGCCTTTAGTTCCCAGGCTAACAGATACTTAACAAAATTTAACATTTCTGTGTGAAAAATATTTATCTCTCGGATCTGCAGCTACTAGGAAGTCATAGAGGAATAAAAACACCTTACATTCCAAAACTAGTAATTATTTCTGTTTCAAGACAATAGAAAGAAACCACTAACTGTAGACATTCTGTCTCCTTCAGTGAAGCTGAGAGATAAACGCAATCGTAAAACAATTCACTTATTTTCTTAGGGTTTGCAAGTCAAATCTGTTCTTTTCCAGTAGGGTACACTGTGGTTACATTCTTGAAGCTCAGTACAGAGCATACAGTTCAACATGGACTTTTGCACCAGTAGTTTAATATACACATAACATATAGTTATCTTACGTTTGTAAGGCAAGCATATGAATCATATTAATATTCACATATGACATATGATTATTTACAAAATTCCAGATAGCTGGGCTGGCAGTGTCACATATCTTTATAAATCATATTAATATTTTCAAGTGGCATATAATTATTTACAAAATTCCAGCTAGCTGGGCTGCCCGCATTTTGGTTTGTCACAATCCAAACTAAAACAGAACTAGTACTATATAGTGAGTTTAACTGTACTGTTTATTAAGACTAAGATTTTTATATGAGTGTGCACAGCATCACTTTTAAAATAATTTATGTTGTGGTACATAATAAATAAATAGGTGAAATAAATGCTTTTTATTTTTGCTCCCTGCACCACACCTGAAAATCAAGTTGCTCTCCCTCCATCATTCGACTGACCTATTCTGCACCCTTAGGACAAGACACCTACAGTCCATTTGTTCTCTTTGAGTCACATGCCAGAAATGAGACCATCTTCCACAAATGAATTAGAAATTCTTTTAGATTGTCCTTCCTGTTTCTTCGTGCATGCCCAGTGGCACTACTGGGGATGTACATGTAAAGGATATTGTGCAGATTTGTCACTTACATCTGTGAGTAATGCAAACATACAGACACCTTATAACTTGTGGCAAACACCCCTGCTGGCTTTTCAGTCTCTTTTGAGGAATTCGTATGAAGCAAGCATTCCCGGGCATGAGCCCCTCAACGTGTCCTCTGAAATACGCAAGTTGTCTCAGCTTCTTCATACTTCTCCCCATTTAAGTACTTCAGCATTGGGATTTTAACTAATCCTGAGTCATCTGAGTTATAGTCAGGACTCTATCCATTACTGCCATGGAGCCATTAAATAAATATTTACTGCATACTGTATGGCAACCATTCTAGTCTAAAACATGACAAAATCATGAATTAATTTGGTTGTTTATGATTATATCAGCAATGGTAGAATACTTGGAAGACTGAACTTAAAGAAAAAAAAAGGACAGAAACAAAAGTGAACAGCCATAACTGAATGAAAAAAATCTATACTGACTGCAACAGGAAAACAAATGTTTTCCACTTGTGATCAGCCATTTTAAGGGGGAAAAAAGAAACACTTCCTACAGACATACTTTGACTAGAAGTACTAAGAACCAAAAAGAAAAAAAGAAAAGAAAGTGTAAAATAAGAGATTACAAAACAAAATTAACATCAAAGATGAGACATCCAAAACTTTTATTAAACAGAAAAAAGGCTTAGCGTTTTCATTCACAAATATATAGAAATTCATGAGGCTTAGATAATGTTCTACACATTTGTGAACAAAAACAGTAAACCGTTTTTCTATGTGATAAAAGTTTGAGATGTATTGTCTTTGATGTTTTTTTCAATAGTTGAAGTTTTATGGAAAGGCTTTTTGGTTAGGTAATGAGCAGAGCTGGGATTGGGGTGGAACCATGGTTATGTTTAGAGTTAGTACATGTGAGTAAGTTCCACTGCACCTAACCCCATCCCCCTACATATTACCTTGCTGAAACCCTTTCCCTAACAGTACCACTATAAAGGATACCTGCACACATACTTTAGATACGCCATAACACATACACCTATTCCCTTACCTATTCCTGTGTGTAATCCCAACCAGACAAACTTCCATGTATGTGTACACACACTCACACACACACACACACACACACACACACACACACACACACACACACACATACACGCACACACACACATATAATATATGCATACATCCATACAAAAGAGACAGGGAGAGAGGGAGAGAGACAGAGAGAGAGAGAGAGAGAGAGAGAGAAAGGTTAAAATCACATGGCATGTATCCCCACTGCAAGTAATGTGAGTTAAAACTATTCTGTGCACAAGTTTCAGTATGAATCATTGAATTATATCCAGACCAAGCTACAGCCACATGAATGCAACTGGCTGTGGCTTCAAATCATCCAGATATAGACCCTAACATTTTTTTGAATATGCAAGCCACCTGCACTCCTATCTGAGCATCTTCATCCCCCCCCACTACCCCTTACTTATATATACTACTTCCATGGTCTTACAAACTACAAGAGGCTGTGAATCTCTGCTGGAACTGTAATACATACAGTGCCATCCATTAGTATCTGTGAGAAATCATGATCAACGAAGTGCAACTCAGCTAGTCGTGATGGATGCTTGTCCTCTTTCCCCTTGATCCCTAGTATGAAAACATTATATATGTATGCATTCAGCATCCTCCTTTCATTAAAATAAATATGTCTGCGGTTTCCATATAGCAGAACAAAATCCTGCAGGTTTTGTATTAGTATGTTAGGCTTATTTGAAGCAAGGTAAGGTTGTAAGAAAACTGCACTGCATAAAAAATTTTAAAAGTCTGTGCCTTTTTGAATAAACAAGTTTCAGTATTTTCTCTTTTAAGAACTGGTAGTATATGTTAGAGGTTTGTTTATAATGTTATAATATCTAGAACAGTTGATCTGGACTGTCACTAAAATGAGAGGTTTGGCTTCCTAAGTCCTGACTGAGTCCCAGGAATAGACTGACACATCATTGAGGGGGCAATGTTGAAATTCCTATTCAACAGACAAGATATTGCCAGTGGAACATCACGAATAGCTCATATATCAGCAAAGGAACATCAGGATTAACCTAATAATAGATATTCAGGTAATGCCAAAGAGTACGCAAATGTGTAGGTTAAGTATGACTTTTCAGGGGATGCTGGCAAG
This sequence comes from Protopterus annectens, assembly GCF_019279795.1. Taxonomy (NCBI): domain Eukaryota; kingdom Metazoa; phylum Chordata; order Ceratodontiformes; family Protopteridae; genus Protopterus; species Protopterus annectens. The sequence goes on from NC_056735.1 coordinate 702,685,850, forward strand.
CTGCACCTTGGTGTAGTGGATCCTGCAGCAGACTGATAAAGCCTGTATTAGCAGTTTGTATCCTGCAATGGAAATCACTGAGAAATGAAGTCATTAAATAATGACAGATTTGAGTTTCAGATGTCATATCCTTCAGAAGATGCATGCTAACAAATCCTGGTATTAGTAACTTTATAAGATCCTGGTATTCTAGCAACTTTATGAGAGCAATATTTAAAATACATTCCTATTTTTTGGACCTTTCTCCCCAATTATTTTAGCCTTTGTCCAGATTTCTTGTGATAACAGTTTGCGTGGTATGATTGTACTGTATCTCTTGCTCAGCCATTTCAGAAAACAGCTGCTGTGACCTTTTCAGGGCATTCCATTATGTAGCATACTGGTACAACCTCACAGACCATCTAACGAGGATGACTGGTAATCATTGTATTGAGGATTAGTGGATATGATAGCTTAATCATCTGCTAAGCTGCTATCCTAATGATATCCAGAAAAGGACAGAGAGATGAGGCTGAAGCATCTTGAATAGTATATCAGGTATCCACCATTTCTACTGTGATTCCTACTGCAGTTTAAAACTTTTTTCTGCCTTTCAGCGGAGTGTATAATTTCAGCTTGACTCAGTAAGTTCCTGCTTATGCTACCTGCTGTATGCCTGACAGAGGTTCTTACGATTTTTATGTGACAGAGTGCAGTAGTCTTGCCTTTACTGTTTTGCATGTTGTCATTCATACCTCTTAACTGTCCAGATTTTTGCAGAATGTCCAGATTTGTAGCTCATATTTTGGTCTATTCCTCATAAAATTTGTGGTTTTCTGGCAAATCACTAGGATGACCTAAGGCTTGAAGTCACTAAATAATGACATACATTTGAGTTTCAGACTTCAAATCCTTCAGAAAATATGTGTTAAAACAAACTCTGTTACTCTAGCAACTTTCTAAGTTTACAACAGCAATATTTACTTTATTTTTGGGCCTTGTACCCCCATTTGTCAGGCTTTGTCCAGGTTTCTTGTACTAAGAGGTTGAGAGATATGTTGTCATCTACATCATTTTGTTTCATTTACACAATTTCTATCCTTCTTTGTAATCCACCCTGCAGCATCAGTTATCTGTGTCTTATTTTACTATGTCCCTGCTTAGTTATTCATGTCCATTTTCCACAACGTTTTGCATCATGTGGCCAGAACAGCCACTGGCCTGAAGCATAGCTCTATGAATCCTGGACTCTATTTTTATGTTTTCTATACTTTATACCTTTTTTCCCATTCATTTCACATTTAACAAATGCTGTTATTATTAAGATTGGGAATGATGTTATCATCTTACTGTTTCTTTTTCTGCTTCTTTCTGATGGTGATTTCCACTGAAGTATAAACTTGTCTAACATGGGCATCTCTGTTTACTTTGTGTCTTGTCAATATATACTGTTTACTGTCATTTATTTATTTGCGCATTTCTTATCTGGGTTTTTGGACTGATACAGAAACCATTTTCATCCATGATCCTGACCAGATGCAAATGCATATTCAGAAAATTATTACACTTATAGAATAAAGGTATAACAACACTGATGATTTGAACATATAATTTGCTGATAACCAGAAAAAGTGAAATATGGTAGCAGAAAGGCAGTATCTGGAATAGAGCTGATACTGAAATGTATGAGTGAATATTTACATTTAAATATATTACATAAACTAAGAGCTGTGTGATAGGTAACATTGCTGGGGCTCCAATTGCTGGACTATAAAAGGAAATCTATAATGTTACATGACAGACATTTAACTGAATACACAAAAGATATCTGAAATGAATTTGTTGATTTGTTTGTGATGTTAAAGTTAGTGATGGGCTAGCAAAAACATTTTTGAAGCATCATATTGAACTTTTTTTGTTAAGAAAGAAAGAAAAAGAAAGAAAGAAAGAAAGAAAGAAAGAAAGAAACAAAACAGAATACATTTATTTTGTACTGGCTTTGACATCTTTTAACTGAGAAAATATTATTTACCAGGATTTTTTCATCATAATATTTTATTAGATTCTGTATATTTAATTAATCCATTTATTCATTTATTTGGTTTAATCCTTATTTCTGATTATCAAATCATCCGTCTTGGCCACTCTACTGATCCATTTGCTCTCCATTGGTGAGAGCTTTATGGCTTAATCATTCTATAGGTGGAGGAGAAGGTTGAGCCCACTGTGACTAGAGCCGTCATGATTGATGAGGACAGAATTTTTGTTTTAAGGTCCTATCCATACTCTGTATGCCTGACAAACAGCTCAGAGTTGGAGAGGCATTGGGTATTACTTCTCTCGCTGTACTCCAGGATTTTGGAATCTGGCCCATTCACATATGCACTGGAACATTCTAATAGGATTTTAAGAGTTTCAAGAAGATGAAGAAAGAAATGAATTAGGAGCTGTAAAGTATGAGTATTCAGACACATTAATGGAATTAACTGACTCACCAACCCCCTTTTTGAGTCTTATTGTTAGAGTTTCTTTACTTACAAGGCAATTTTTTTATTCGGTGTCTTCTTTTCAGAAACATTATGCATTCAACACATTTAGCCTTTGGAAGGTGCTGCAGTTATCACATATGGAAAATTATTATTCTAGTTAGTCATAGCAATGTAATATATCAGAACCTTTTGCCCTAAAATCTGTCAGTGTAGGCAAAGATAGAAATTGTGCCAGGATCAAGTAGGTGTATAAGTAATGTAACAGAAAATAAGACAATCACTCATTTTTGTGAGCAATTATTTAGGCTATGTGCATTTCAAACATACCAAAGTTCCAAGAAGACAGTTTTATTTTTGTTCTGGGAATAACTTTCAACTGCTTGTGGTTCAGTGATATTTCAGCTTTGAGGAAATGTGAACTCTATGTGAAAACAAGTATTTTTATTCAAGTAGGGCTAAGGAGGTTTAATCCATAACAGAAATATTACACATCACACCTCTCATTTCTTACAATGCTATTCCATTTGAAATTTCTTATCATTAATGCCTTAGATTTATAATGTTAGATTAGGGTTAGGATGAGGGTCCACTGAAAAGCTTTAATGTCATTAGTCCCTATCTGTGTTTTCTGTGTCCTAAGCAGGTGTCTACTTTTGTGTTGAATGTAATCTACACAGCCTAGTTCTTTCATATTTGTACAGAAATAATTTCCTTAAGTATCTCAGAGGGTTTATGTTAGCTACATGGCAAAGATGGACAGATGACCCAGTGTCAGCTCATTTATCCTTAGGGTAGATAGACAGGCCTGCAGCCTGCAGCACTGATGGTATGTAATGGCGGATGGATGTATCACCTGCTTGCCTCATGTTGTCAATGTAGAACCCACCTCTGTAGAACTGGGGAAAGGAAGAACCATGCATGGGAACATACCTGCAATCTTCTCCTAAACAGGCAGTTATTCTGAATCTGCATACCACTTGTAGGAATGATGGGTAGCCTGCTGCTTGGGACTTGAAGCTGGCCTACTCCTTACTACTCATTTTCACAAGATGCTCCTCAGGTAAGAACAAATGAACTGTAGATGTCCTGCCTAGCTCAGGAGTACCTGGCTTCTTCCCTAAGTGGAACATGTGCACCACTTGAGTGCATGTCGAGATGCCACTGGACAAGTGCTGGAGAGATTTGTGTGTGTGTGTGTGTGTGTGTGTGTGGGGGGGGTAGGGATAGGTATAGGTGAAATCAATGCCACAGAAGGTTTGGAGGAGAGTACTGACCTCTTTCCATGTTGATGCTCATATCTAATACTATCTAATAGATTACCAGCGCTTGTGTTTACCACCAGGGCACTGCAAATTAGACATACTGATTCAAATAGCATTGTGATAAACAAGACCTTATCAAGTCTCATTCAAGGAACCTGTAAGAAAGCAGAAATAGTTACAGCGATTTTAGATGATACTTATGACTTTGCGCATTAATTCTAGTTTTAGGTTTATAGGTTTGTTGGACCAGTTCAGCATCTGTTAACAATTGTTGAGTTTTTTTTTTTGTGTTCCACATCCCACTCTGGAACCTGCAGGTACCAATTTAATTCCTTCCTGAAAGTATGACTTGATGAGGTGAGTTTAATCAAGAGTGGGGAATGGATTCCATAGGCACAGTATATCTGCTATATCAAACTGACAGTTTTTAAAGTATGTTGATATTAATTTTTACTGAGGCTGAGTATACTTTTGTGTGCAGTTCACAAGGGAATATTTTAAGCAAAGGATTTAAAATAGTAAAGGGTTTAAGGACATTTAAGGTCCTTTAATGCTATGTATGGCAGAGATAGGTCCCCTCTAAGAACGTGACAAAACAGATAAGAGGCAAAGAGAGATAGCTGCAATAGTCTTTGCCTAAAAGTTAACACACAATGTCTTTTAATTACTTCTGTGATAAACCTTTGTAACTTCTCCAACTGTATGAGATAGTGGGTCAGTGGGTACAGAACATAGTAAAGTTTTCAATAAGTGCACTGATAACAGCTATATAGAGGAGAACAATGACTTCCCTGGCACAACTGTGAACCCCATGGAGGATTTGGTAAGCAACTCTAGATGCTCTGTGGATGGTTGCAGCTACATGATTGCCAAATGAAAGGTTATCATCTGCAGGGACTGCTAGATGATTTACTATTGTGCCGACTTTTAGCTGCTGCCCATGAATGGCATATAAAGCTCATAGGGGAGTTGGCAAATGCCAGAATGCTGCATTTTTTTACTTTAAAGGGAAATCATTCCTATTGCACCATTGATGTTTAATGTGAAGTCTAAGGGAGGTGGCATCAATGGGTTTAATGCCAATGTTACAAAGGTTGTAGTCATCTGCATATTTCGTAACATATATTATCTAAGGTGGGAACAAGTGTGCAGATATATGCCATCTTAGATAATATATGTTATTGCTACAGCCGTTGTTCCCTCCTTTGATAATATGTGTTATTTCTACAGCTGTTGTTCTCTCCTTTGATAATATATGTTACCTCTACAGCTGTTACTCCCTTCTCTGATAATATATGTTACCTCTACAGCTGTTGTTCCCTCCTTTGATAATATATGTTACCTGTACAGACATTGTTCCCTCCTTTGAGAATATATGTTACCTCTACAGCTGTTACTCCCTCGTTTGATAATATATGTTATCTAAACAGCTGTTGTTCCCTCCCTCGATAACATGTGTTATATGTACAGCTGTTGTTCCCTCCTGTAATAATATGGCAGTGTGAATGCATTATAACTATATGTTCTGTTTCTAGTTTTCTTTGTAAGGTTAAAAATCTTTGTAGCTACCTCTTGACTTAGTAGTCTGAATTCAGGTAAGATTTGCTTTGATCTTCTGATCAGTTATAATAATCATTTTTGTAAATGTTATTTTTGTCCTTTTTGAACTATGTTATTGCTTGTGTTTTTCTTATAATTTTATTTGAGTCTTCTTTTTGAGTTATACATTTGATTATTTTATAATATTATCACAGTACTATCCCATTTATTTTGCTGTTTGTATACATTGCTGTAATGGAACATATTTGTTATAGTAATCATTTACTGTACTTTAGATAATAGGCAGACTGTACATTAAACAGGAGGACAGCACTGTAAGAAAGCTGATGGCCGCCATTATTTTACACTCACTAAGCAGCGATTAAAATAAGAGATAAGTAAAAAAAATATAGAAAAGTGTGTGTGTGTGTGTGTGTGTGTGTGTGTGTGTGTGTGTGTGTGTGTGTGTGTGTGTGTGTGTGTGTGTGTGTGTGTGTGTGTGTGTGTGTGTGTTTGTGTGTCTATGTTTCTGTTTGCATGTGTCAGTGTATGTTTGCTTGCATGTGTGAAAGCAGAAGTGCGAGTGAGAGTCAGAGAGACCGAGAGATCGAATATTATCTGCAGTTGCATACCTCTCATCCTCTTAGCTCAAATGTCTAAAATAATAGTTGGACAAAGACACAAAAATAGGGAGAGATGTTAAATATTACTCATAAAATTAGAAAGTTATTAGAAAAACAGGATTTGTTTTAGCATGCATTTTCTGAAGGAGATGACGTCTGAAACTTAGAGTCATTATTTAGTAACTTCAACCTACAATGATTTGTCAGCAAAACAAGAATGTTATGAGAATAGATTAAAAATGATGTATAAATAAGGAGATTCAGCAAAAATCTAGACAGTTGAGAGTTATGCAGGTATGAAACTTTTAATGTCTGGCATTATTAACTGTGTGTAATCATGTGTGTTTTAAATCTATACTGCTTCAAAATGTGTGTGTGTATGTGTATACCTGTGTGTGTCTGTGAGTGTAAGTGAGAGACAGAGAGTGTATGTAGACATTAAATACTTACTGAATTAATATTTTAGATGTAAAATACTTCCTTCAACAACAGTTACATATACTACAGCAAGTTTGAAGCTTTAGGTGGAGGAACTCTATACATCAAAAATATTAAAAAATACATATAGTAATTAGAAAAAATAAAGAAAAAAAATACAAAACAATTTAACATATAGCCAATTCTCTAATTACAATAATGCCCTCCAGGTGTGATATTGTGTAAATAATGCTTTTCCAAGGGTGTTGAGGCCCGATGCCTGTGGAGTTGGGCATCAGAATACCCGTGGGTGTGTGTTATTTACACAATAACACACACTGTGCCAAGCATTATTACTTGCATAAAATATGTCAAAAGACGGTCAGCAAGGTTATTATAGTCTGAGAGTGAGAGGTTGTTTATTAGAGAGTGAGCTTATTTATTTATCAGAGTAATGAGATCATTAGTAAGAGAAGAAGTAAGAATATAGTCACTGTTCCTTCATGTTGAAAGGATTCATTCCAGGTAGCTAGTGCACATTGTGAAGATACCTCCTAGGGAAGTACCATCATAGTTTTGTAAAATTTTTAGTTTATAGATCATTACTTATCAGTGCATTTATTTTAATTTTGTTAGTGTATTATTTCTCATTTATGCATTTTTTTGTAATTCCATTTGTTTTGCAACATGCATACTTTACTCTAATGGAGCATGTTCACTAGTGCACTCATTTATAATAATGCCAAATATGCCAAATGAGAGAAGATGATTTTATTAGAGTTGGAGACAGAACTTATTTTAGAAAGAGTTTATTAACTTATTAGACTAAGGAGTTCAGCAATCCTGGATGATCTTAGAGTACAAGGACTGTTACTTCATGTTGTGAGGAGACATTTTAGTTGGTACTATGTAAGCCCCATAGGCACCTTTTACAGGGGATGAAGCTAGGCATAGCTCACTAGTTGGAAACCCTAGAGCATGGCCACTGACATGATGAGTGTGCCATATCTCTCCTACAATCCCACAGGGTGATCTGGAGATTTGGTTAGTTAAGCAGGTTTGCTGTACTCTGCCTAGCTTCCTACCAGTGTGACCCTCATCAGAACAAGTGGTTTAAAAACAGAATTTGATGACATTTTTAAAAGCTACTATGAGGTTGGAATTTTTTCCATTTAAAAAGTTCACTCTTTTGTGAAAGAGAGATTAAGCCCAGCAGAGGCAATGCATTCTGGTTGGCTGCTCATCTCACAACAGACTAGTAGGCATGGATGCCCTGCCTGCAACACCTGTGACTGAATATTTGTATTGTTATGATATTTATGTCATATATGAGGTTATAGGAGTATTTAATTATATAGATTTGTTTCTCCAGTGTTTGCAAGGTTGTCTAATAAACCCAGAATGTCCTGCTGCATATCCAGGAGGAGTGCCTCCTTATGTTGTTCCCTCAATCATTGACAATGATAACATTTTAATTAGACTTGATCCTTTTACCTTAATTGAGATGCCTCTAATGTTATCCCTATCACTATCACCTTCTCCTTAAAAAGTCTTGTGAAACATGTGACTGCATTCTGCACAATGATGTCATCAGCTGCTAAAATGCGTTAAGAGTTGCCAGGTCTCAGAATCTGTTATAATGGCTTTTGAATCTGTCTTGTACTTTTTTTTATTTCTATGTATTTTGTTGCCATAAACTCTATTTTCTTTCATGGTACAGTGATACTATATGTTTCATTTATTGTGTTCAGTGGAAGTTAAGTGTATGACGATGTTCTTCATTCCACATTGCTGCAGTCCTAACTATTGGGTAGTCCGCTGTCCCAGTCGGCCCGAATACCAAAGTATATGGCTGACGTCAGTCAAGGCGCATTAGACTGACGTCAGTACGTCAGGGTACTAATGCGCATGACCGACGTCATATCCTCAGTCTTTTTTGCCGCATGGTCCGATGCAGAAGCAGTTTTGCGAGTGCAGGTTGGCGTTCTGAAAGTTTCTGAAGTCAGAGTTTCAGACCGAATCAAAGTTGGCTAAGTACCCGTTGGGGAATATTTTGTTTTTCTTGCCTCAGTATTTAACCGGATGTCAGAAAAAGTGAATAACTGTATTTCTTGTGGGAAACAGATACCTCATAGGGATTACCATACTTTGTGTATACCTTGTTTAGGGCCTGAGCACGACGTTGTTGGATGCCGCTCTTGTGCTAGATTTAACAAACGCACTATTAAGAGAAGGTTAGACTGTGCCAGGTTAGTTTTTGGGAAGCGTTGTAATTATAAAATGCCGTCGGATGCTCCGATGCCCGCTTCGGCCAAAAAGCGCAAGGATAAAGCAGCAAAGCCTAGAGTGGAAGAACCGACAGTCCCGGATGTCGGTTCTTTAGAAGGCTCAGTGGAGCCGGAGGTTCTGCCAGGAGTTTCTTTGGAGTCTCAGGGAGAGACTTTACTGTTACAGGATGTGTCCTCTCAGGAAGTAGGCCAGGCTGAAGGGGCTTCTCAGGTGGCTGTTCTTCCCTCTCTTCCTAAGGTGGTTAGAGCCTCCCCTTCTGTTTCCAAGGCTTCTTTGAGAGGCAGGCCAAGTTTAACTTCAGTGGGGGTTTCTCCTAGTGCTTCAGGGTCTTTGCCTAAGAAACATATGCTTAAAATGGCAGAGGATTTGATTACTATGATTAGCGGTTCTATGCCCCCTCCTGATAAGAGGCCTAGGGTGGAACCTGAGTTTGAGAGTTTTGAGCAGTGTTCGGAGGCTTCTGAGTCTTCGGCTGAAGACTTGCAGGAGTATCCTCCTTATTCTGATTCTGATGTGGATGATTCTACTCCTTCAGCTTCTCCTCCTGAGGATTTTTCATTTTCAGAGACTCTGCATTCCATGAGGGAGCATTTTAAATGGGAAGGTCAAGATTTCTCCGATTCCAGGAAGAGGCTTAGGGAATTCTTGTTTTTACCCCAGCATAGGCCTTTAGCTATACCTCCTGTTCTGAATGTGGTGGAAGATGTTGCAGAGGCTTCCCTGAATCCTGATTCTTTGCCTCCTGCCCCAGTTAAACCGGATAGGTACTATAGGGTGCCTGAAGCTCATAAGTATCTTTTAAGAGTCCTAGGGCAGACCCGAAGCTGTCTCTCAGGGGCCTAAAGGTGTGAAGGCTTCTGTTGTTAAAAATCCTGTTCCTCCTGATAAAGAGGCAAGGGCTTTGGATAGATGGGGAAAGAAAGTGTATACTTCTTCCACTTTAGCCATGAGGGCGTTGAATTGTCAGTTTCACATGTTAAAATATCAGAATTATCTCCTTTCACAATTGAAGTCTAAGGTGGATGCTCTGGCAGAAGGTATTGAGTGTAAAGAGTTGCAGGATTTAGTTCATGTGTCTGAACAGGTGGGTAAGCATTCCTTGCAGTGTGGTTTTGATGCTGTGCAGGCCTCCTCGAGGGTGGCTGCCACTGGTTCTGTTCTTCGTAGGCACGCCTGGTTGAGGGATCAAAATTTAGCTGAGCATGTTAAGGCAAGGATTTTGGATGCTCCTTTACAGTCTGATGTGTTGTTTGGTTCGCCTGTGGAAGCAGTTTTAAAGAAAATGGAGGACAAGGCTAAGTCTATGCAAACTGTTAAGGATTTTTTGCAGGTGCAGCCTCCGAAGTTTAGTAGAAATTGGCCTTCTAAGGGATGGACATATCCTGCTTATGATTCCCAGTCTAGAGGTAGGTCTAGACGTGGTAGGGGCAGAGCTCAAGGTTCTTTTAGGCCTAGAACAGAGAGTTCACCTGCTCAGACTTCTGGTGAGGGCAGGGGTCAGTCCTTTCGTAAACAGACCCAATGATCTACCTTTTCAGCTGCCAGTACATTCTCGCCTGGCAGCACCTTTGGGAGGAAGGCTGGCTCTTTTCAAAGAAAATTGGGATTTAATTACCCAAGACAGATGGGTTTTGGATATCATTCACCACGGTTACATGTTTTATTTCCATACCTTGCCTCCTTTCAAAGGCATGCCATACATTCCTCCTCTACAAAGAAAAGAGGCTCACAAGCAAATTTCTCTGTTGCTCCAAATAGGGGCCATTCAGCCAGTTCCTGTGCCAGAAAGGGGCCTAGGATTTTACTCTCGCCTGTTCCTAGTACCGAAGAAGGGGAACACGTGGAGACCAATTTTGGATTTATCTATCCTCAACACTTATCTGGACATTCCCAAGTTCAAAATGTTGACGTTACAACAGCTTTTACCTCTGCTGGGCAAAGATCACTGGATGGTAACTTTAGATCTCAAGGAAGCTTACCTTCATGTGCCTATCAGACTAAGTTGCAGGAAGTATCTGCGTTTTCGAGCTGGAGATTCTCATTATCAGTTCTCTGCATTGCCCTTTGGCTTATCCACTGCGCCCAGAGTATTCACAAAGGTTCTGACTCCAGTGATAGCTTACTTCAGGCTAAAAGGAATACAAATCTATCCTTACTTGGACGACTGCCTGATTCTGGCTCAAGAAAAGGAAGACCTTTTACAGCATTTGGAATATGTGATAGCAGTGCTAAGATGCCTAGGGTATTCTGTGAACGAAATAAAGTCCAGTCTAGTACCCTCTCAAGACATGTGCTTTCTGGGTGTGAGACTGAATACAGCAGCCCAGATGGCCTTTTTAACCCCGGACAAACAAAAGAATCTTTCCAGTTACTTCCATCAACTATCTCTTCAGTCCGGGCTGACTGCAAGGACAGTCCTTCAAGCCTTAGGGTTCATGGCATCTTGTATTCTGGTGCTTCCCAATGCCAAACTGCATATGAGGAAGCTGCAATGGTATCTCAAAAATGTATGGACACAGCACTGCCAGGATTTGGACACTGTCATTCAAATAATACCTTGCATTCAAAAGGAATTTTTGTGGTGGGCTCAGGAATGTCACCTAAACAAGGGACTCTCTGTGACCCGGCCAGAGGCGAGTCAGATTCTAATGACAGATGCCTCAGACATTGCTTGGGAGCTCATCTAAATGGAAAGTGGATACAAGACAAGTGGCCTGCCAGACTACAGCATCTACATATCAACATGAAAGAGATGTTAGCAGTCCAGTTTGCATTAATGGCTTTCAAGGAGTTACTTCTTCCAGGGCAGGTGTTGATTCTAACAGACAACACAACTGTCATGTGGTACATCAACAAACAAGGGGGAACACATTCTTACCCGTTGTGCAGGCAAGCAATGATTTTATGGGAGACTGCGCTCAGCTTGCAACTAACTCTTCAGGCAAGGTTTCTGCCGGAGCACAGAACTCCTTAGCAGATGTGTTAAGCAGACAAATCATGGATCCCCACGAGTGGAAACTGGATCTTCATGTATTTCGAAAATTGACAGTGTCATGGGGAACTCCAGACATAGATCTGTTCGCTTCTCCACTAAACCACCAGCTGCCAAAGTTTTGCACAAAGAGGTTTCATCACACAGCTTGGAAAGTGGATGCTCTGTCTTTCAGTTGGAAAAATCTTCATGTGTATGCCTTTCCACCTCTGCCTCTTCTCCCAAAGGTGCTCCTAAAGGTCAGACAAGACAAGCCAAGGATGATTTTAATAGCTCCAGATTGGCCTCGGCAACACTGGTACCCATTACTGAGGAATCTGGTAAGGAAGCCTCCATGGCCTTTACCTTTGATTCCACACCTGTTGTCTCAGAGGGACGGTCACCTGCTCAATGTCAAGCTTCACTCTCTTCATCTAACAGCCTGGCATATTCTGTTTTGAAACACAGCAGGTCTCAACTTCCTCAACAAGTTTTAAATGTGATTTTGGAAGCCAGAAGACCTAGTACAAGGAAAGTGTACGCAGAAAAATGGAAGAGATTTTTATTTTGGAGTGCAGCAAACAATTTGGAGATTTCTGAGCCTAATTTGAGTGTGGCTCTTCAATATCTTACTGAGTTATTGGACAAAGGTTTGTCTTTCTCTTCCATTAAGATTCATGCTGCAGCAATTTCAGCTCACTATGATTGTGACCCACCATTGTTTTCGCATTCTTTGTTCAAGCAATTTCTTAGAGGGGCAAAGAATATAAGACCCCACGTAGAGCTCCTACTCCTGCTTGGGATCTCAATTTTGTGTTGGAGAAACTTACTCTACAACCTTTTGAGCCTCGGCTACTGCTGAATTGAAATACTTGTCATGGAAGACTGCTTTTTGTTGGCCATTACTTCTGCAAGAAGGGTTTCTGAATTGCAGGCCCTTATGGCGGTAGAGCCTTTTTTGATTTTTCATAAGGATAGGGTATCATTACGTACTAATCCTTCCTTTATGCCTAAGGTGGTTTCTAGTGTGGCTTTAAACCAAACTATTCATTTGCCTACTTTTATGCAGATCCCCAAAATAAAGGGGAAAAGATTTTGCACACTTTAGATGTACACAGGCAATTGCGTTATTATTTAAGCAGGACTAAGGATTTTAGGCAGTCTCAGCAGTTGTTTGTTTCTTTTGCTTTGAGTTCTCAGGGCAAGCCTGTGTCAAAACAAACTATTTCTAAGTGGATTGGGTTTTGCATTGCATTTTGTTATTCCCATCATGGCAAGGAGATTCCAGCTGGGATTAGGCTTCATTCCACTAGGGCTACTGCCACTTCAACAGCATTTCTAAGGGCGGTGGCAACTAAGGATATTTTGGAGGCAGCTACTTGGAGTTCAGTGCATACTTTCTCTAAGCATTATCACCTTCCTCTCTACTCTAAATCTAGGGCTGGTTTTGCCACAGCTATTTTGCAAGGCATGTTGTCAGCTCCTGCTTCCTTATGATTTGCCAGCCTCCCTTACCTCTGCTTTGGGATTCTACCCAATAGTTAGGACTGCAGCAATGTGGAATGAAGAACATAGTACAGTTTTGTACCTACCATAAATGTAGATGTTCGAGGATCCACATTGCTGCAGTCCAATTTACCCTCCCTCCTCCCCTCTGTGTTTAGGGGTGGTTGTGTAGGTGAGGTTATACTCTGGTAATTTTGTATATATTGTACATATTTTTGGTGCAGGAATGTTTGGAGTTTTTGGTTTTGGCCTTGTCTTTTTAGGGTCTTCTGACATCTGGGGCAAGAAAAGACTGAGGATATGACGTCGGTCATGCGCATTAGTACCCTGACGTACTGACGTCAGTCTAATGCGCCTTGACCGACGTCAGCCATATACTTTGGTATTCGGGCCGACTGGGACAGCGGACTACCCAATAGTTAGGACTGCAGCAATGTGGATCCTCGAACATCTACATTTATGGTAGGTACAAAACTGTACTTTCTGATTTTCTCAAGCTTATAGCTTCTTGTGTTACAGGTGAGGATTTCATATGTATATTCTTCATAATCTTTGCAAACACAGTGGCAAGTGGTTGGGATATACTTAAACCTCTGACAAATATTTTAAGTCAGACTAAAAAGTGTATTTTCTGTGGGCAGGAGGCAGTTCTTACATTTCGTGAGATAACTGTTATCAAGCATCTCTTTGAAAGTTATCTTATGAGGTGCCTCCTTAAAACCTGATTTTATCATTATTAAAGGGCCACTAAAGCTGTAAGTTTTATAATCATGTTTATGGGCGATAAGGAATGCAAAGAGATATTTTGAGTATTTCTCATATACTCATATAGAACCACACTGTTGAATGAAACTGCTGACATCAGAATATGACATATTTCGCATTATTTGAATTATCAAAGCCATTTTTGCTGATTGTATATCCTTAATTATATAACTCATGTCAGTGGATTTCACGGTGGATTTCATTGGTTGGTTGTGATATAATTTAATATAAAGTGTTTGATTCTAAGAAAGAGGGACTGAATGATTCTTCAGGTGAAAGTAGTCCACATACTGTTTTGTCTATCTAAATGTAAGACTTCACTATGTTTACAGATTCCCTAGAGTTAATTTATGCATTTATTTCCTCCTGTACATTGGCAAAGCTTTTGAGACAGTACCACATAACAGGATGGTGAACACTTTAGAAGGACTTGCACTTGGTTTTACTGAAGGAGTTTCTTTAGAAAATGCAGATGTGGGTTTGTTTTACAGTTTGATATGCAGTTACCTACAGTTTGTTTTAAGCTGTAATGTGCTTGACTATCACTGAGAATGTTTTTATTAACTCTGAATTGGATTCTGGAAACCTTTTATTATACTATTGCGAGTTACTTCACTATTCTCAATTTTAAAGCAGTTTTCCATTAGAGTATATCTTACAGCAGCTTAGGGTAAGACTTGTGCAATCCCACTCACTATTAATTAATTGAAACTAACCAAACAAGGACAAATTGAAAACTGTGCTGTTATTAATAATATTTAATCATTGCTGTCAGGCAGAATACATTAATATTAATAAAAATAACTAAAGGTTTGCTTTCAGTTCATATACAAGCAGTGCCCCATATGCCTTATATATCCTGCAGTCTATTCTTGTATTACAAAGCAGCAGCCAAAATTAACTATTGCTGCAGTATTTTACAGTTTTTCTACTGGCTTTTATTGATTCTGATGCCAGTGATCTGAAGATGGCAGCTTGAGATGTGATTATTACTGCCATTTTTTATTTAATGGCAGCTGTTTTGGTATGTGCCTTATAAGTGACACCATGTATGCTCTATGATACTTGAATGGAAACCACAGTTCAGTGCATGTGTGTTTGTGTATGCAAGCTGGGACACAACTTCAGAAATAGTTGCAGCGCTGTGGCTTAATCCAGTGGACATGTCCAGGACATGCTTAGTTGATGGTTGGACATGCAGTGTGAACCCCTGCCCACAACAGTTGTCTCTGCTAGGAGTTGCAAGGGTAGTATCAGAGCCCTGGATAGATTTTGATGTGCACAGTGACCACTGTCCATTACCAGGTGAGCCACTGCCATATATGGCATGACCCAGGGATGGTCTTTTGCACCAGTAGGCTCCTCCACAGCTGTTATTGCTGTGGTAGGGATGACATTGCATGATCATGACCCTGGCCATCTACTATAATGATAAATAGCATTTATGGAGGCAGCATATGATTTGCCCTGTGGATGATGCTGACCACATGGCATGTGAGCCTGGGAGGGCAGGCCCTATGCCAGTATGTGATTGCGTCTATCAGAATAGTCACACATACAAGACAGGCACTCCCAGTGGCCATCCTGGACACCTTGCAATATCCATATAAACTCTGTAAAGGCTATGCTGGTACTAGCCTCTGCCTCCATGATGGCCCCCACATGTATGTTGAGTTGCACCCACAGACACAGTCTGTTCAGTGGAGAATGATACCCATGCCTTTGATATGCAGCATTATGCACACACATGTATTTAGTCCCCTGCCTTGTATGACCTAGTGGCAGACACTGATAACTGATCCATTTTGGCGGGTCATATTGTCCTGACTGTGAGAGTTTACAGCAGCTAGTACTTCCTGTATGGAGTATGTCTCCTGGGTATCTGCAAGCACTGAGGCTGTACCCTTGGTCTGAGTTGGTGATTCAGTCACCACACTCCGTGAGTCCAATACAGGCACTGTATTGTCTGACCATTCCAGCTGATCACTGCCATTATCATCAGAGTTGGATGATTCTCTAACATCAGGTAGTGGAAGTTCCGTGGTGGTCATGCCAGGTAGTGAATCACCTGTGAACACAGCAAAGCACAAGACCCAGTATAAGTATAATTCTTCACCTCTACCATACTCCTAGTGCAGATGTAATAGTTGCAGTGCATAACAACAATACTGGGTCATGCCTTACTTTGTGCATGTAACCATGGAGGTCATACCCTTGATGCTCCTATATTACCTGAAACATACAATGTTAGTGAGATATGTAGTGATAAAGGGAGTAGTAGAAATAATCACACTGTAATAAAGGTACAGCTGTACGCACTTGGGGAACTAGGGAATTTCCAACAGATACCTTTTGGACCTGTTGCCTTCGGCTCCAACGTCCAACTCCACACCATGGGACTATGAGTAGTCAAGTCAACCCTATGACAGAGGAAAGAGAATCCTCTGTTTCCATCAAACGTGGCTTGACTGATGGCTCCTCCTCACATCCCATATAAGTTGAAGAATCCATTTCCCAGGAGCAATGGTAATGTTTGTGGCTCTCCATCTATCCTTTTTGTAATTGAGATGCTGGTCACTGACAGCATTAATGTCATCCACAAGATTCTGCAAAACATGTTTACAGCATGACTGGTCTGCAGCCTCCTGCTGAAAGAGATGTTAACCATGAAGATGGAGGGTCTACAGTAACATCACCTTCTCTGCATTTGAAAATTTGCTCTTCTTCCTCTTCCTCTTGGTAAGGACCTTGTTCTCATGCTTCTCCTTGCCAGGCATATTTCTGTATGTATAGAAATAAACTCTGTCAGTATGCCAATAAGGACTGTCTGTCCACTTACTCTGTATTACAGAGTATCTCCCTTTCTGTTAGCTCCAGTGGGAGTGCTAATATTGCATATAGGTGTACACTTTTCAAGCCCTTCAAACAGCAACAGGGAAATAATCTCTGTTTACAAACATTTTTCACCCCATGCAAAACATGCAGCACGCGCACACACACACACACACACACACACACACACACACACACACACACACACACACACACACACACACACACACACACACACACTCACACACACACAGATCAGCAACTCACAAGCGAGCATACAACTTGCAGCTAACCAGTCTGACATGGCTACCTATTTGAAAGCACTGTCTCATGTACACTCTAGCATGTGCCTTTCTTTAGGGACATCACAACTGACTGCCTGCTATGCTTACTATAGATGCACACACAGATCACCCATATGCATGTTACAGTGTGTGAGTGCAGCAGTTCCATGTTATCGTTATATCCAGTGATATGGGCCCCAAGCATCACAGTGCTGGCCTGACACATGTAAGAGATACACTTCACAACTGGTGTTAGGCATGCCTGCTATTAAACCTGATAGTTCTTGTGTACACTTCTCGCTGTGCCTCTGAGACTACGTGTTCCCATTTCTTAAACACCTAATAGCAACTACATAGCTCTCCATAGCATGCAATTGCACTGAAATACAATAATGTACATGTACTTGCAACTACTATGTAGGAAACTGCTGCACATACCTTAAGCATTTAGAAATTCTGCTTTCCACAACATTATTTGCTGACAACAGTTGAAGCCATTCTGCTCCTGGAGCTCTGTGGTTTCTTCCATAGTGTGATGAAGCTCTGTTTGGCTGCTTGCATTTATATCATGCAGTTTCAGACCTTTGAGTGTGATGATTATGTAAATGTGGGCTCACCTCCTGAATGTTTCTGAAATGGTCAATCTGCATATGGCACATGTAAGCAAAACCTTGTAGGAACTTCTGCACACGGCTGTGCATGTGCTTGAACAACTGCAAGTTAAATTTCACATGCTCTGGCATGGGAATATTGCAAAGAGATAAAGAGATTCTCTGTAATTTTTGGCTTTTTCCTGTGAGGCATGTGGACACCCAAGAAAACAATCATGGTCATATTCATAACATGCCATACAGCTAAACTCTGATTGCTATGGTTCACACCTCTAAGACTGTATTGTACAAGTTCAAAAATGGCATGATCAGTTTCCAGCCCTGCCACTGACCGCTCAACAGAGTTGCTCTAAACAGAGTGATAATTTTTGCAAAAAGACATGGGTGTGAACATGAGATTTCAGACATGGTTCTCTAGTAAGAGATCTGGTGAATGGCTATAGCTTCAGAATGAACTGGTACTTGCAGTTCTCCTCTGTGGTGTTTCCAGGAAATTAAAATATTTCTCCATTTCCTCCACATAGCCACCATGATTGTTTGCTTAGGACTCATGTGAGGGCCCCCAGTGTAAGGCAGATGCATGGCAGGGTGATGATTGATGCCCCTGGCATCTTCTATACTGGAGTGCAGTGCAGCCACCACTACAGTGACCTGAAGAGGTGCCCTCAATTATTTCTTTACTAGTGGGAAGAACAGGTCAGACTGAGGGATCCTGAGATATACTTTAAATAAAATTTAATCATTTTTTTAATAAACGTAACCCTGCCAACTTGCACTCTAGTATACTGATCTCTGTTTTTTTTTCTTTTTCTGTAACACCAGAAGCCATTATGGGGAATTGCCAACAATAGCAATGCAGGATAGAATGGCTGTTATGTACTTTACCATTTGTAGCTGATTATTTATCAGAGTCACAGTGTAATTAATTGACAAACAACTTTGTATTTAATTTCTGAGGAAGATTCCCCATGGGGGTTATCACCATTTCAGTTGCTTATTAGGCTGTACCTATCTACTACTTTTGGCAGTTAAACTTTGTTGGATTTTGTTAATATGTGTACCTTTCAGTTGCTTAATATTTGGTGGTTTTAGTAACAGTGGGATGTTTCAATAGGTAATACACTACTTTTCATGGTTTGTAGTTGGAACGTTCTTATGACAAGTACTTTCCTTCCCTCTGCATTATCCACAGTATGTTCCACCACTGAGGACACACATGAGAGAAAAGTAAAATTACAATCTCATACAGTACCAAATAACCAAGAAAATATATTGTCTCAACTACAGCTGCATTACACAAGCAAAACCCATCATTGAGTATAACAGATGTGTACTACCTAATAGTCAAAAAAGTATGATAACATTCCCACAGTGAAGCTACTTAAGATGTGTAAATAACAACTCTGTGTGGGTGAGTCTGACTGACTTTGAGATAGCTGCATGTCACAGGCAGGGTAACATTTGCTGTGTATAGGGAAGCTGTTAATGCATAAAGATACTTCCAAATACAGACATAAGTTTGTGAGCTAGCTTTCAACACACACATTCACTGTGCATTAGCTAGGATCTTTATAAGCTGAATAACAGCACTGCTACCATGGTAGCTCAGCAGGTAGCACACCTGCCCTTCATGGTATATATTGTATAAGTTCCTGGTTCTATTCCCACTTCACATATATTCCTTCTGTCTGCATGTAGCACATACCTTATACCATGCTGGCAGGAAAGAGGTCACAAAAGTCAGGTTGCACCTGTTTATATTTGTAGTACACATCTGATATTCTCAATGTTGGGTTTTCCCATCAGCTGAGATCATATATTTTCCTGCTTATGCAGTACTATATGCCATTGTATGTTTGCATTTCTCTCCCCCACCCTTTTTGTCACATTTATTACATTTCTTTTTGGGTTTGTTTTTTTGTTTTTCACCAATATATTTTTCTCTTTTAAATATTATCATCCATAGTACCACCTTTGGCCCTGCCACAGATCCCCAGCCTCAGCAACCAGAGCCGTCTCCCCTAGCCCAATAGTAGGCTGCTGTAGTTGACTCATAAGAAACATCTGCATAGGTGTGGGGGGCAGGTAGGGCTTCAAGCCATTGAGCTTCACTGCCCAGGTCTAATATGGTTCCTGGTGATACTCTGCCAAGGGTATAATCCCTTTCATAAGACAGATCTGGGTAACTAAGATGGTCAGGAAGTTGGTGGATTGGTGTATAGATACCTGCACTGGGCATCTGTAAATACTTCTTTTGCATCTTGCAGAGTTACATCTTTACAGGTGATAGCATCACCATCAGTGCCAGGGCTCAGTGGTGAGGGTGCCCAGATTGTGATGTTATCTCCCACTGAGTCTCCCATGGGCAGAGTGATAGTGCTGGCTATACCCACCCTATTCCCCATCCAGGTGTTCTCCTCCTTTGTGTGTGTATGTCTGCCCATGTTTGATGTTTATTCCTCCCATTTACCCTTTCTTCCCTCTGTTTATCTGATGTGTCCTACTCCAATGTACCATTCTCCCTTAGTGTGCCAGCAAATGTCTGCCAGTCTTTTATGTTTCCTATGTTTGTTTATGTGCTTCTGCTACCTACCCTAACTCTCTAACCTTTCTTCAACTTTCCTTCCCCAACTTACCTTCCAGATATATAAAAAAGGTACTGGCTCAGAAATAGTCAATCAAACTTTCAACCACCATCCTGTTCATTCCTTAGCATTTCCTCTAATGTGTTTACTTTTGTTTGCTTTTCCATTTTTCATAAGTTTTGTCTACTCACATTATCTCCCTTTAATTTGGTCAAAAAATAGACAAAGCTACCCTGTACTGGCCCAAAGAAAGTTCCTAGCTGAATTTTCCACCTTCCTGCTTCTGTGTATGGGTAAACACCCTGAGCCGTATTGGAGAGCATATATACCCCAAGTTCATGAACCTCTCTTGTCTGCTGCTGTGGGATATGTGCTCTCACAATAGGCCTGGATCTGACTGCAAGTAGGAGTTTACACTGTTAATCACTAATAAGCTTCATCCCTCATTACTCCTGATAGGTAAACAGGGTTCGGCCCAGTGCCATCACTCCCACCGTGTTTCTGAATCCCAGGGACAGTCTTATTTTATTAATCATTTTTTTAACTTAGTCAGTTTGCTGGCATACATTTGCTTACTCAGTAATCGTACTGGGCTTTGAAGGCATTTTTCTCATGATAACTCTTATGCATTTACATTACACACCTACACAGAATTTATTCTTCAGATAAACTTCCCAGCAGCTCAGAGGAAGAAAATACTTCATGCAGAGAGCAGTCTGTCAGTTGCTGGGCCAGCTCTTTGTAGACATATCTCAAGGCTCCTCTGGGAGCCTCTGTGAGAGGAAAGACCAGAAAAGAATCAGCAATCCCATCTGATAGAGGAGCTAATTTCTTATTGCCAGAAATCTGATTCTTAATAACTTTATGCTGTTGAATACAACTTAAGTCAGTCTTTCATAATTATTTAGAAATTTTGTTTTAAGAAGTGATGAGCTATTAAGCATGTTGTACTAAGCTCAGTTGAGTACAGAATTGATTATAAATAAAATAATATATTTAGGAGGTGGTTTCTGGACAGCTTGTTCAAAATTGGTAATAAGAGACAGTGATATAGTCCATGAAAAATAAGCATTTTGGTCACTTTATCAATTGAAGCTGTACAAACAATGATTGGTATGATAGTCAAATATTTGTACTGGCACCCATGCTGCTTATACCAATGTACATCTGTTTTTCTCTCAGAATAAAATGTAATACCAGATAGTTTTTCAGTGTTACTGCTAGCCCCTTAATGACACAACAACAGGACACTATTAAAAGAGTTAGGCCGACCTAGTAGTATAGCATATTCCCACTTAATGTACTAAAGCCGTGGACTGGAACATTTTGTGGCAAAAATGGTACTAGACTACAAATTGTTTAAAAATTCTGCTAGCCTGCCTGCCAGTACACACAAATATTACTTTTCAGCAATTCTGTGATCTTCACATCTGATGCCATGTACTGTTACATGCTTTACCCTTTACATAAAAGGACAGTGGTTTTCATGGCAGCATTTCCTTTTTACAGCACTTTGTTAAATTACTACATCTGATATTAAGTTAAGATTTTGCAAAATACAGTCTAGATACACTGAGTGGATAAGAAGCTATCTTACTTTCATATTTTATTAACACAGCTTGATTATTTTCATTAGTTGTATTTATGTATAGTTTCGATTTACAGACGTACAATAGTCTGAAAATGTTTTCAGGAAAACTGTATTTGATGGCGAGGGAAAATATACTTTGATTAAGCTAAACATTTCTGAGTCGGCATACTTTTACAATGTACAAAATACAAACATTTGTTGATGTTGAATATCCAGCTGAAGCAAATATCACCCAAAAATGGTTTTATTGTAGGTTTAATGACTTAACAATTTAAATAACAAAGAAAATTACAGTTGATACATTAAAAGCAAATTCCTAAATTAACTGTAACCATATTGTTTAGAAAATTGTCAGGTGTCTTTTTTTGATTCTTTATTATCCATTATGATGAACCAAATTGGTTAGAATATATTTAGTACTACAGATAACTTTATATAGCAACATCACAATACAGTCATTAGTTTAAGAGATTGAAACTCCATGACAAGTGATACTTTCTCAAAACCTTTCACAAAATTCTGGGTCACTGCCATGTGGATTGTCGATTGCCATAATGCCAGATAATCTCACAGTTCGGTGTAGTTTTCAGAATGTATGGGGCACAGCCTTTTTTATAAGGAGTGTGAGGAGCTTTGCCCCTTAAAAAGATACACTTTGAATATGGTCACTGAAGTATTAAATGTATTAAAATGGCCCATTCAAGGAAATATGATCTGACTGCCTGAACTGTACCAAAATCAGAATTTGTTTCGTAGGTTTGGCAGTGCACTAAAAGCTTTAATGCAACAGAATGATGTCTGACAAAATGGCTAAACTGTATTACCTCCCTATAGCTTGTTACAGCTTGAGGAGGTTGAGTTTCCTATTGCATGAGTTCAGCTCCCCAGTGTTGAACTGCCTGATCGCTGTTTACTATAAGAAGTCACTGTCTGTATAATTTCTAAGTGTGCACTAATAGTAATTATATTTCTTACATGATTTTCATTTTTTTAAATGTTTGACAATGAAGCTGGCATATATAAATATTGTGGGTGTGTCAGGCTTCCCCTGATGTGTCTGCTGTAGTGGGCTTGGCCCCTGTAAAAATGCTTGATTTAAAATTTTTGTTGATGTGAGTTCCCGAATAGTTGAACTGAGTGAGTTGAGTCCTTATCAAGTTGGATTCGTAGGTGAATGTATCTGACTCTTCTTTCTAAAGAATGGGTGAACCTGGACTTTCTCATTTTTGAGAATGGGTGTAGGGAACTTTCTCCTGGGTGAAGGTGTAGGACTTTGCCCCCCTCATAAATAACCTCACTGGTGATGTCTAATTTTCAGAAATGATACATTTTATCAGAGATATTTGACTGAATGAAGTTAAGTACATCAGTCAATGGTTTATCCAGCCATTCCCCAGTTAACAGATAAAGCCATCAATGTTAGAGTGGCAGATTATATACAACAAAATGGACTATGTAATATGCAGAATATTAAGTTATTAGGAAGAAATGGAAAAGGTCAGTGCTTGTGTTACAGACAGACCATCAAAACATTTTCAGTGAAATAAGATTTATTGGACAGTGTTTTAGTGTACTTGGTTGCGTTGGCAGGAGCAGCCTTAGGTCAACTGGTGCCCTAGGTAAAAGGGCACCACGGCACACCCCACCACACCACCCAGTGCCCCCATCCTGGTCTACCTACACCAAATAAATACTGGAAAAGTGCCCCTACTAAAGTGGCGCCCTAGGCGGCCGCCTAGTTGGCCTATGCCTAAGGCCGGCTATGTGCGTTGGGCTCACAATATGAATAGCATCCTTAGCTAAACTAAGTAGGAAGTCATACCTCAACATTTTTCTGCATGGATCAGTGAAGTTAGATTATCACCCAGGCAGTTTGGAATATGAATACTTCTTGTATCCAGGGACATTATTTGCATTTCATAATATTCCATTGTTTTAATAATTTCAATAGCTTAAGTTGAACAAAAATGTCAAGCTTGTTTGAAGTTTGAGGATCTAAGTTAATGCTGACAAAACGTATTCAAATATAACCAGCAGTAGTTCTGAATTACAACCAGGGCAATGGTGAATAAATATTGTGCACTGCATACCTAGTAATACAGATCCTAAACTTAGGCCCAGATTCAGAAAGGTTACTATATGATATATATGATATGTGCACCTCAGGGTAACCATTTCCAAATCAATGATTGTCCTATTTCCAATGCGTTAGCATAAAGATGTGCAGCACCACAGTGGGCCAGCTCTGTAGCTGTTCTATGTTAATAAGGCATGTTTGGGAAGCAGCATTTACTAATGTGCTCCCCTCATGGAAATGTCTGTGGTAAGGCTTTTATGCTTTTGAGCAATTCAGAGAATTGCTCAGCTGCATAAATTACCACAGCCAGCATTGTTAATGCATTTGAGATAAGTGCTGGGAAGTTTAGCAGACAGATAGTGTTAGTGTGTGTGCGTGTGTGGGGGTGTATGTATGTATGAGCATGCATGTATGTGTGTATGTTTGTGGCTGCATGTGTAAGTGTATGTAAAGATTATGAGTGGTATAAGGTGAAAGAATGTGTGTGTGTGTGTGTGTGCGTGTGTGTGTGTGTGTGTGTGTGTGTGTGTGTGTGTGTGTGTGTGTGTGTGCGTGTATGTGTGTGTGTGTGTGTGTGTGTGTGTGTGTGTGTGTGTGTGCGTGTGTGTGTGCATGTATGGACTTGTGTGAGAGGACACAGTTGGGTTACTTTGGGGAGGTAGGGATGTTTGTGAATATGTGTGTATGTATATGTGTGTGTGTGTGTGTGTGTGTGTGTGTGTGTGTGTGTGTGTGCGTGTGTGTGCGTGTGTGTGTGTGTGTGTGTGTGTGTGTGTGTGTGTGTGTGTGTGTGTGTGTGTGTGTGTGTGTGTGTGTGTGCGCACATGGGGATCAGGTGGGGCATGTGTGAAAGTGAGTCTGTCTGTGCGCCTGTGAGTGCGTAAGTGAATGTGTGTGTATGGTTCCACTTTATAATCATGAAGTACTGAAATCTCTAATTTCAGTATTTCGCAACCATAAAGGAGAATTTTTAAAATGTCAAAAGTGCATAATCGCGAATTCGAATATTTCAAATACCCGGTTAAGGCTTTATGTTATGTGACGTGCGCTGTTTGGTTTGGATGTTGTCCGGTGTAGTGCATGGATTTACATGGAATCTAAGGTAAGTGAGTGTTTTGTAAAGGTTTTGGGTGGGAGTTTGAGTGTATGTGAGATTATTTGTAAGTTGTATGTGTGAGTTAGGGTATGAGTGTGTAATTGTTGGATGTGTTGGTGTGTGTGTGTGTGTGTGTGTGTGTGTGTGTGTGTGTGTGTGTGTGTGTGTGTGCGAGGGACTGTGGATTGTCTTGGTGTGAGTGCACTGTCTTTTATTGTTTGTGCGATCTCGGAGTTAGTATATATAAGTAGGGGGGCATGGGGGGTGCAACCCCCCACATGGGGGGTGCGGGGAGGCTTGTCCCCCTGCTTATGTGTACTGTAGGTATGTGGATGTGTGGTGTTTTGTTTTTGTGTGTTTATTTGTTTTGTAGTGTGGATGTTGTGGCTCATGTGTGGTGCGGTGTATGCTGTGTGTTCGGGATTTGTAGTTTCAAGACTGTGAAGGTTCGGTATTTGAAGGTTTCGCCTTTATGGTCGCGAAATACTGAAATTAGAGATTTAAGTATTTCATGATTATAAAGTGGAACCTTGTGTATATATGGGTGAATGGGATGATTGTGTCTGTGAATGCAATCTGGTGCAAAGCTGTACAGAGCCCATTTTCAGTGGAGGCCAGGGGAGAAAAGCTCTACATTTAATTACACACAAGGAAATGTTGCACACAATACAGAGTATATAAAACTGTAGCAGTACATGAAAATCAAATTGATAACAACAGTGAAGAATTGTAAGCATTCAAATAACATATAAGTATAAATATAGTATTATTAGCAGTGAAGAGTATTCACTTAAGGGTAAGAATCGAAGGAGACAGATGGGCTAAGTGGTAGGGATATAGCAAGCTAGAGTGACAGCAGAAGGAGTTAGTATGGTAGAGGGAATGAGAAGCTATACCAGTAATTAAATGAAGAAGAGTAAGGTTCCTGTGAGGGAAGTCGGGTTTTGGGGTTATTTGTTAGGGTGCAGGTGCATAGCCAGAGAGATGTAGTCTGAGGGATTTTTTAAAGGAAGCAGGGTTACTGATGGTTCCTATTCATATATTCATACCATGGGTTGGGGGGGCACTAGAGAGCAGGGATCACTCTTTATATTGTGCCATTAAGGCACTTTAAAAAAGATCCTGACCACATACCCTTTCACACAGAGCACTGTATTGTCAAGTTCTCGTCATCATCATTAGACACCAGGGATGCTTCTGCATATTACTTTAAAGTCTTTAAACAAACGAAATAAATAAATAAAAATAAAAGAAAGAAAAGTAAAGGGCAGGGAAAAATGTCAAACACTCTACTGTTTATACAGAAAGCAGCTTATCTAGGAGAAGCTTTCACCCAGTACATACTAAGAAGTTACTGCTGAAAGCTATTTTTATGTAGTCAGATGTATGAAACTGTAATGTCTGCCACTGCTCACTGCTTGTAATCATCTGTGAGTTACAAGGGACAGCACAGTATAAGAGGAAATGGCAGGAGCGGCCTATAAAATCAGAAACAGTTAACATGGAAGGGGGTGTGTCTGTGTGGGGTGATGCTTTGGGACAAAGCTAGGAGGAACACTAGATGACACCAGGAAGACTTTTTGAACTATTAGGTACACTCACATGTAAAGTCAATAGAGCAATAGGTCTAGTATCATGATGCAGTTTACATATGATAAGGAAAATGAAACTCTCTCTTAACATTATTGAATGACTGTAAGGAAGTGTAAGTTTTGAAGGTAGGAAGTAAAAATAAGGAGAGATATCGGGGATGTTTTGACAACTCAGGCAGAGGTAAGCAGTACATTGTTGTTGTCTGTGTTTGTGTGTCTTTGAATGTGTATATGGGTGTGGGAGACTGAATGAAATAAAGTGCCTGCTGCCTCAGCAATATATGGGCTGTCAGTGTTAACTGCCCCAGGAAAGTGCTGATTTGCAATAGTGGCAGTTAAGGCAATTCAGAGACATACAAACTAACCAATAATGAGGTCTTTCCTCACTGTGGCTAACATGTCTCTGAATCACAGTTTGCCACATCATGTAAATAGACCCTTTTGTCTGCAGCTCTTACCACCAGTGGTGGGGTTCTTGGATAGTGTCTGTTGTATTTATAGGATGTTGTAGAAAATAGTTATTCCTTTAATTGCTTCCTTTTACATTTACCATTAATATATAATTTATTGATAACAGTAAATACACGCAGCCACTTGTAATTTGCAATATTTGTTGCTTGAACACAAAGGTCCAATCCACAGCAATATGCATATATAGGGTACATGTGCTTTAAGCATATATGTTCCACCTTATTTCCATTTATACTTTGTTTTTAGGAGATTTATACTCAGGAAAAAGGTACACATACAGCTCAGCATGGTAGCAGGCATCAGGTTTAGATTCAATTGAAAACTATTCATGCCTGATGAGTCAGTTTTTGTAGTCTGTAAGAAAAAAAGTTTTTTACTTTGATATGATTGCCATTCAAAGCATTATTGAATAACTTATTTAATTGAAAACTCAGAATATGCACTATTCACTCTCATATATTTACTTTCTCTTTCAGTTTCTTGAAGCACTCAAAATAGCATCTCTAAAAGTTATCAGAGCCACTGTGGAAGACAAGACTGATTTTACACTTTCTTAGGGGCATATGGCTCAGCTACTGCTGGTTCTCTGGTAGAATGTTTTGTATGTGGCTCCAGGTTTTCAGCGATGAAAATGCTTGATGAAGTAGGCGATCATTAGTTCCTGGCTAAACCCTTGGCTTGATGTTTGCTGGCATATGGCCTTCCATCCTTCTGAGGGGATTGGTCTGGTTTACAGTGTGGTCCTAGACAGCCATCAGTCAACAGGTACAGAGAGGGATTTTCCCTTTCTTTCCATGCTTTGGAACCTCATACTTTCTTAGTAATAATTTATTTCATCTGAGCATTCTGCCATAACTGCTGTTCATCAAAGTTCAGCTACATGGCTACTGGTTCTACATTGAAATACACAATATTATGTGACCACTGATTACATCAAAGGTGCAACAATGCAGCCTGGGTAGAATTGTCATCAATATTTCATTAAATGTTCATCCTATGACACAAAAAAGAGCAGTCATTAAGGAACAGATTGTGCGCACAGCCTGCATGACTTCATTGAATGAACATTTTTTGGAAGAGTGTTTCTTGTTAAAAAACATGGTCATAAAGAGAAGTTACCTGGAACCTTTAATTAATTATTTGATATTTGAAGTTATGAAGAAAAGGGATAGTAACTACTTTACCCCTATTTTGGTAAAGCAATTGGATAAAAATAAAAATAATGCAAAAAGTAAAGATTACAAGAACTCATTCATTACGACTTTTACTTTGGATAGTAATATAATAAAGTGGTCAATAATAAATGATGACAGACAGAATGGTTAAGTAAAAGGTGGGGTTGGACCTCAAATTGTGTATAGGAAAGGAACTAACTTGAAGAACATTGTTGAGGCTCTTAAGGTTAATATCAGCTTAAAGAATAATAATGAACAAATGTGGTCATTGTAGCCATTGTAAATATATTCACACAGGGAAATGTTTTCAATTAAGGATCGATGCTTTAAAGTGCGGGAGAAACACAGCTGCCATGTAGCAGGTATAGTATATGTTGTTTTATGTCAGATGTGCCCTGGATATTACATAGGAAAAATGGAACGTAAACTTAAGGACAGAATTTATGAGCATACATATGTAATAAGAAAAGGAAAAATTACAAACGCTCTGTTTAAGCATGTATCTGAAAATCCAGGACATGATTTTAAATTTTCAGTCTTGGAAAAAGTGATGCCTAATGTAAGAGGGGGGTCATGGACTTTGGTTCTAGAGGAAGGAGTTATACTGGTAGCTCTGCTGGAATGCAGGAAGCTGGTCAGAGCTAAATGAAGTATGTTCTCTCTCTCTCTCTCTCTCTCTCCTGTTTATTAAACCTAAAAGCACAATTAAGATAGGCTGTTTATATAGACTTGAGTGTAGTTTGTCTTATTAATATATAGGATGGAATAGGTTTCTATAATGCCTTTAATAGTTTTAAGAAAAGTTTTAAATGTACTTTTGTATTGTATTTTATTTGGAAAGCTTACTGCTGCTTTAAATGTTTTAATTAGTGGTTTGGGTGCTTGGCTATCATGTGATAGTATGAGGTTCTATAATATGAACTAGTTGGAAAATGGCTTTTATCTGAAGAAGTCTTTTGATGTTGAAAAGATGAAAGTGCTTATCTGATTAAAGCTTGTTTGCAGTTTTAGCAACAAGTTATGCATTCTTTCTGTTAGTTTAACCAGTTATGTTTGTTAGTAAGCTGTTTCCTGGTTTGTTTTTGTTTTTTTCTTTCTTTGAAATTTGTAGGCGCCAACATTTTTCGCTTGCATGCATGGTAATATTTGCATTGTTGACCTTTTGTGGTTGACGTTCTTATTTTTGATTGTGTTTATATATATATATATATATATATATATATATATATATATATATATATATATATATATCTTGCACACACACACTCTCTCTCTCTCTCTCTCTCAACCGGTATTTTGTCAAAACTTCTTAAAGGTCAATCATAGTTACTTTCAAAATGCTTGTCAGTCACATATCTGTGAAAATCACGTTTCATTTAAACAATCATCATTTCAAGTTGCATTACACAAATAGCATGGTCGGTGCCTCATTCATAGTTGCAGTTATGGTATTCCTATATGGCAACAACAATTGTCTATCTTATATTCCAGTTGCATTTTATCTGCACTCACAATTTCCTTTGTTTTTTTTTTGAGTTTGTACAAATCTTTCCTTCAGTCCACTAGCAGCTATGTGGTTTGGTGCTGAGGTAAAATACTTTATGCCATTCTGTTTCTA
This sequence comes from Protopterus annectens, assembly GCF_019279795.1. Taxonomy (NCBI): domain Eukaryota; kingdom Metazoa; phylum Chordata; order Ceratodontiformes; family Protopteridae; genus Protopterus; species Protopterus annectens. The sequence continues at coordinate 702,715,622 of NC_056735.1, forward strand.
GAATGTTTTAAACTCTGCAGACATTAAATGTGACTTTTTGTCACTTAGACTTTGGTCTGATAGCCCATCCAATTCTCTTAATGGACTTCAAGCAAGTCACCTGAGGCCATTTTGACTGAGCATGTACTATCTGAATACTCTATATGTGCATGGCACTGGGATGTTTTAGGCCATTTCCAGAGGTGCACAAGTGCTTGTGGTTTCTCCTGTGCCATCTGACATCCTATACATTACAAACCATGCCTTTATTTGATTTTCAATTCTAAGCTATGACAAGTAACTTTGAGCTACTGACTTCATTTTCACAATGCCACAATGTCCCTCGTAGATGGTTTCTGATATCCATGACTTTAGTTTCCCAGGAATAACCAATCTAGAGTCACACAGCAATGTACAGTGGCACACAGATAACTCTATTTCATGGTCAAAATTTAATATAATAGCTTATTGCCACACAGTTGATACACTTTTTACAGCACAGTTGCATTTTTAAGCTTCTTTGGGAGTGAACTATTGCTGATGGGCAGCTGTTACAAGCATGTATATCTCTAATGGAGCTTTACAGCTGTATGCTTGTGGCTTCTCACAGGGAAACTTGAAGAGCTACTCACTATTATGTTATCTCCTGGCCATTTTATACAATGTCCTATGAGTGTGTCGCTATAAATAGGCAGCACTGCTGAAGTCTGGCTACTGTTGTTTAGGGAATTCTTTCCTGGGATTGAAATTTAGGATTAATGACTTGGGAATAGTGACCAGCATGAGCTTTTTTCCATAGCGGGCCTTGTGGAATTGTAATACCCTTCATCAAAGGCTGAGGGCTTCTTTCATCAATCTGGCTATATTTTCTTTTACCTTTAATAAAAATAAATAAACATGACGCACAAGAGATGGGACTATATGTATCATCCTGAAGCTTGTGTAATAATATAGTGCTGATTTCACAGTGAGAATCTTCACACACCATCCATATAGGCAACGATGGGTCAAAGTCCAGCAACACGTCTTCTGATGTGATTATTTCATTCTTTTCTTTTTCTTTTTTTTTATTTCCCTGAAGATGCATTCACAGCTGCCTTTTCACTCATACTATGCCCCATATTATAACATTGCATTCAATATATCCAGCATGCTGAAAGATTAAGCAAAACATCTGTGATAACAACTGACTCATCAAAATGGAATAACAGCTCTGATAGTTTCTATGGTCTTGATATCTTTAGTAGAGCTTTCACTTTACCTGTTGAGTTTTTAAGCCCTGTTTTGGATCAATAATATGTCATATTTCTTTTGAAAAATCGGCATGTCTTTTCTGGTTCACAACCAGTATTCTCTTAAGTCTGTCTAGAATATTTTTATATTTCTCAGATAATCTTCATCATCATAACCTGTCACTATTACATTCTCAGCTAATTCTGTACATTCAGGACTTCCTGTAGCACTAAAGATCACTTTCTTCTACCAAAAAACTGCTGCAGATGCTACTCCAAGCACCAATGTATTGCACCAGGGCTGTGCCTAGGTCAGTTGGTACCCGAGTCAAAGCCCACATCTGTTCCTCCCCTTCTCATCTGTATTACAAAATCTACCACTCTGCAAAAAATGCACATTCTAGGGAAAGAGCTATGCAAGACCTACTAATCATTCCATGGCTTGCAAGTTTACAAGCAATATTGAAAATCTGGCTTTTCCAATATGGCTTGCAGACTTGCATTGCATACCAATGACTGATCAGCAACTTTTACACAGGGCTGACAGAGCCCTTTTCTGTAAAAGATGTAACAAATATCTATTATGTAGATATATAACAGTCCCTTGCTAGATCTTTCACAGACAAGGGTATGATTAGTACTGTGACTTGAACCAACAGCCTTCTGCTATTTCACTACCAAAGGCAAGTGCACTACCTGTTGAACGACTGAGATTGCTGACTGGTGGTCAAACATTGTTTTTAAATTTAATATAACTTTAATGGGAATATACTTGTGTCAAATTACTGTTTCTGTCCTGGACAGTTAGTATTTGCAGTATGCAGTTTAGCATTCACAGTGTCCTTAAAGTCCTTATGAGATGCTATCAATAGTTTGGATCAATCTCTACCTAAAATGAATTGACCATTCACCCAATCCACTTTAGATAATACTTCTGCACTTATAACTCTGCTCCTTCTTTAGACATGTTGTGTGTCATGTGGTATGACATGCAAGTTTTATAAGAACTCATGAATTTTACATTATATTTTGGCACAATGTTAAGCTCAGTGTTTTCATTATGACCATTTTATTTGCAGATCCTTGACTAAAATATCTTAGAAGTTTTGCAGTGTATCCAATGATGTGACTTTCTTTCCTTTTTTGATCTGACACCTGCAATTTTTTAAAGAGTACCAGCTTGGTTCAACCTTCTGATCCATTACCACTCCCAACAAGAATGGACCACCCATTGACACAAACGTGCAAATCTATTGCTTCTCTAGCACCCTAACATAGCTCTAATGGATCATTTTCCTTTTTGTAAATTACATTTCATGCTTCTTTACAGAGATATCTGTAATAATTTTCTGTAATCTTTCACATTGATCTTTGACAGTAAACCAGTGTCCACTTTAAAGTTCATTTGGCCACTCTTAGGGTAATCAAACAGAGTTTCTGTTATTATTAGTGGTATTGTACAGCACTGTCTGAACATAGGAACAATACAAGGCAAATGACCACAGGAACCATAAGAGGCCTAACCATATAAATCTTTAAGTAGACACACTTAAAGGTTCTTGTCACTATTTATGAGTACATAATAGTGCCCACCTCCCAAATTAAGCTGAGCCATAGATGATAATCCTGATGTCAGTTTTCTTTAGCTGTAAATTTAGGTCCCTTGTATGAATGTTTGGAGAATCACTGGATTGATGGAAGTTGTAGGATGTAGGACTGGGTCTGTCATGGCTCGAAAAGTGAGATACAGGTCACCTTGGAGCAACTGGTAAACTACTGAGAAGAGTTCTGCTAATCTATCAGGATAGTTGAAGGACTTAAAGCTTTTTTTGTTAAAAATTGTTGGGGTCTTTCTAGTTGAGCAATATGCTTGGATTGTACATACCCAAAGGGGGCATTGTATTCAAGGATGGAGCTAGTAGGGGAAAAGTGGTCAGATGACTTCTTTGGATCTTGAAAATGTTTCCTTAGAAATTAATTGGGCCAGATAAAGGATTTCCTTATTATTGTGGAAACATAATGATCAAATGTGAGAGTTGTTCATGTATGTACCCAGATTTCCTTGATCATATCTTTTTCAAGAAGATTGCCACTTATATGAAGAGGAAACAGCGTTTTACCAAAAGCTACAATGCTGTACTTGTTTTGCATTTAGCTTGAGACATTTTCAGTGCACTAGCTATGCACATATTTCAGCCCTTTTCAAGCAGTTTAGTATCAGTGGATGTGCACATAACAGTGCCTGTCTTGTAATCATCAACAAACTTGTTCAAACATACTTCAAGAATATTGGCTTGGATGTCTGCAAAATAAATGCCAAACAGGAGAGGGCCCAGCATAGATGCAAATATACTCAACTAATTAGAATGTTGTGTTCAATAGGGTACCAGCAGCTCTCCCTACATGGGATCTATAGCATAGCCAGTTTGCAGTCCAATGGCCATGAGGAGGGGTTACATTAAGTATGCCTAATCTATCCATCATACAAGCAGTGGGGAAGTGTCAAGAGCCATGACCAAGTCAAGATATGCAGTATGCACACAGTGACCACTGTCCCCAGCATCTGTAGTCTTTTCAGAGAAATTTACTAGGTCTGTAAGACAGGACCTGCCCTTCAGTAAACCAAACTGAATGGGGAATAGATCAGATAAGTTGCTTATGTCTGCATAAATGAGTTCTGCTATGATGCATTCATTGACTTTGCATGTCAGGCCAGTGAGGTAGATGATCCTATAATTACATGGGTCTGTAGAGGGGTCATCCTTGTGTAGAGTCACAGTGGCTATTCCCCATTTAAATAGAGGCTTGGGAAGTACATACCAGACACTGATCAAAATGCAGCAAAGTAAGTTTCCTAGAAACATTACTTTTAGCATTTGACAGGGATTCTAAGACTTGTTCCTAGGTGATTACTCTGAAAAGTACATTTTCAGGAAAAGGGGTACAACAATGTGAATAGTAAGGGAAAAATTAGCACTAAATGTATCTGCTAGCATATTAGCTATATCCTTGGAATTTATGATATTATTAATATATGAGCTCAGTGGACTTTTTAAGATTATTCCTTAATTTCCCGGTATAACTGAAGAAATATTTGCTCTTTCATTTGGAATCTGAAGTGCCCTTAAGTACATGCTCTATTTTATGTTTTATAATAGTGCCCTTATACTCCTTGCTGGCATGTTTCAGTCTGATCTTGAGATAAGAGGATGTTGTTTTTTTAAAACTTTTCATCATTTCATTTTTTTGTTAACAGTTTGTTAAGGTGGGAGTTCCAACAGAGTGACCCCCCCCCCTGAATTTACCATAATATTTAGGGCAGATATGTGTGCCAGTATTTGAGTAATTTAAGTCCCTTATCAAGATGGTATTTGGTTTGATATTTAACCCCTCACTGGTATTATGATAATTTCCATGATCTTTGCATGACATTGAATGGAAATCTGAAGCTAGCAATGAAGTACTAGTTAGATATGTTAAGGGTGATTTTGTTCTTCAGGAGCTCTAAGTTAGGGCTGTGGGTAATTTGACATAGGGTAATGGTGCTTCTGACAAATACAGATACTCCCCAACAGTCACTCAATAAGCATTAAAATGTGGTATAGAGGGTGTGCTGTCTTGCCAAACCATGTCTCAGTAACTACACTGATATGAATGTGTTCAAGCTGTAGGAGGCAGATGCATAGATAGAGTGGGGTGAAGGGACAGCTACCCCAGATACAAGGTGGTTGTAGGCATGACTGGGAGATGCTGATTTTTGGCTTTGGTCTTCAAATGAGAGTTGCACGGCACAGATTGGGGAGAATGGACCTGCATTTGAGTGCCAGATTAGGGAATGGACTGTTTTTTTTTTTTGCTAATTTACTTAGATCTGAGGGGTGCCAGATTAGAGATCAGTACCAGGCACTAGAAAAGCTAGCTACAAGTCTGTCAGGAGGGTTCAAGTTCTGCCATCTTTCTATGTAGACTTGTAATATTAAGTAGTACCACTATGATGTTGTCCAAATTTGGGTTTGAGTTTGAGTAGTAAATTGAATTTGTTATGTAGGAATGTCCAGTAGGGAGACTGTGCCTAAAAACTACAGGGCATTAAAGGCTTTAGCCACTATGTATTAGCCTGGTTTGAGAGGTTTAATCCATCCTTGGCAAAACTCCTTCATCTTCCAGGCCAACACATACTGGATTCCCTTAGAATGACACAAACTAATTAGCTAATTATTAAAGCCAATTGTTTTGTCTTAGTATTTAACCATCATTCTTAGTGAAGGCAAGAAATTACTCAAGACTAGTGCCTTTCCTACCTGTAACACATGCATAATATGTTCCATCATGTCTCTGCATGTTGCTTTGTGTGGATCACCTCAAGGCACTCATTGCCACATGGTTCATAGCCATACATATCTGATTTAAAGAACTTTAGGGTCCTTCTGTCATCATGGATCTTTGTACCAGATGAGCAACGTACAGTAACCATGTCCATTCTGGTGAGCGTGGAATCTGCATGGCTAATTATAGAGTTACTTATGACTTAGACATTTCCCTGTGTTGGAGTAGACTTAGTGGGCCTTATAGATTTAGGCTTGCTTTCCTGGTGACTGTTGGGTGATCTTTGTGAAGTTACAGTATGTGGGAGTGTAGAAGAAGTATGTGTTGCCTAATGTGCTGAAGCTTGAGATCTTTTGAAGTGTGTTCTAGGAGGCTTTGGCAACTTTTTCTTTACAGCCTCAGCATAAGTTATAGGTGTTGTGGTTTGTTGTGTCTGATGTGGTGTTGTAGATGTAAATGCTTACTGATAGCAGGGTGATGCGAGAGGTTTGATTCCATGTTTGTTAAATATTTACATCTCTGACAGATTATACGATGGATATGATATTATATGCTTCACATTCAGAGACATTTTTGTTTTTTCTGAACCAGAATTGAGTTTAAGTTTATTGAAGTATTACTACCTAATCATTTTTCAACTCACAGATGACAGAATAATTCAGTACAACTAAAACGAACACAGTTTAACAAATGTAACATGTTATTAAGGCATACTACTGATCAGAACAATTCAAATATGGAGTATAAATGAGACTAATGAAATATAACCTAAGGTAAAAGAATTCATCAGGCTGTTGCCTCCAGTGTCAGTAACCAGTAAACACTGTCCATAATGTATGGAAGTGCCACTTAAAGGTTACAAAGTTAAATCAATTACAAAAATGGGTCACCAATTAAAAGCCACCATTTCTACTTCTCAAATGCTAGTTCTACAATCAATTACAGAACCAAGACCAAGTACCAAGAACAACTTTCAAATGATGGGCGGCAGAAAAGGGGTGGCATAATCTGTACACCTATTCAGGTATGTCTATTGCGACTATGGGCTCCCCAGTTCAAACTGTTAACATCTTACCTCATATGTAAACTCAAAAACTGGAATGACTCCTCACCTCCTACAAAAATGCAAACACCCAGCAAAAGTAAACCTTATGGTTTTACACAACTTGAAAATAATTGAAGCTACACTGTGTGCTATACAAAAAAAACCTACAGGCTATGACAAGTCAGATGGATGTAGAGAATGACTGGCAGGCAGTTCAATCAGTCCAACAATAAATACATAAAAACATCAATGCCCACAGCATTATTGTATTAAAATATGGACCAGACACAAGTTGCCATCAATTCTGATAAGCAGGAGGAAAATTAACCAGAAAAACATGACAGTGCATTTGTATGTTGGCAGCCATTTGCTACCATCTTGGACAAATGGAAAATGCATATGATAATTTCCAGACTCTGTTTTTTGAGCATTTTTTTTGTCATGCTTTCCATGTTGCGTCCTGGTTCTGTGACATGATATGTTTTGCTGTTCTACCTACACATTCTGCCATTCTGATCGATTTAACAGGATCTCCCACAATCTTCCTGTTTAAACCAGAGCTTTCCTGCTGTATGAGATATTTTTACACGTGTGAAAGTTTGTTTTCTTGTATGACTCACCAGCCATCCCTGTCTTGATGCAGCTCCTAAGTATCTCTGGTAAAGTTTTTCCTTTTACAGTACTGTGCTTACCACTTGCTCTGATTTTAAGTCTGTTTTGAAAACACTTTCCTTTCTTTAGCTTCACACTACATTTCAAGTACAACCAAGTCTGCCCTTTACTACACATGACAATTGTCCACAAAACCAATTGCTCAGCCAGATACTAGCTGAGTAATTTCAAATGTGTTTCTCCTTTAGCTTCTTTTATGGAATCTGAAAGTTTTTTTAATTACTAAGATGGATAGATGTATAGGTTTTTCCATAAGATTACAATTTACTTAAAAGATTCCTCATATGGTTTAACAAGTATGGCCAAAGTGGGTAGTAGCCCTTAAGGACTGACACTCATGCAATGCATCAGAACTGAGTTTTTATAAACTGCAATAATTCTATCAGCACAATGTAATTCTTTCAGTACAGGCATCAGCTGTCTTTAATAGGATGAGATATATTAACCTGATTCATAAAGGTAGCCTATTTTTATTATCTGTCTATCCTTACTGACTATTCATTTATTAATTTCAGCTACCATGTCCACCTTATTGTGGCCACAGACAATTCAAATGTGATGCTGGTTTGGTGTCAAAGCAAGCTACACACAGTGTGTTTCCTTTCAAAAACACAGAAGTGTTCTTATTCCATTTACCATTTAAAAAAAATTGTCTTCCCCAGGCATTCAGTAAATACTTTGTAGGCTTCGCGCAAAGCTTACACGGAGTTTACATTGGTGTGCAGTGATGTACGGTGAGTGGCAGTGATCATTGCATATTCATGCTGTGCACTGCATTTAAACATAAATAAGCACAGTTTCATGGCTAAGAACAGTGTTGTGAGCCAGGAAACTGTGTAAGCCAACACACATAGCAATCCTGTTTAAGTCAGAGCACAAAGGTTTGTGTTTTTTCACGGAATGCCACAATGATCACCAGGGCTTAACAGATAATAGTTTTCATAGCTCTCAGTCTCTTAGTGCAAGATATCAGGACAATGTCCAATATAATGGGGGGACAATGACCCAGAAATAGTGACAGATTTGACATATTGGCACTTTAGAAATGTGTTAGAATAACAAGGGGTTTGTGTTAAGATACATTTTCTGAAGGATTTGAAGTCTGAAATGTATGTAATTAGTGAGTAACATCAGTCCTGAGATCATCCCAGTGATATGACAGAAAGCTACAAATTGATAAGGAACACACCAAAAGATATATAAACCAAAATCTGGACATTCTGTGAAATTATGGACAGTTGAGAGGTATGATGGTTATGTATATGGTCTGAACACAGTACAGGACTGTGTACACAGTGCAGAGTATCGTGAAATCCTCTTCCTGGCATCCTGTACTGAAGATGTGTAAATGATCTGTAAGGGTACATGAACTGCCATATAAAATAAACACTCAGGGGAAGTGTGTGTGTACTGAACTGGGACACACAGATGACTTGTAGGACTGAACACAGGGAAAGGGGACAGATGATCAAATACAGCAGGTGAGGGCATGTCAATGGAAGACAGTTGTAGTAGTAACACCAATTACATATTAATATAGTACAGTATGGACTGCAGAGTGAAAATGTGTATTATGTGACTGTTACACAAGGTGAAATAACAATGGTGAAGGTGTCTATGTGAGATAACCAGCCTCACCTGAACAATGCAGAGGATATCTATCAGGGATGTTATATACAGCTGGGGTAGGCTGCATGTTGTGAAGCTGTGCAAACTGATTTGCCTGAATATGAGTGTAATCTCAGCAGAGGTCTCCAGCAAGCTAGACATAGGTAAAGGCTCATAGACAATATTAAAAAAAGCAAGCACAATCATGGATAATATCAGAATAATACCACCAGTAATCAATCCCATGTCTCTGGCATAACATATGTTACTTAGAGTGATCAGAGATAATTCTGCACAAGCACAGTTGTACAACTATTATGACATGTTCGCAGTGTATGAAGGTAATCACGCACACTGTCCTGGCACTGTAACATCTGCTGGAGGTGTTAGGAGTGACATTGTTATACCTTTATGTGAAATTATGATCAATACAGGCTAGTTGACTGGTGTGCATGGCAGATATATATATATATATATATATATATATATATATATATATATATATCTCACAATCCACACTATCATGAATGTTACCCATGCCATTAATGTTGTGAAACAGCTATGTATGTACTGTGTGCATCCCTGGAACAGGTAGCACACCTGCATCTGGTGCAACTACTTGCTGGGGGTTCCACACCATCAGTCACCAATGTTTATGCCATAAAAATAATACCCAGGTACGATGTGTTAAGATGTGTTACAGCTCACTGTTACAAAGGTGGTACACTACAGTTACACATCACTAGAAGATGTGTAGGGAGGTACATGAAGAAGTGCATTGTATTCATTAAGTGAGTACATCAAGAAGTGCATTGTATTGTTGTTTGTGTGATGAAGGCTGTGAACTATGGAGGTATTATGGCCTGTGATGTGGATGTCCTTCACATGCTCAGTAGTTGTGTTGCATATAAAGGAGTAGTCAGCACTGTGACCACATGCTGGTAGACATTCCACATGACATCTACACCAGGACACAGGTCACATACCCATTGGCCTGATTATAAGGTGTGATGTCTACAGTTTACTTGGGTTGTATGTTTGTTTTCCGGATGTAACAAATACCTCCATGTTTTCCTGTCATTGAAGGTGTTGTCATGGCTGTGGCAGAAATCTTTGGGGTGTGTTGAAACTATCTGCATTATACTAATATCACAGTTGGAGTCAATGATTGCCCACAATCTGTAGTCCTTCAGACAGCTGTTTGGACACAGGATGTGTATGCCATCTGTGAAGTCTGGCACTTAAATAATGTACAGGAAAGGGCCTAGCAGACAGTCTTGATGTACGGACCTGATCACTGGACCTGAGTTATAGCTTACTTCACACATTTCAACACATTTAGATGCCATGTATGTGATACAGTGGTCTACCCACTTGGTGATACAGGTATATATAACAACATCTGACAGTGTTGAGTGAATACCTCATTGTGGATTTGTGTCAAATGCCTTGGGCTTGTCAAGTTCAAAAGGATGATAATGTTGTTGAATGCCCTCGATGACCTCTTTGAGGACATCTAACAGATGTAACAGACATATAGTATAGCATTAACAACTCACACAGGTCTGTTACACATAGCCGGGATATCACTAATGTCCATTTAGAAAATGTCCATGATGACATGTTGGTCTACCTCACAGATGAAGAGAGTCAGAAAGTGTCTATACATGCATGCATTGAGTGCAGTCCCCCCCCCCACCAAATTAGATAGATGCATGTTGATGTACACTCTTCTACAGTATAGTCTGTGTGGTGGGAGTGTTGAAGTGTGTATTCAACCATGTCAGGAAGGTGTATGTGATGAATCATGTTATAGGTGATCTGTGATTTGTCACAGCCCATTGATTCTGTGAGATAGGTCTGGATGAAGGTAAGAAAGTGCATAGTGGCTATCCTCAACTGACCTAGGGTTTGAACACAATCCCCCATGCAGGTATCAGTGAGAAGCTCTCCCAGCAGGGGATTAAATCTTATGTCACTAGATGGGTAACCAGTTGGCTCACTGACAGAACACATACTCTGAAAGTTGGTCAATCAACCTGTACTAGTAGTGCTGTCACCATTGATGTACCCCAGGGATCTGTGCTTGGCTCTTTACTGTTTGGAATCTATTTCTCGACAGTTCAGGCTAAAGTATATGGCCTTTGGCTTACTGCATTTGCTGATTCTTGCATACTGGGTGCAATCATCGAGTCCACTTATGATGATAAAATACTACAGGAGGGGCTAACACAGACAAATGATTGTGACATAGCCACACAGTCTACAAATAATTGCAAAAATGTGTCTATATGTTGTCCTTCTTCAAAGTGGAATTCCCTGCTAACTACAGCTTGACAACAGTCCCACTATGCTGAAGCCCAGTGATGCAAGTACTAGGAACACATGTAGATAGCAATCTGAACTTCAACCACCAAGTGTCCACAGTGGTATTGAAAGCCTATGTTGCTCACATCATAAGTCACACTATCATATTCTGATTTCAGGGTTATATTACAGCAGTGTACGCAAACCTCATCAGAACACTAATATAGAGCATAATGATCTCTTTTGCATGTACCTCACCAGATAAATGCATCAGATGGAGAGACCATAGGGGTTACATACCAAGAAAACACAGTGCCTGCAAACCATGCCATGATGTATGTGAATAGACTGAAATCCATGTCACTGTAATCTGTATCATACAGGATGAGGTGACTTCTATCTGGCCTCCAGGACAGTCTGTGAACCTGCCCTAGTGAGACTAGTGCACATTCACAAATCAGATATAGCTGATGACGCCAGCAGTGTCTGGTAACTAGAATATGGCAATGACAGTGTCCCACATGCTGGTGTAAGAGGCTCTATGTAATGTCAAGCAAGTGCACAATCACACACACACACACACACACACACACACACACACACACCCTAGTTGACTGCAGTGAGAACTGAACCCCTATCTAGGTACACAGACTACAGAAATCTGTATTTAAGGCAAGTGCCATAGCTCAAGTCTGACTTGGAGTGTCTCAGACAACACTTTATAGCTGATGACCTCAGCAGTGCTTAGTGAGGAGAATATGGCAATAGCAGTGCACCACATGCTGGTATAAAAGGCTCTCTGTAATGTCAAGCAAGTGCACACCCACACACACACACGCACACACGCACACACAAGCACACACACACACACACACACACACACACACACACACTCACACATGCACACACACACACACACACACACACACACACACACACATGTAGGCACACACACACACACACACACACACACACACACACACACACACACACACACACACACACACACACACACACCTTATGTGAGTGCAGTAAGAACAGAACCCTACCTATCCAACTAAACAGACTTCAGAACTCAGTACGTTACTCAAGTGCCATGGCACAAGTCTGACTTTTACAAGACTGCAGGTCAACCTGTAGTCTATGACATCAGCAGGGCATGTTGGAGCGAAGATGCTGGGAGGCCTGCATGAAATGGATGTGTGGGCATGTGCAAGTATCAAAATACTGTCAATACATGAGTTTGGAGTGGTAACGGTAGGATACACTTCTGCTGTTCTGGCTAGACACACACACACACACACACACACACACACACACACACACACACACACACACACACACACACACACACACACACAGACACAGTTGACTGCAGTGAGAACAGAACCCCAACCTAACTACACAGACTACAGAGCTCAGTACTTTATGCATGCACCATGGTACAAGTCTGACTTTGACAAGAGTGCAGGTCAACTTATAGTTTATGACATCAGCAGGGCATGTTGGAGAGAAGATGTTGGGAGGCCTGCATGAAATGGATGTGTAGGCATTTGCAAGTATAAATATACTGTCAATCCATGTGATTGACACTTCTGCTCTTCTGGCTAGGCACACACACACACACACACACACACACACACACACACACACACACACACACACACACACACACACACACACACACACACACAGAGTTGACTGCAGTGAGAACAGAACCCCGACCTATCTGAGTACATAGATTACAGAACTCAGTACTTTATGCAAGTGACACAGCACAAGTCTGATTTTTGCAAAGCTGCAGTACAACTTATAGTGCATGACATCAGCACTGGATGTAGGGGAGAAGATGATGTGCGGCCTGGATTGGTTCATAGCTTCAAAGGTTCATAGGAGGTTACTAGGCTAATGGCCATAGGGCCTTTATAAGCCTAGCTGTATAAAATCCCAAGTACCTTTATTGAGCAGAGTTAGATGTTTGTTGTTAGCAGAGTGATTTTGTGATCAGCACCAACTGGTCTGTCTATGAGGGACATAAGTGCAACCCCTGGGGTGAATTTATAGTCAACCATCCAGTTGTCAAATTTGCACTTGAATATGGTTATTGAGAAGCACTGCTTTATATGCAGCATGAGGCTAATATAGAGGAGATATATCTGTCTTTCCAGCATGCTCTGTTTTTGTCAAAGGCTAGGTTGAGATCCCTGGAGTAAGTTATTCTTGTCCCATTTAATTTGCATATGGCCACCATTTACATTATGGCAAAGTCTTAGACTACTCTGTAGGCCAGGCACAGGTCATCTCTCAACAGCTTGTATGATATTGAGTACAGTGACAGAGCTTTCAGTCATTCCATATATGTCATGCTATGGAGGCCTTGGATTCTCTTGGCCAGAAACCTCTGTGGTCTCTCCAGTTGCACACAAAACAACTGAATAAACCACAAATGCTTTATATAAACATATTCTAGAAAATGGTGATGGCCATATGCTTAAATTTGCCATACTGGAAGTATGCATGCCAGAAATACGAGGTGGTGATGTTATATTGAAAACTGAACTAGGAGAGATGAAGTGGATAATTAGGCTCAAAGCTCATATACTCCCAGGTCCTTTAAAACCTTTGCTGATATACCAGCATAATTGCATCTGATTTACATAATTAATATGTCATGTGACTGTTTTTAAGTATATAAGCTACTTTAATTTTATTCTTAGTGTTTAATGCCTGAGGAAGCCTCTAGGGTGAAAGTTTTTAACTTGTGTTTGTATTGGAAATAAGTGATTGTCATAGTTTCAGTGACTTTGCTTTTTTGCCTCTCCAGTTGCTGCAGGTGTCTGCTGAGGTACACAGAGAAGGGAGAATTGTACTCAATGAGTGGTCTGATAAGGGTTGAGTACTACGTAGCTATGACCTCTAAGGTCTTGGATGCAATGCCTTTAGTTATGAGGTGGGCAATATAGAATGTGTGTTTTAACATTGTGGCACATACTGATTAAAGTTTAGATTGCTATCAACCTGTGTTCTCAAATTTTGCACCACTGACTTAGACCTTAGTGGTGCTATGTATAACAATTAGCAGGGCTACTCTTTTGCCAAAGGGACAATGAGACATTTTCTTGCATTAAGCGCCAGTCTGTGAGTTGGGCACCAATCATTTGTTTGTGTCAGGCCTTTCTGTAATATGTTAACATCATTGAGGGACTCTAAATGATTGCACCTAGTTGACAGTCATCTGAAACTTGGTAAGCCACAGGCCATCTACCTTCACCTGGACTTCAGAGAAATAGTTTCTAAACAGTAGTGGGCCCAGCAAAGATCCTTGTGGTACTCCACTGGTAACTGGTCTACTGGTGGAGGTGAACTCCCAAAGTTTGACAGGTCTATATCACTTCATCAAAACGCCTATTTAATGAATCACTATTCATCAACCTCAAATTGTCAAATGGCCGTTTCAGTGAACTTTTTCACAGGGAAAGGAAACGGTTAGCCATCATCAGAAATTTGCCCTTTTTACCACTGTAGTGTCATCTCAGAGTTGGTATATTTAGTTAGTTGGGTGGGGGGGGGGTGCAGGGGTGAATCACCCCCCCCTCACTTGGGTGGGTTTTAATTTTTTTGATTTTAGTGATGGGTGCTAGGCTGGATGGCCATTTCTTTTCCCTGTGAAAAAGTTTGCTGAAATGGCCATTTGATGAAGGGAGGATTTGACAATTTGGGGTTGACAAATAGTGATTTGCTAAATATGTGTTTCGATGAAGTGATATAGACCCATCTTTGACAGTATGCATTCTGTTAGTGAGTCAGTTGGCTGCCCATCTAGTAATGTATGGGTTAATCTCAAGATGGGAGAGCTTTTCTATGATACCTGAATTGGGAATTGTGTCAAAGGGCTTGGCTAAGTTAAGATAGGCAGTGTGTCCTGCTTTCTCTCATTCAGGACTTTGGGGACATTATCAAAGAAGTATGCTAAGTTTAATAAGCAAGGACTACCTGTGACAAAACCAATATGGGTCAGGTCAAGAGTGTTGAAGGTCATATATGTCCTTGTGGATGAGGTTCATTATGAATCTTTCCATAGCTTTGCAGATAAGGCTGGCAATGTGTCAAAAGGTCCCAGGGTCAGTTGATGGATGTGTAGGCATGTTCAACTGTGAAGATAGGTCTAATTCTGCATGTTAGCAGATTGACATGCATTGCATATCACATGACATTTGATATTAATGTGTGTAATGTAGTTGATATAGTTGTGAAAATGTGCTGGAGATACAAGGGTTGCAGTGCATGGGGGGCAGCAACATATGGCTGTATTGTAAATATGTGACATATTGTTCAGTTTGTTACATTTCCACATGTAGTTTCATGCCATAAAGAGTAAAATGGACAGTAAACTGCACTAATGCATGCTAAATTTGACTTTGCATAGCACTGCAGTGAGCAGCCGGTTTGCGCAACAGTTGGCAAAGTGTTTGCCATGCGAGATTTATGTTTCCATTCATTTTTCCATGTTTGCGTGTAGTTAAGCAGTCTGCAAACACAAGCTGCATTACTAAAATTCTGAGAGTTAGTACTAAGTGTATGAAACACACTTGCTGCTTAGTTGACTCTGTGGTAGCAGGTGTGAATGCATTGATATGTTTCTTTTTGAACCCAGACGATACTGGGTTCAAATACAGGTGTATCTAATACTTTTAAATAAATAGTGATAATGCAATGACATTATTCTTTATAGTACATACAGCATTTATTACTGTGTGTTGGCATAATGAAGCATGGTTAAGCAGCATTGCATGGAGGTAACTTCTGCATTACAGAACCGCTCACCATTTCTTGGCATTGGTGCACAATGCTAAACTCCGTGCAAAGACAGAGGCCAAAAAGTGAAGGGATCAATTTTTTTCTGCTACTTATGTGTGTTGTGTGTGATTCTATTTTTGACCAGATTATAGGTGTTAAAATGGGGTAGATAGGAAAGTGGTGAAATGGGGAGCAAGCAGGAGAAGAACAAATGAAAAGCAATGCAGGAATGTGCAGGAGAGAGGTAGGTAAGAACCATAGCTATCCATTTCTTCAGCAGTAAAAACTGATAATATGTGCAGAATATTAGCTGAATTTGGACTGTCGCCTCCAGAGAGAGGGGTGACAACAGCATAATCATGTTGTATAGCCAACTGGACTGAATCAAGAGTGTCAAGAAGACACGTGTAGAAAATGGAGAACTATGTATGGGATGATATTTTTGTATGTGGGACAAGTGCCCATTTTTTTTCTTTAATTCAGTAAGAGAGGAATGCTGGGTAAGGGATGTAGGTATTTCTGGGTAAGGTAAGTTGGATAGGTGAGGAAGCAAATGCAAACAAATACGACATATAAGACTAAAGATAGTGACAGTGAGGGCCACAAAAGGTTGGGGACACCATGATTGGGGTGAGGGAAGGGACACCACAGGCTCATGCCAGTCAAACATGAAGACAGTGAGAGCTGAGTCCTCACCCACTGGACTGTCATCAATGTTTCTTTACTCCACTAGTGGCTGGAGTGCTTGATGTGTTCTCCTCCTATGGACCATGAGAGAGAGAGCAGCATCTACATCTGTTGCAGTAGGTGTGCACCAATGGTGCAGTGCATGAGTCTGCACACCAACCCTGGCATCTCCCAGCAGGTGATGAAATCACCATCTCTGCCACTGCTCCTGGAGGGTACCATTGCACCAGCTGTTGGGGCAGTACTACTTGAGGGTGCAGGCAGTACAGGGGCAGCAGATGCAGAGGTGCCAGGTTGTCTTGCAAAAGTGCTGGGCATTGGTGCTGGAGCTGGTGGATGGGGGGGGGGCAGGCTGATCCATGGGGGCTGGCCTACCTTGCTGTGCTGTGTAGCATGTAGTGATTTATTACAGATGGATGACATGAAGACATTTTGATGACACATAGTATAAAATAAAAAAAGAGAAATAAGGGTTGGGGTGAGAGAAAAAAGAGATAAAATTAGTACCATCATATGTGACTTACAATGCATTAACAGTAGCATATGTCTATTTTATCTGAAGTATTACATTTAAGTACGTATCCTAACAAATACACACTATAGCTACAAATTGCTGAAAGTATCTTTGAAATGTGCATATATTGCACATATGAGTGTTCCAATTATACAGATTACAGTTAACAGCAGAGCATTTATGCTACTTGTATAGAGCTTAATTTAATGTAAATACTTATTAAAGAAATGCAGTACTGTATATTTGTTACTCATGGTATTTGAACTCAGAACCTGTTACTACAGTCTTATATTTGACTCTTAAAGTTGGTCTGTGCTACAGAATAATGCATGCATACTTACCATTCCAGTTAGGATATACATGCCCAATTTGCTACAAATGTTTAAAAAAAAATAAAAATCTATCTTTAATTTTTAAAGCTACAATAATACTTCTCTTGTGCTGCATACATACCACTTGCTTCCCTCAGTCTCTCCAGTTGAGCAACATGAGCCTGTCTGTTGAACTCTATGTTGGTGTTAGCTGAGGAAAGAACAGAAAAGAACAGAAGAGCATTATACATACTAGTCTTGAATACATTTAGGTTTGTAAGAATTACAAATTCTCTCTTATTCTTATACTTACACAGGTGTGGGATGTCCACAGTCTCAAATTCATTCATCCAACAGTTGAGGGTATCCCTTTTGCATCTATGTAGGTCATTAAAATGATGCCTACACTGTTCTCCGGAGCACAAGTTGCCAGTAGCACTGGATGCAGCCTTAGCTAAACTACTCCATGCCTCAGACTTGTACTGGGAGCCTGAATAGTCCCCACCTGCAGAAGCCTGTTTCCTATGGAGTTTTACCAGGAGTCCAATAAATATCCTGGACTCCTGGACACCCCACTTCTGTGCTATAAAGTTGGCAGCTTCCCCACTATCTCCAACCATGTCTAATACCTGACCTACAGCAATGGAAAACAATGTTTTCCCACCACTGGTAGTGTGCAAACCTGAGGAACAATGCCAACCACATTTGTATGATGGTAAGCACAGCATAGCAGTGCCAAAGCAGGGAGGATATAAATACTTGAAACTGGAAGGTTAATCTTTCACTTAACTTTAGTTTGAGGTGCGTCTGGTGATGTAGCTTGGAAATATATGTTGGAAATTGGGAGGTAACAGGTGAGTTAAGTTTGTAGACATGCACTGGGGGCGTAAATGTCATGACTTGACACATTTGTTTTTGCCTTTATACGCTGATAAAATTGATTTTTACAGTGTGGGATTCAAAGCTAGGCATATGGGACAAAACATTTTCTTCCACAGCACTGATTTTTCATCTTTGCCAAAGAAGAAGTGCTGCTGAGACATAGTCTGGAATTATTCATAAATACAGGTGACAGTTTGTGGTGTTACACATGTATGTGTGTAATCTGGCAAGGTTCTTGTATATAGATTCAGTTGTATATATGTGTTATTTAATTGTGAAGGCCATGCAAGTCAAGATAGCAGAAGTATACTTAGCAAAATATATTAGACAGTATACCCTCAGTCATACATCTGAAAACACAGTAAGGGTGTCTTATCCCTCATACATATAATTCATATCAGCTCCACTATCTGACATGTTATAAGTGAGAGTGAACATAATGGGAAGTGGAACAACAGTAAAATGTATAGAATATCCTGTATTATTACCCAGAAACCTGTGTATAGCAGTCCTACACATAGGCCTGTTCCCACAAAAATGTTGAAATAATACTTCTCTATTTTTCAGTTCATTGCTATAAATTGCACTGCCACAACAGTAAGAATAGGTTACACACCCAGTACTAGAACCCAGGACTGCTTGTACTCCAGTCTCACACTTATGCCTTGTGCCACAGAACTAGTTACATGACATTTCCATAATTCCCTACTCATTCTTAAGTTCTCTGCATTAACCCCTGTGTAACACTGCTTAGCGTGTTTGTGGCATGCATAACAGAATTAATTGAATGCATCTGTTTTCAATTACTGGCTGTCTGGATCTTATCTGCAGGTATTGGGGAAATTTGCTAACTGGCTCATAATACCACTAAGTAAAGTTGGGCAATGGAAAGCAAAAATTGCATCAATGTATTGTTTTTGAACTTTACACTTTTACAGACCCCATCTGCAGGTGTTCTTTCTGCTTCCCCTGTGGCTTATTAGTCCAGTTTACACACTGCTAAGCATCATACAAATGAGATAAGCACAGCCAAATTGAAATGAAAATGCAATCTATGAAATAAACACTAGCAAATGCTTGTTAGTACACATGACATATTTCTACATAGGTATGGATTAGAACTTGCACTCCAATGAACCTTCAGAACACAGTAAGGATACTGTATTCCCCTTTGCCACACAAACAGCGTTGCAGCAGGCAACTGAAACTTAAATAAAAGGAAAAAGTAGTTCAAATGAAGAAAATCAATCTATGAAATAAACACTGCAAAATGTATGTTAGTTCATATGAGATAGTTCACATAAGATATTTCTACATAGGTCTGAATTTGAACTCCCACTCCAATGAAACATCAGATCATAGTAAGGGTGCATCATCTCTCTTTGCCATACAAACAGCTCTGCAGCAGTGAACTGAAATAATTCTGCATACAACCAACTGCAACATCATCCACAGCACTAACAAACCATATAACAGTTATTTGTACATGTATTAATTTCAGATGTAGTACACTGAGTGATCACACAGCCATTTATGACTGTAGCCTGAAAAATGCAGCTCTGTTTTACCTCTTTGTGTTTGTTGCAAATGCTTGCCTTATCTGACCAGTAATCTGAGACATGCAGTCTGTAAGACACTCTCTCTCTCTCTCTCTATAATATATATATATATATATATATATATATATATATATATATATGTATATATATATATTTCCTTAAAATGTGTGAGAATATTACATGGCAATAATATAAAGTTGTTAACAAATGAAGGGGAGGTTGGATGTTAATGAACAGAACTTGTGAATTGTATGCTCCTTACTTACATTTCCAGTGTTGATAAAATGACTTCTATATACTTTGTAAGTCTAATGTGACACACCCACTGGAGATAGGGTGGTCAGCATTGCTGCTGTGTTTTCCTCCTTCCTACCAGTAACCATTCACTGTTGCACTCCATTAGCAGCAAACACTGAGGGAGTGGCTGCACTATGTTTACATCTCCTACATGGAGCCAAGTATTTGGGATTCAGCAGTTCTAGAGTTCATGCATCATTTGCATCTCCACCATGCTGACAGCTCTGAATATACACAATAAAAAGACAGCCTGAGGCTGATGAGACTTGTTTATGTGGAGAACACAGAAAATAGGGTATTATTTTGAGATATATCTGCACAGAAGATTACTGAACCTGAGAAGGTATGCTTGCATTTTTCAGCTATATACTGCATATGCTGAAATATCATTCAGAAAAATCTGTTTAATATATATATATATATATATATATATATATATATATATATATATATATATATATATATATATATATGTGTGTGTGTGTGTGTGTATATATATATATATATATATATATATATATATATATATATATATAAATATATATTATATGTATGCAGTAGTTAGAAGTCTACTCTTGGCATGGGCATGTTTGTCAGGGTATTTCACAGGTATACATGATTGGCAATACCTTAAATGGAATGTTCTATTAAAATCTGTAGTAATGTTTCAGGGACATTTCATTTGATAGCACAGCAGCAAATACTTCAGCCTGTTTACATACACATGAATTAAAGCAACAGCAGCCCCTAACATTGTTTCTGTGTAGACTCCTTTCTGTGGTTGTGTTCTAGTAGGATTTGGAGATCACAAAGAAAACCAGCACTGAGTCTACACAGTTGCTTTATAGTTTGTTATCTAGCTCCTCCATCTTGGATTGGTTGATTAGCATACAGTTCAGCTGCTTACACTGTAATTTGCATGCCATGGTATTTATCTTGTTCACATGGCTGTGAGCAGCTCTACACACCATGTAGAGCCGCTTAGTGAATCCAAAACAGTGTGCTACCATGTGCCTGTTGATGTGCACAGAGTATAAACTGAGCATGTAGGCTTTATTGAATCTGGCCATTCAAGTATTTCACTTATAATACTCTGTACTAATCACTTTGTTTTACCTTAATGCATTTTCCATTCATAAAAGTTATTTGAACAATCTCTTTTCCATAAATAACTTCACTTGATTTGCTAATGTTCAGTTTTGTTTTAGTAAGCATTATATTTGAAATCTAAAAGATTAATTTAGTTAATTTGCTTTTATCTTTTAAACGTTTATTTCTATATGGAAATCACCTATATCTTGCCTCATTAACTTCACTCTCTGCTAAGAGTTACACTGCATCAATAATTTTGATAATGCAATCATTAATAACTTCTTTTCAGTGTGCACAATCACAATCACCTTTGGTTTCATCTTAACAGATGTGTAAAATCCCTAAGTATTTGCCAGTATGAGGCTCACTTCCCTTCCCTTTCTTTCCACTCCACATCTTTCCCTTTCCTTCACTTCCTATCATTGGTTGCCATTTTTCTGTTTAGCAATGTATACA
This sequence comes from Protopterus annectens, assembly GCF_019279795.1. Taxonomy (NCBI): domain Eukaryota; kingdom Metazoa; phylum Chordata; order Ceratodontiformes; family Protopteridae; genus Protopterus; species Protopterus annectens. The sequence goes on from NC_056735.1 coordinate 702,737,386, forward strand.
TGAGCAGGTTGCATTTGTCACATTAATGAATCTAAATTTATGGAACCAGGAACATGTGTTTTTTACTTCCTGTTTGAATACAAATGCATGCCCTGGAACACACATGGACAATGTAGATGTATTTTGAACTCATATATTAGATAAGAAAAATATTAACTAATTATTAAATTCATTCCAGAATAAGCGGTTCTACTTTAGAGAATGGGGATGAAGGTGGATGGGGGGGGGGGGGGGGTCAGCATGATTATGCTGGACATGAGTGTATTTTCTGATATTTATTTATTAGGACTCAGTAGCACTGACAGTCAGAGGGGAAGAGAAGAAAGGCTGCTGCTAAAAATGGAATGAGAGGTAAGTGAGAGAAAAGAGACCCAGAGAGGATTTTCTGAGGGGGACATAGCTAATTGTTGAAACTTAGAGATGATACGAATGTCACTTGGTAGGAACACCTGAGGATGCCTTTGAAGGCATATTGACTAGACAATTGAATATCAAGTGAACTATAAGATACAGGACTGTGGAATAATAATGTTTTCCACACAGAAGTTGGAGAGATGCAGTGGTGGTGCAGAGTATGACAGTGGCACTTCAAGTTGGTAATATCATAAATGTGAAGGCTTTATGTTTCAAGTCCTTTTATCTGTAATCAGAGAAGTGTGTGGTACCTAGTGGAGGTTTTCGGAGAAAACTGCAGAAGACCCATGCTGGTGGGGGTAGAAAAAATATTAAGAGTCAGATAAATTTAGTTGAGGAAGTGGGTGTTTAAAGATGGGTGCCATGAGGTGGTGTCAAGATATGGAAAAAAAATGGAGGGAAAGTTAGACCCACTAGGGAAGCAAAAAATCAAGAAGGAAAGCTAGGGAGAGTAATTCAGAATGTCAAATAAGAAATATGTTTTAGTGGTATAGATAGGAAAATGGATTAATAAGAGGTATGCTGAGGCAAAACAGAGCATGTTGTTAATGTGGGATAACATGCTGGGAAACTCAGAAAGATGGATTTTAATATATCTGGCATATGTTGGGAAGTTTAAATGTTCAGAAGAAGGGCTAGTGCATATCAGCCATCACTGTCCTAAAGTAGGGACAAAGGAAGAAGGTTGATGAAGACATATAGGGTAATGTTATTGCAGTTTTTGCTGGGCTCAGTAGTACTAGTAGAGATGGAAAAGGCTTGAGAGAGTCAAATAAGTTGGGTGGATGTAATGGTAAATACAATAAAATAAATAAATTACATTGCACAGGAAGTGTAATACAGAGGAGAAGTTCCCATTGCATATTGAGGACTATAAGTGCAATCCCTGGAACTGTAAGAATTTAAATGTGAGTATGGTAGAATATTTATTAACTCCAAAACTGCTTTATCTGAGATTAATTTATCTTCTCTCAAGTACAACAATCCCTGAGTTAGTATATATAACCAGTGAGGTATGGAGCTGCATCCCCCCACATCAGGGGGTGCAGAGGATTTGCCCCCTGCAAAAATACTTTAAATCTGTAACAGTGACTTTTTGAGGTTCATTGTTACTTATGCAAATTGCTCTTAATTTCTGTAATAGATTCAGTACTTGCATTATTAAGTCTTACATTTTAATAGAGAGCCAACAAACACAACCAAGGTTCATGTTTGTAGCTACAGATTCTGCCAGTTTGGGCAGTCAATAGTATTATTATGTATAAGAGTTTCAGGTGTTGGTACTGGCAGATTTGACATGTTCAGTGTCAAAAGATATGTAAAAGAAAATATCAGTGGATGCCTGTACAGAAGTCTAGAATCCATAGCTTAATAATGGGCAAACTACAATGTGTGGAACCAGAAAAAGAGCTTGGCAATCTTCAGTTCAGACAATGCTAGAAAATCTTCATTTCAAATGATGCAATTGCCAGTCTATCCAGTACAATCAATAAGATAATTTTCATGCTAGCCTGTACAAATCATTAGAACCATTATAAAGAAGAATAAATGTCTATTATGTAAATGTCTGTGTAGAGACACTCACTGGAGCATAAATTGCATTTAAATAACTCTCACAGTACTAGGGATACAGAAGATGCAGCAGAAAATGATGAAGGATGACCATGACAAGCATATATTAGAAGCTCTAAAATTAAAGGGTAAAAGTTCTGGACATGTGTTCTTTTGTGAAAAGGAGGATATGGGTGATATGAGTGTAATGTGAAATGCATGTCTGAAATTAATATAACAGAGAAAAAAGAATGTTTTGGAGAAAAGCACGCTTGAAAGTTAGTGAAGGCAATTAATATTAGAAAAGGGAGAGCTCATAGGAATGTAAAACTTGAACATACTACAAGTGGAAGTATCAGTATAACAGTTTGACTGAGTGACTGATATGAACTAGCGAGGCATACAGATTAAACTAATAAAACATGATCACAAATATACCAAATCATGGTCATCTATAGTCAGAATGGACATGAGCTTTTATATGAAGATGGAAACTTAAAAAAAAGTGATGGACTATGGGAAAAATATATTAATTTCTGCAAACAGTGTACAGAAAAAAATAAAATTAGACTACCCTTAGGGTACCTACTCTATCACCGGTTACTTGCTGTTCTCTGTTGTGTGGCATTGCAAGGATTATTAGTTTGGTCTACTTTGTACAAAATATGTTATGCCAAGCAGCTCAGTAGGCCATAAAATGGGAAGAAAAACATTAGTAAAACCACAAATATTCTTGCAAAAAGTGCTGATCACAATTTACAGTCAGCATATGAGGTAAGAACGACTTGACTAGCCCTGACATTCTCACACGGAGTCTTACAGATACAAGTTTTTTTTTTTTTAACTGGAAAGGAATGCAGCGAAAGGCTGAACTTAATGTTTACATGTTTGATATCCTGTGAAATTAATGAACTTTTATTACTTGTCACAGAATTCAATCTGTGGGAAAGGACAAGTTGGTTATGTTTGCAGGCAAAAATGTTCAAAATATAGCTAATGGCAAAAGTAAGGAAACATTAAAGCAATATGAACAAATAAAAGACAGCAATTAGAGACAAGCCAATAATTGCAAACTCATTTCAAGTCTTTTGTATCAACTTCTCATGGCTGTACACACAAACATTCAAATCTAGTCAGAAAAAAGCAATTGAATGAATTGTACCGTCCACATACTTATAAAAATAATCACTATAAAGAAAATGCCAAGCAAAAATGTTCCAGTTTATTTTATAACCATAATTTAAATGCACTTGCATACTTAAAATAAGGTCATTTAAGAATATTCTACTATCTAGATGCACATTAATCCATAAATATGATCATAGTTTTCCTATACGTTGATGACTATGTTCCTGATTTTCAGCATGTACCTTACTGAAAGCATCTCTCTTTCTGATAGCATGAAAGATAAGTCGCAATCAACAATATCATTCTAATTTCTTAAACTTAAAATCATGTCCAGTTTCTTCTTCCAGAAGATGTTTAGTAAGGGCATTACTGAGATACTCATTTTCCCATTTCCCAACATTCACAACATGTTCAACATGTTGCTCATGAAGTTATGGTATGTCTTACCCACATAAAAAGATTGCAAGTGAAAACTGTGTGACAGTCAGTAGCAGTGATGCATGAATAAACACAAGTAAGGTTACGGTTGAGGTGCTGAATCATTTAGAGAAGGATAGTTCTGTATGGCATAGCCCAGCCATGGATTATGCCTCTCACAGAGTTATGATTTTGACCTGGTGATACAGAGAGAGAAGCTTCTTCAATGTGTCATGACATACTGTGATATTAGGTACTGAAAGCAAGGTCAGCAAGAGCAACACAGTCAAGTTCCTTTGCCCATGTCCTAGTGCTACCAGCTTCTTACTGTCCTGTGCCTAAGACACATGCACTCACATGCATACACACAAGCAAACACACACATGCACACAAATAAACTATGTGCGTGCACATAAACAAAAAAAACACACACACATACATTAATTACCATAAACATAGAAGCAGTACTCACAACCCAATAGCCCTCCGTGCAGTTTGGTATCCTGCACAGAGATTTCTCTTACACTTTCCTTCACCCCAGTAGTGATCTAATTGCTAGTATGAGCATTTTGGCTTGACGTGTCCCTCTCTGCTGACATTTTTATCTCTCTCATGTAGCCACTGCAGTAATAATCCCATCTTACCTTCCTCTACTTACCCTTGCAGGCACAAATTGGTACAATGATTCATAGTGGATCACCCCACTGCTACATTCTCAGTAGTTTACTCCCATATCTGTCAACTTTTCTGTAATACTGTTGTACCTCCTCATTCGAGGTATACTGTATGCACAGATTTGCCCTTGATCACACTTTCAAAGAAGTCCACCAGATTTAACAGGCAGGATCTGCCCTTCACGAAGCTGAATTGGGTAGGATCCAGGGTTTGGAGGTCACTTTGTCTTTATTGATGAGGTCCATAGTGATACATTTCATGGCCTTATGGATGAGATTGGTCAGTTTTATGGATCTGTAATTACCCATGTCTGTTGCTAGGCCACCCTTGTGGAGGGGAATAACTGTAGCTGTTCTCCATTATGCAAGAATAAAGCCTGTGATTAGGCTGTGATTGAAAAGGATACTTAGTGGTGATGCTAGTTCATGTTTTAGCCTGTTTAGAAGATGGTTTGGGAAGTCATTTGGTCCCACAGAGGCTGTTTTCTTGCCTTGGACAGGGTTTTGACAACCTGCTCTTCAGATATGTAGGGTGGAGGGGAAGTTTAGGGGAGGGTTTGGTGTAAGTTAGGAGGGAATAAGGGAGTGAAATTTTCGCCAAACCTATCTGCTAGCAGGTTTGTTATCTCTGTAGGGTCAATGAGTGTGATACCATTGATCACTAATTCTGCAGATGCTTGGGTCCTACCCTTTAGGTTACGTACATAGCTGTAAAAGGCCTTATGATTATCCTTGGCAGTACTTGCTAGGTTTCTCTTAAAGGAGCTCTTGGAGGATATGACAAGTTGTTTTATTTGCCTATTGAGGCTGAGGAAGGTGCTTTTCCATTGTTGGGGCCTTGCCTTTGTTTTCTTGGATAGCAATATTTTACATTTTTTGTATGGTTTGTTGATGCTGGATGTCCACCATGGCAGCTTGTTTTTACTTGGGGCTGTGGCTTTGATTCTTTCCGGTACAGCTGAGTTTATACACTTATGCAAGTGATTGTACAGGGCTTTAGTGTAAGCTTCAGCATAGTTAGCACTTCTAGCTTGGGGTGGGGCTTAGAATGCATTTATACCTTCACCTAGGAGGGTATAGTTTGCCTTGCTGAAGTTTTTTTAATCGGATTTCACCCTTTGTGAGTTCTGGTGTTAGTGTCAGTTTGAAGTTGAGTGACTGATTTGTGGTCAGTTTTAACTAATAAGTGTCCAGCAGTTGTAGCAGTGTACCTGTTTGACATGATAGTGAGGACCAGATCTAGATTATTTGTTCCTCTTGTCGGGGCATGGACAATTTGTTCCAGGGCATTTGAATTCACAAAGTGAAGAAGCTTTTGTGCTAGCAAGTTTGGGCTAGCTTAGGTTTCACAGTTGATGGTGGGATAATTGAAATCCCCCATAACCAGTGTGTTCAGTAAAAGTTATATTGTCTTCAGTTTGGTTAAGTAGGCTTCATGAGTGTTGTGACCTATGAAGGAGGATCTATAACTGGCTAAGACTTGAATGGGAGTCTTATCCACCGTGTCGTGGACCTGGAGTAATTCCATGCAGTTGTCCAGTCTAACTAGATGGGAGGTGAATTTATCTCTAATATACATTGAAACACCACCTCCTTTGTTTTTCACATGTTCATTCTGTAGTCTAATGGTGTGGAAGGCACTGCACCCCTGCAGGGCCGGGGTACTCTCTGAGGTCTTTAACCAGGTTTCTGTGACTGCATAGACATCTACATCTTTTAGTGATAGAAGTGCTTCCTGGGAGTACACTTTTTGGTTTAAGCTCCTAGCATTTAGCAGCATGATACTTATTTTGTTATGATTGGTTAATTTCATGTCGGTAATGTTGTTTTCAAGACCTTGCCTAAAAAGGCACTATGGAGAAGGCAAGAGTAGCTATGGGCAAATTAATAATTACTTCAGTTTCCTAATATTTGTTTGATGCTTTTATATTTCTTATTTGTAAAAGATGAATTCTTACCAGTTACACTGGGCAGTTCTGAATTACCTGTAAGGGGAACTGCAGCGAGTCACTTTGTAATGACAAAATGTGAATTGCTTGATTTAGCATGTGTATCTAATTAGATGCAGTCCTTGCAGGCTAATTGGGTAATATCAAACTGCCTGTACATGTTTCTTATATCTAGATACTATAAAAACTCAAGTGTGCTCACATGAGAGTTTTAGAAATGCGTCCTACATTAATAGCATTCCCTTGTATATGTGTATGATTCATAAGTATGTATGACCATAAGGTTGTATTGTACACCAGTGTTTATGAACTCATTGCATTCGCAGCCATGAACTATGGGGTCCCTAACAGCATCTCGAACGTTGACAATATCGAATTTGATATTGTCGAGTTGAGAATGCCGAAAGTGCAGAACGTTGAACGGGTAAAAGGAAATCTCCATAAGGGGAGATTTCCGTTTACCTCGATGTAGTGCGGTCTCGAAGTTGGTATATTTAAGTAGTGGGGGATGTAGGTGGGCTTGCCCCCCTGCCTACACCAGTTAGTTCTTTTTTTTTTTTTTTTTTTTTTTATTGGCATTCGAAAATTATATAGTTCGATCATGTCAGTTTGAAATTTAGTGATTCGAACTATTCAGTTTTCGAAATGCTGATATAAACACGAACTATGGGATCTTATTTCCACTTTGATGAATAATTGCTTGCTGTATTTGTTAATCTTCCTGCCCATTTTCTTTAACATTTCCATTTTCTCTATAAAAGTACTTTACATTACAAAAAATGCTTCATATATTCATTTAACATCAGGTTTTCTAGTTACTGGATATAAATATCACTACACATAGGAGTTATAAAACTATTTTTATACTCTAACTGGAGTAAGCCAGAATTTGTTTTGTGGGGTAAACCCTTAATTAAAATAGGTGCAAACTTGTATTCTATGTGGTTAATTACCTCTTGGATTTTCTCATGTATCTTGGTTTTATAGTGACCTCTGACTAAGAGCAATTCTGTGAGTCTATATATTTCTATTCAGTAATAGAATACTTTCTAGAAGTTCTGTTAAGCTGGCCACTCACAACATTATGTTTCATCCTAGTGATATGGTTACTTTGAAAATGCAAACAATTATTTACAAAAATAGTTTTCTGCTACAAGCTGCTTTAAAGTTGTATTTTTCAATTCTCATACAAATGATTGTATGAAAACCTCAGCTGTGAAATCTTAGTTACCACAAATGAAATATAAAAATAGAGTACTGTTCTTTAAATCATATATAGTTAGACATATTCAAACAGAGGGTGCATATACTGAAAATGTAACTCTGACCAAACTAAGACCAAACATGTAGAAACTGGAGCTGTGGTGTCACCAATGAGTACCCTAATTTATTTGCATAGTATGTTTTGTTGAAAATAAAAAAAATAGTATTTAATAAAAACTCCAGTTGAATACATAATGTGCTAATTCTGAATTTACTTTAATTAGTGTGAGCTTGAATAGGTTCTAATGTAATCAATCCCTTAGTTTTGAAGAATAGAGGTATGTAAATAGTCAGCATTGATTTTTAACCACAATTTTTTCATCATCAACAATTTGGTGTTGGCATTGTCTTAAGCAGTTCAGAAAAATCTGATAACCATTCATGTAACTGTTAATATTTTCTACTAAAGAATTCAGATCTGCAACTAAACATTGTGAAATAAACTGTATTATCCACAATGTGACAAAAAGGGGGGGGGGGTAGAGGACATGTTGGTCTGTTCATGTATCATAGGGATGCCAAACAAATGTCCTAGCCTAGACCTCAGGACCTGAATATAACTGTGTCTCAGTCTAAATAATTTTGCTTAACAAATCAAGCAATGTAGTGCCAAGTATTTTCAACTTGTTATTAATAAATGCTAATGTGATGATAATTAATCTGAGTTGGAAAGTAACAACTCCATTGTATTAATATAGGTCACAACACATCTTAAAGCAAGACCATTGTCTTTATCTGCCTGCATGATATGAAGGACAGATGAAGCTGTAATTCTCCTATAACTTTCTTTTCATGAACATATTATAACATCTGTTAGTGGATTTACTTTGCGGTATTGTTCAGAAGTCAAAATCACTTGCTTCAACAAAAGTACTGAGTAGAGCAATTACATTCAGGAAGACCCACAGTTATATAAAGATGCACCTGTTAAACATTTATATAAAAGCAACATCTTTCAAAATGGCCTCTAAGTTCAGCTTATATGCAAATATTCTAAGTTCCAATAACGTCTATGAAATTATCTCTATAAGCTGAGATAGAAGTCCAAGTTCCTATTTACAAAGAAAATATTTATCTTCTGCATCAGCTTTGGTCGCCTCAACCTCTCTACTCTGCCTTGTTTCCTCTGGGAAACTTAGTTACACCGATGCCCATTTGTTTGTAGGAATGTCCTCTTTGGGGAAGTCTTTGATTGTGGGCCTAATATAATGCAATATGGGATGGGTAACTGTACAGCTCCAGATGCTAATCATTCACATCTCCTTAACACCATTCCTTCTGGCATAAAAATTTGATTCATGGCATTACTGGGGTATGTGCTCTGACTGGAAGAGCAAGTCACATGCATGGTTTTATGGGCATAAGATAAGCCAAGCCATTAGTTGCTCTATCAGGATGCTTAAAGTAATCATACAGATAAAATGGATAGGCATATATAGAGTGCAAAAATCAGTATTAATTTGAAGTATACTACTGGTGTGTATGTACACTATTTACTACCATTTATGGGAACAGGAGGTGTATTTGTACATTTTTTAAATAATATAACTCTAGCAAATGTTGTTCATTTGCAAATACTAGTCCTGTTAGCACTCGGGCATATATAAAGATTGGGGGACAATTACCATTACATATGTTTTTTGTCCTTTCTTTGAAAACTATCCCTTAAAAAGCAATGTACCTCTGATGCACCTCCATTTTGTCCCACAAGTGTAGGCTATGTATACCTACTGATAAGTCCATTAATATACTTTAACAGCCTCATCAATATTCTTAGATCCATGCTTAAGAGGTATATAATCTCCTTAGATGATATTACTACATCTCCTTTCCTCTTCAAAACACAAAATTATCAGCCGTAAATACACAGTGTGCCTTTTTTCTTTTTTTTCCTGAAATAGTTTGAAAAAATGAGTTTATTCCATCTTGCAAAAATGTCATAAACATTATAAAACTTAGATGCCAAACCATCATTCACCAGAACCTTTTCCCATCTCAACATGTCTAGCTTGCAACAACTAGCAAAACAGTAACCACATCCAGAAATCCAAAATGTAAACTACTCCCACTCTTACATCTTAGACATTCTTCTTAAAAAGTCGAATCGTTTTAGAAGATGTAGCCTTAACTACTCCTCTGCTTCCAAAATGTCTTACTTCTTATTTATTTATTGCATAATTGTGTTTCATTAGTATTCTAAAATATAAAAGTTAATTGGAAGAACACTAGTTAGTGCAACAGTTGTATATCAACCACTCCTTAGAAAATACATTTGGTAACTAATATGAAATGTGTATCAGTTAGGCTACTAAAGAAACAAACAAAAAGTTAATACAGTCACCATTTTCTATCCCCTCCAAATGACAAAAGTAAATAAAATTTTATTTATAAAAGATGCAAGAAAATAGTTCAGCAGCCAGTTTGAAAATACTAATCAGTGTAGCTACTTCAAGATGAAATTATAGCAACTGTCTTCCTCTACGAGAGAAATATACTGAAGTAATTTGTCAGGGTCAGTGCAGTAATTAACCTGTTAGGGTACATTTCATGCTAACAGAAGTGAGAAAATGTGATTCCAGACACACATTCCTGATGTCACATGCCTGCTGCCATTATAAACATAAATCTGCACCTCCTTACCAACATCAGCAACAAAGCACAGATGATATTTCAATATCTTATTCCAGCACAGCAAATTCATCCTTGTTCCAGGTGTCCCATAATTCGCAGACAATTAGCAACTAACACATGGATATTTCAGAATGTCTTCATGCAAAAAAGTACAGAAGTGGGCTGCATGTTTTTTTTTTTCATTTTATTGTCTATGAAATAGTATCATTATTTCTATGTGCAGTCATAATGGAGGTGGCTGGAACTAATATGAGCTTAATCTGCTGAGAATATAAGTGGCAAATCTTATAAAAAGAAACAACGTGTTATACATGATGGCAGCAGTTGCAGAATTACTGAAAACCACATTTCTGGGAATGTTGCCACATACAATTATTCAGCTAAGGTTACCTGTGTTTATAAGCAAGCATACAGCTTTTAAAAATATGTGTTAACTTCTAAAAATATGTGCAAAGGGGAACCATAATGAGTCCGTTTGTAGCGACAAAATAATAATTGCTTGATTTACCATGTGTATCAATTAAATACAGTCCTTACAGGCTAATTATGTAATATCAAACTGCCTATGCACGTTTCTTATATCTAAATACTACAAAAACCCATTTGTGCTCATGTGAGCTTTACGAATGTGCCCTACATTAATAGCATTCCCTTGCATATATGTATGATTCATAAGCATACATGACCATACGGTTGTATTGTACACCAGTGTGTTTGTGAACTGATTACATTCCCAGCCATGAACTGTGGGATCTTATTTCCACTTTGATGAGCAATTGCTTGGTGTATTTGTTAAGCTTTCTGCTCATTTTCTTTAACATTTCCATTTTCTCCATAAAAGTAATTACATTGCAAAAATGTTTCATATATTCATTTGAGCTCAGGTTAAAGCATTCCTTCTCCTGATCTGTTCGATACAATATATTTTTGCCCTATCCATAAATAACATATTTCAAAGACATTCTAACATTTCATTTTCATATTTCAATCACTCTCTGCATTTCCAGAAATGATTTGTTTCAGATACTGCATTAAAATGTTTGGTAAAGAGTACTTGTCCCGGTCCCCTTCAATAAACACACCACACCGAATTATGTTTGACGACCTTTATTAAACTTCCATAAACATAACGTTGTTAACCAATATTTATTATAACTGAAATAGTATACCTGATTATAATTACAGCATAAACATCCATGTAATGTTAAACAGGACAGCATGGTCTCCTTCATCCTGACCCAGTAAGCAGCATACATACCTCCACTCGCTTACTTTACTTATGAAGCAGAGTCCTACCACTCACTTCATTTATGATTTATTGAATTAAATATCCAACCAATAAGCAGCATCCTTACCTCTGCTTGCTTATTTTATCAAGCAGCCTCCAACTGCACACTTTCTTTCCCCAACTCATTGAAATGAACATCTAACACCAGAGGGGGCACAAAAGAGGGCAAACCTGTCCCTCTTCTCCACCCTACCCGGACTGGAAAAATAACCACAATCCCACTATTCTACCAAAATGGGGAGGGAAGGCGGTTAGCAAGTTCACACCAAAATGTGATTCCCTACCCAGTTACATTTGCATAAACCCCTTAAGCCCCTCTCTACCCTTACTTCATTTCCTCCCTATCAACCCTCATTCCCTTTTAACTCTTTCCTCTCCCCCTACCCTCTTAACTCCCACTAATATATTTATCTAACCCCCTTCTGATGATGCCCCTGGTCAAATTGGTTTGTTAACAAACCTCATTTGTCCCAGTCCCCTTCAATAGACACACATCACACCGAATGATGTTTGAGCACCTTTATTAAACTTCCATAAACATAACTTTGTTAAAAATCATTTGTTTCAGATACTGCATTAAAATATTTGGCAAAGAGTACTTAATCTGAAATGCAAAAAAAAAAAAAAAAAAAAAAAAAAAAAAAAAAAAACATCTTTTTTAACATGACAGCTTTAAAAACTTACAAGGGTATACGTGCAGTAACAGAAAACAAGCCATAACATTTCCACTATTATTTTCCTGCAGTATACATATCTGTTGGCATTTTAACAATTTTATTCACACCAACACAAATTGCTCAGTTCCTGCCTTCCCTTAAATTTCACTCTTCGTCCTGAACACCATTCTGTTTTGTTCCGACCAGTTCCCTTTATTTCTATGTAGTTAGCTCATTCCCTTTTTTAAAGATCCCATTTCCAGTCCTTTTAATTTTTTTACAATATTAAATACTTCAGTTACGGTTGGCTTAGATTTTGACTTCCATGTTCTACTAATTGATTTTTTGGCACCCAAAAGCATTAAACATATTAAAACTTGACTACAGCTAGGCAATTTGGATACTATATCACTGATGAAAATAATCCTTTCCTTAGCTAAAATCATTTGATCTCCCAGCATTACTCTATAACAAAATTGGTAAATCTGCCAACTTATAATGTTCCCAAAAAGCATGCTCCCTGTTACCTTCCTCTTTCCTATACCACTTAGCATTTGTTTGCTATCTCCCTGAGAAAAAAAGATTTTCTGCAGTGTTCTTGTGGCTCACAGTTCCATTGTAAATTGCCTTTTCGCTCTCTCCCCAATCTTTTCTAACCTCTTCTGATGGACTGTTATAGTCATACAATATTTTATCCACCCTGCTAAATACCCTTTTTGAACCACAGTTTCAGTTCTAGACTCAGATAAAAACTCAAGAGCTGGCCTTTCACTCAGCAGTCACCTATCCCTTTCTCTTTGCATATACTTTCTTATCAGTCCCATGTATGGAATGCAGTCACTAATCAGCAGTCTGAAGTTGTGCTTGAACTCATCCCACTTTGTTACCTTTCCCTCACTAATTATTTGCTTTTAATACCGTGATCCCCATGATAATTTAATTCAATAAGTTCCAGCCACCTCTTACCTTTTTTCTATACATATACTTGTAGCCAGTCCTGTTGTTAAAATTTCCTTTCTTCGTTCCCATGTTAGCTTAATTTTAGTATACTTTCTAGTACCTTATAAATATAATATTCTGTGTAGTTGTTGTTATTCTCCTTAAGGGCCTGTATCCAAAGTTGTCATCTCTCCCTATTTCTTGAACTTCCCTTATTTTATCACCATTCCTTTCCAGTTTGATTTATACCATTTATACCTTCTCATTGAGTTTATATATATATATATATATATATATATATATATATATATATATGTGTGTGTGTGTGTGTGTATACACATATCTATTTATCTCTCTCTCTCTCTCTCTCTCTCTATATATATATATATATATAGACATATGTCAAAAAAGGACAAAAATATCCTTTTTTTACATTTATGCAGTGGGGCAAGATCCACTGCACCCGCTATGTGGGGGTCTGCACCCTCTGCAAATTATATATACCATTTCCAAGATTGCACTACAGTGAAGAAAAGGGCAAATTTCCCAATCCTTTATGTACTGAGATCTCCATTCAAATACTTTCAGTTTTCAAAAACTTGATCATATGGTCTCAACCATATGAATTTTGAGTTTCTGAAAACTTGATTGACTGGTAGATATATATATATATATATATATATATATATATATATATATGTGTATAGATATAAACTATGTACCTCTAAATTTGGGGTTGGGGGTTCGGCATAATGCTTAAGGTGCTAACCTTACTAATACAAGGTACAGCATTTGATTTTCACATGTGGGAACATGGCTAGGCTTAAGAAGACCTGCCTGGGCTTGTTAGCTTAGAAATCCCTAATGTACCAATGAACCTAGGTAATCCAAAACTTACTTGTTCTATGAGGTGAATCAACTTATACCACTTAATTCTTGTCCTCTTGACCACTCAGATAAGATAAATCAACTATTTATTAATTATCATCCACAACTTCTCATCTGATTGATAAAAATATGCGTAACCAGTATATAAAACTAAAGGGACTAAAACATACTCATTGCTTGTATCCTGCTATCCATATTCATAATCATGAGCTTCCAGCTTCTCAGCTTGTTACTTTCTTTGGTTTAGTCTTTTCCCACATATCTTTCATTGCCATAATAGAATAATTTTTAATCCATACAACTAAATATTTCATTTTATAATGCCTCTGCAAATATGATACTGCTGAAATGATTCATCTATGTGTGCATAGTTTCCTGCTATAGCTTTTGTTTTATCTTCATTTATTTTATATCATGAAAAGACTTGAAATGTCTCAAGATGTTTCACAAGAACAAAATTAATATTAATTTCTTGATGTATCAAGTACAAAATAATATCTTATGCTAATAAAGCTATTTTTCTTGATTACCTTACCTGTTATATCCCTAAATTTCTGAGACTCTTATTTACTTTGCTAGTGGTTCTACCTATAAAGCAAATAACAAAGGGGAAAGACAACATGTCTACTTGTTTGTTCTGTTCATATTCAGCTTGTGGAAGAGAAAACCTGCCACCTTAATTCTTGCCTCTGGCTCTTCAAGTATCCAACTTATTAACCCTATTATTCTATCAAGGAATGCAAATTCTGCCATTGCCCTACTCATAAAATCCCAGCTGACTTTATTATATGATTTGTCAGCATCAAGCCCACTAACAACAATGACTTCTTTGTGCATTCTGCTTTCATCTGGATCATCATTATTCTGTTAATATTGTCAAATGTTTTTCTCCCCTTCACAAAACCGCATTTATCCCTATCTATCATTTTGGCAATACCTCTGCCATTAAATAAACAATGACAAAAATATAAAGTGTAATAAAACAATGTCTGAAATCTAAAAAGTGCTTTATTAAAACATCATCACTTAACACCTTGGCTAACTCTTCAAAGTGTTAGCTGAGGCACTAAGAGATGATGTTTTAATAAAGCTTTTTTGATTTCAGACATTGATGTTTTATTATAATACCTCTGCCATTCTCTGATCAAGTATAGACATACACACTTTATCATCATTGTTTAAAATTGAAATTAATGTATATGAAGCTGGGCCTGAAGGGTTTTTACCCTCTTTGGGTAATACCACCTCTCTGACACTTTTTTCCCAAGATGCTGGTTCTGTCCCTCCTTTTAAAATATTGTTAAACAAATCCTTTCAGATCATTGCCACTTTTTTCCCTCCTAGCATCCAAACTTCGACAGGAATATCATGTGCTCTTAGGGATGTCACTACTGATTGATTATACATCACCATTTTAATCTCAGTCCTTCCTATCTTAGCTAATAATTCTTGGAGTCTTCCACAAATATTTCCACATGTGCCTTTTCTTGTTTTCTCCATTCCTCTGCTTTACACAACTTTTCAATGAATTTCAGAAATATTTATTATACCTCAGTAAGATCTATGGTTATTTTTCTGGTCATAATCTCCCTGTGTTTGGCAACAACCCTTCTTTACTTGTCTCTACAAGCTTTGTGCTTTGGAGTTGTTATCCAAAAATACTTGCTTAACAGCAACTTTTCTAAATTCATGCATATTACCCAAATATTTCCTTATTTTCCCTTTAGCACTTAGCAACTGTACCTCTTCATGTGCTTTGAGATTCCCCTTCTTCTGCAATACTTTAACCTTTGACAACCTCTCTAAATAATTCCTATTACCCACATTTCTTTCTCTCTTTCTTTGCATTTTTAAACTCCATTTCATTTTATCACACTCCCAAGTTATCATTTTGGGAAAAAAAATATGTCGTCCCTAATAACTCTTGAATCCTTTCCAGTGTCCATTTGTTATGCCTGTCTATTTTTAAGAGATAAATTGATAAGTCCCAATGTCTCATTTTCACCTTGTTACTCTTCATTTTAAGCTCAGTCTTTATTAGTGTGTGACCTAAAATAGTTATTGTCTATGTTTCAAAGAGTTCAATTAAATACCCATAATGTGAAAAATAATTTTCATCCAGTCTAGTCCACTTATTGTACCCTGGGAAATAATACATAAATTCTGCATGTGTTCCTGCTGGTAAATTCAAATATTTCATTCCAAATAGGGTGACTTCATATCTTTCATTCCAAATATGCTAATGAGAAATATAATTTCTATCCAGTGTAGCCTAGTTACTGAACCTGGAGAATAAAGTGTCAATTCTGTATTTGTTTCTGCTGGTAAAGTCATATCTTTCACTCTAAATATTGTAATACATTTCTTCAGAAATCTGCCCTTTTTTGTTGTATTTTCCCTAGAAAGTCACCCTGATATATCTTAACTATTGGAAATCTGTACCAGTCCCCACCTTTTAATAATATTCCCCACCAAAAGCAAATTATTTCTCCCCAAATTCTCTTGAGCTCCGTAATTGGAAATATAAATACACGCCAGTATATTCTTCCATCCCTGCCAATAACCCCTGTATTATCACAGATCTACTATTATTTCCTTTTGTCTCTTCTTCTATTACTACTAGAGCCCTCCTAGCAATTGTTTTAATATTACCCCTACATTTTCTACTGGATATCCATTCCAAAATCCTTTATTTACTAAATTCACATGTTAATTTCTGTCCAAATGTACCTACTGTAACATTGCTATTTACACCCTACACATCTTAACATACTCTTTGCTTTTTATCTATTCCTGCAATTCCATTTCCATTTCATGATAAACTTGAAAAGATCATCATTCTGATAAAGTATTACTTTCACATATTCTACATGACAGTTCGCCTCAGCCATAAAATGCAATTTGAGTTTATCAGAATAATCACATGGTAAATTTAAATAACTATTTCATCTGCCACATGATTAGAAAAGACCAGTCAAACAACTGCCTTGAAAGCATTTTGTGTTTGTCTTCAAAGATTGTTGTTTGGAATATAAAACATCTATAATGTGTTAAACAATGAATCTGTGATGATAAACAAGAATGTGAATGAAGCTTTTAAAATTATTGTCATATAGTGCTCCTAAATCTCAGCTCTGCTTTAGTAGTTATAAGATCATTTCATCCAAATGGATAATTAGTCTCCAGTCTAAGTTGTCATTTCATTTTTTTCCATCAGTTGTCAATTCTAAGCAACCCTTTTTTCTTTGAGTTACTCAGTCTAACACAAAAAGGAAAACTTCCTAAAATTCATACATTTCATTGAAATGAATACAATGAATCTATAAGACCTAATATTTTTTTTTCATAGTGAGCACATAAATGCATTCTGCAATGCATAAACCCAATATGTTCATCTTAGTGTCAGTACTGCAGTCCTCACAGATGGGATTACTGATTGTGTAGAGTATATGGCATCCCAACTTATAGTGATCAATTTTCTCTCCAGGGCCTCAGTGTAAGCCATCCCACCATTATACAAGTGTAGCACTGGTATAAAAGGTACATTTGCTAATGCCATCTTCAGATTGTTCTTGCTGTACAGTATCATGTACTTCATGTCTCATACCATAGTCAGTCCATTTGATGATCTTCTTCTAGAGGCCAGGTAAGTACCCCCATATCAGCTTTTTTCCTTATCTTTCTTAATAATATCTGATTCTGATAGCATCTCTGCAACTAAGATATTTGCATAATTTGTGGGAAACAGGTTACCACAATGTCTTCCATAATCTGAGTTTGTTCTATTTTGGCTCAGGACACAGTATAGGTTCCTGTTTTCACTGTACTAGTTTCACCCTAAGGACAGTCTCAGAAAAGATGCAAACTCTCCAAGGCTTTACAGCCAAGAAAGCGGCACATGTCTAGTTCTAAGCAGCCATTGTATTGGCCAAGGCCTCCAGGAGCCTACTACAAAAATAGAAAAACTCTTAACAACAGACATAGAGAACACAGTTAGAAGACTGAGGACATCCTGATGGGCTGGGAATACAGGGCATAGAGAAGTGATTTCATAGTTCCCACTCTCAGAGACAGTTTTAGCAAAAGCCTTTAATGTGATCTCTTCACAGGCCACCATGTCTTCAGCATCTTGCATGTTCTCCTGGACAGTAGACTCTGACCCATTTCCTGGGAATGAGTACCCATCGGTTTTATAGGCTTGTATTCTCATTACTGAAGTAGAAGGTGTGATCCTCTGGTTATTTGTCTTTGAGGAGGTCCAGATTGAGGTCTCAGTTTCTCACACATGACCCAAGACCTCCAGGATGGTACAACTGAAGCCCCAAGACACAAGCCAGCAAAGAATAAACTAGTAGCATCAGTTTGTCTCAACCTAGGTACTCCTGAAAATCAAGGTAGAAAGGCAAAAGTCACTCCACTTGCTCTCTTTAGCCAAGCCAACACTGGCTCCATTTCCTGCAGAGCATGGCAAGAGGAACATTGGCAAGTGTTGCCTCAGTGTGTCGATCTCTTGATTAAAAATGAAGGGTACCTCTTACACCCCCATCCTGGACTCTGTAAGACAGACGGTTTGGATGATTTCACACTGAACCCAAGTAGGCACATTTATTCTGAAGGCATGGTTAAGGTAATGAAGGAAGCCATGAAACAAAACACAAGGAAATCTTAACTAGCAAAGTGGAAAAGATTCTTCTTCTGGTGCCATCCAATGAATCTAGACGTAAGCAAAGGTTAGGTGGTTATGATACTGGAATATCTGTCAGACCTTTACATATAAATGTATCAAATTGTGTTCTTCTGCTGTTTTAGCCTACCTTCCCATGAACCTAAATTTGCAATTTAGGCCTTTTCTTAATCTGTATCTCAAGGGTTTCATGCATATTTTACCCTGTAGAAAAGAACTGGATCCGCCATGGAACTGATCCTATGTTTTTCAGAAACTGACCCTGGCACCCTTTGAACTAGTTGTTTTAACTACCCTCCAGTTTCTGTCTTGGAAAACACTATTTTGTGGTAGCTATTACCTCTGCTAGGAGAATATCAGAGCTCCAGGGTTTAATATACAAACAACCCTTCTTAGTGTTCCAACAAGAGAGAGTATCCTTTGTAGTAACCCTTCTTTCTTGCTTAAGTTAGTTTCTGAGATATCCCTTAACCAAGCCATCCATTTGACATTTTTCTTCCCAAACCCACAGAAGAGACAAGAAATGACTCTTCTTTCCCTTGCTCTACACAGGCAATTGAGCTTTTATTTGCACAGAACAAAAGAGTTCAGAAAGTCTGATCAGTTATGTATTTCCTTTGTAAATGGGAAAGAAGACAAGCCAATAAATAAACAAACTTTTTCAAAATGGTTTGCTCAGTGAATTTCCTTTCCATTCCACTATAGCCACTGCACCCACCAGAGCCTTCCTTAGTGGTATCGTGATGAAGGCTAATCTTGAAGTGGCAAGTATGTCTTCCTTTTACACTTGTTCAAGATTATACAAACTAGTGGTAAATTACAGGGACAGGATGTGATTTGCCTCTGCTATCCTGCAGGAACTTCTCATTGAATTTCCAGCAATCTTATTTCTGTAAGCTTTGGAAATTTTCCTAGAAGAGAGGACTGCAGCATTGAACACTATGATGAACATAGTACAGTCATGTTAGGAATGGGTCTGTATCAATTCAGAGAAAAACCTGTTTATTGAATCGCTGTTCATTGACCCCAAATTTTTGAAAACTCTTCACCGAGTGGCTGTTTCAGCTAACTTTTTCAGAGGGAAAAGAAATGGCCATCCAACCTAGTGCCTGTCACTAAACTCTAAAAATGTAAAACCCACCCAAGTAGGGGGCTTCACCCCACATCCCTCAATGTGTGGCGCTGTGACCCCCCCCCCACACATACCCCTAACTAAATATACTAACTCAGAGATCTTACTACAGTGGGGAAAAGGGCAAATTCCCAATGATGGCCAACCATTGCTTTTCCCTGTGAAAAAGTTTGATGAAGCGTACATTCGACAAAGAGAGTTTTCCACAATTTGGGGTTGACAAACATTGATTCGACAAATAGGTTTTTCGATCATGTGATATAGACCCATTAGGAACTTGCATGAAAGATTCAGTGCTGCAGTCCAGCTACCCTCCCATTTACCCTTTTCTGTCTCTATTTAGTAACAAATATTCCTTACTTCAAGGATTGTGCTTGCCTCATAGCCCTTTATTTTCACCTTTCCTCTCATTTCCCCTACCAGGTCCCCTCTCCATCTTCTATCTGTACCTACTACATGGAAAAGTAGACTGGTGAAGTTTGGGGTGGACCTCCTACACTGATGGCTGTTACCATCTGGTCTACTTGGGATTTGGAGCCTGGACCTTCTACCTGACTTTATCAAGAAAGATAGGAAGATACTGTCAGCCCATGCACATCTGATACCAAAAACACATGTGTAAGGTTTTGGCCAAGTTCCTAGGACTGCCTAAGATAAGGTACTTGAAGATCTACATTTATGGTGAATTGCTAAGGTAATAGTATGTTTCTATCATTTTTGCCACATTAATATGAAAGATACCTATCACGAACTGCTGCATATGCTATGAGTTTATGATTGTGGTCTTTCTGTAATGGTGCTCACTACTACCATAAATCCTTCAAGGTGGTATGCAAAATAAATCTTGCTTGCACATTTCACAAAAGCCACAGGAAGATATAACCCTGCATTTATTATTTCTCACAGTTTCAGTGTTCCCTTCTTTTTCAGATAAATTATTTACATTATTGGCTTTTTATTAATTAATTCAGGGTCATTACCCATTGCTGCAAAGACACCAAGATAACCTTTTAGAATCTTCCAGTTTCCTTTTATAACAGCCTTACTAATGAAAGAATTCTAACAGCTACTGTGTCTGTATGAGCATTGAAAACTTCTGAATGATGTTTGTATTTCTGAACCAGATATCTATTTGTCTTCAGTTTCACTTATAACTTTTTATAAATCAAATTGAGTGGATTTATAGCCTTTGTTCAAAACATACCATTAAGTTCCTCAACGTTAACCTCAGAATCACTGTTTCTGGATGTAAGCCTAGAACTCCCACCCCAATCATCTTATTTCTAACAACATTATGTTTCAAGCATGGTGAATTCTCAGAAAATGCAAATTTGCTTTTTACTTTCTTTCTTTTTGATATATTCTCATTAGCAACTTACCTGTGCTAATTGCAGAAAATGAAATATTAGTGGCAAATCTCAAGCTTAAGACAAACAATTTCATCAAAAATGGTTCGATCTCCTTAATACACAAAGACAGACTGTCTATATATCTGTGTTATGTATGTCATTATGAGTATTATAAATACACTTCATGACATAAGTATACCTGCAGTTCACAAGCCAGGGTTAGGGTGAGCAGGTATTAATAAGGTAGAGTAGGGTGGCTCAGCTCTGTGTTGGTAATATTATTGCTTATGCTGGTTATCTTGTAATTATTTTCCTCATAGTATATGTAGAGCATTATGATTATTATTTTACATATCTATGTTAACAATGTAGCTGTTTTTTTAGTTATCTCACAGTTTATCAATTACCACAACTGCATGAAGGTATCAGAAGATTCACACACACTTGGCATAGTCTGATTATGAGTAGGAAGCCTGAGTGATTAAACAAGGCCAGCCATAGCTATACAAAGTGATATTTACATGCAGGAGTAAATTATTGCTATTCTATAATGACATTATTTAAGAAAGAAACTGCTTACCTTTTTTAAATAATTTCATTGTATGATGGCACTTTAATATTCTTAAACAGTAACTTCCTTTTATGGGATACCTTAAGCATGTACTACACATAAGTGCAACATTAATGTGCCACAGCTTCCATAGCACAGTGCTGTTTGAATATTATTTTATAACCTGTAAGTCAGGAGGCTGAAGTCATGGAAATGATTACTTTTAGAATCCTGACTTTTGAGATCCTGAGTCAGTAAGTTTATTAGATTTATTTTTTAACTCGGTGACTGAGTTGGGACAGGAAAAATAAAATCAATCAATCAATCAATCAATCATGAAAATAACTTTCTTGGGTGGTGTAAGCTATGGAAGCTTGCTGGCTAGGCTTACGTAGGCCCTTGGGCTGATAGCCTAGTACCTACCTATGAACCTATGAACTATGATCTTTTTTGTCAATAGCCATCCACTGCAGTAATACTTATTTTTGGAATAGCTGATGAACTCATATCCATGATTAATGCATACATGCATACATGCAAATATTTCAAGCATGGGCATTAATGCTTTTCTAGCCTACCAATATACCGCAAGAGTTGTTCCCATAATAAGTGTCCAGGGGGTTCGTAAAAATATCTGAACATGTGCTTGCTTTAATGTAATTTGGTAGTCTGTTCCATGCATTAGCTGCTGTCTTAGACAACCAATTAGTACAAGTCTCATTCCTATAAAATCTTCTATATAGGTTGTCTGATGGCTCTCTACTACTTTTTGATAATCCCACACATTCCCAGAGGTAGTTTTTTCTAGATGCCCTAGATATGTGAAAAAGGTATCCTCTTAAATATCTGTATGAGACACTGTACAAGTTCAGATATTTTAGTCTTTCATAACAACTTCAATTTTCACATCTATGGATGCCTTTGGTATATTTCCACTGTACTCTTTCTAGTTTACTCATCCTTGTTTTCTTATAAGGTTTCCATATTATTGTTATTCAATGCTCATTCACTACTCAAGTCTGGATCTAATGTAACTAACAACAATTTCACCATTTCTGTGTTCCTAGACTTTTTTATACAATCTATTGTTCTATAACTATCATCAACCAATTGGTTCATACGATTAGAAAAAAACTCAAAGCTAGATTTACCCATACACCCAGGTCTATAAATGACTCTACAGTTTCAATCACATTGTACTGTATGAAATCTTCATCTTTTAATTTATGTCTCCCAAAACCCATATGCTTAGTTGTGATGTATTTATCAACATACTATTCACCGGTGCCCACTTGGTCAAGTTAGTCAAGTTATTTTGCAAGACATGCTGTCTCTGTAACACATGTAATCAGTTTACCCAGTTTCAAGTTATCTGCATACAGACTGTAGAACATCTCACACAAAAAAGATAGATCTGAAAGATATAATCTAAACATGTATGGGCCTAAGACAGAGCTCTGTGGGACACCCATGCTGTAAACTCAAATTTCTCCTGTCAAATTGCCTATTTCTAAGCCATGCAGGTATCCATCTTATGAAGAGCACATCAATACCTACTAGTTCTACTTTATTGATTAGTGTTTTGTGCATGACCCTGTAAAATACTGAAGTAAATCTATATAAATGATATCACAGTACAATTTTTCATTCAGAGCTGTTATTATATTGTTATAGAACATCATGTTACAGGTGGTAATAAATCTGTTTTCAACATAAGCATGCTGATAAATGGTTTCAAGTCTAAACCTTTCCATTTCAGACAATAGCTTACCCAATTTTACCTTTGCCATTATTTTTCCACCAAAAGTAAGTAAACTTAAGGGTCTGTGTGACTCTGTGTTTGTCCTACTCACCTTTCCCTTAAATACAGGTTAAACAACTACATGTCTCCATTCTGTAAATAATAGATATTATGATAGTGTAAGTACTTGCTGAAGTATTCTCAGGTCATTATTATTAATTCTGTCTCCTCCCTGTGCTTTTTGGGATCTAGTTTGCATAGTTCTTTCTCAATATAATCTAATTTGATTTTGGTATCTGGGGTTACTTGGATGTCAGTAGGACAATTTATCAGCCCCTTTATGGAGTCAAACTGCTTTACATAAGATTTTGTAAATAAATCTATTATTTGTTGTGTCTGAAAATAAATTTTAGAGTCTACATACAGTTTACTTATCTTATGTTTCTATGAAATGTTTTCCTATTATCCTCACTATCTTTATAAACATTTTCTTCAAATTTTTCTTGATCTTGTTTTACAGTATGTTTAATTTGTCTGTTATTTCAGTTTTCAAAGTTATAGTTTCACCTCTTTTATATTTCTTATATTTTTGTCAACTTAATCAGGTATCTTGTTTTAATGGAAATATATCCTCCTGATGTTAAACATTTTTTTTATTTTTTACATTCAGACAATTTTTCTGTGAAAACTTTTCACATTTTTCAGTAGTTTTTTTCCACTGAACACATCAAGTCAATTAATTGTATACAGTGAGTGTTTTACTTCCATGTATTTTGTTATTAATCTTGGTTTAGCTTTTACTTTGGCAGAATTATCTTGCAACAAATTAACCTTTATAACCTCGTAATCATTGCAGATCAGTGGTGGTAAAGCTTGACATGAAGTAACAGTAATTTCTTTAGAAACACAAACAATGTCTAGTGTGTTCCATTCCCTGGTATTTTTTTAGTCTGAAGCATTGTTGTTCCTGAATATACCTTGTGAATAATTTCCTTTCTAATGTTGCTGAACCAAATTATTTCAGTCTGTTTCTGTTTAAATTTAAGTCCCTAGCCACTATTATTTGTCCCTCCTATGTTTCATGCAATACATTTATAAATTCCTCTAGGTTATCAGCACTTGACTTTGGTGGTCTGTACACCCCAACAATTGTTATATGTTCCAGGACCACTTTTTATTGTCAAAGTTACACAATCTGTAGTGTTGGTGTTATCACTGAACATGTAATAATCACAGGTCTCATAACTAGCTTTAATCCCTTTCATAACACTTCAACCTGATTTTTTGTTAGAATGCCTGTCACAGTGAAAGCATTTTCACCCTGACAGAACTGCCCCCCAGTCATTGTTATTTAAGCCTGTTATAGAAATAGTAACAACATCAGTATTGTGGGAATGTAGCAAATTTTCCAATATAAAAATGTCTATTATTAATGCTCCTAACATTATGAACAATCAAAGATGCATCAAATGTTGCTATCTGTGAAATGTTAAATTTTCAACCTGGCAAAAATACTTCCTTGTGTTTGTCAAATATTGCAAACTATCTGCTGCAAAAATATCTTCCCTGATCTTGACAAGTGCACACCATCCTATCTGAACATGTGTACCTAAAATTAGTCTCATATGCAATACACATTTCCATTTTTTAAAATAGGGCATTTTTTTCATGTAGGTATTTATCAAAAAAATCTTTTCGTTTGTGGTGACCTGACTCTCCTTTCTATATGTGATGACTTCTTTGCTCCTGAACTTCTGACAAAGGCAACAGTAATGGGTGGACAAAGAACAGAAGCTGGGCTATTTTTTAAAAATAACTGTAAAACACCTAAAAAGTTAATAGAACAAAAGGATTTGGCAATGGAGTTTATTGTATGAATAATAGAAAGAATAAAAGTCTCTTGTCTGGCATTACTGGCTAACAGAAATACTTAGTGATTTATTAGAAAATCAAACATTTTATAAAGGACAGGGTAAAAATGTTTGGACAGTTTAGGACATTCCTTAAAACTCTGGACATTTGAGAGGTATGGGTTCCAGCAGTATGAATTAATGTATTGCTGGTAAGCATATCTCTCATCTGTCTAGAGTTTTGCAGAACATCCTTGACTTTTTTCATATTTTACCACATTCTTCATAAAATGTGTTGAAGATGGAGTTATCCAGCATACTATAATAGAAAGTCAGCTTACTCAGCAGTACTTCAGGGGCTGGAGTTCTTTATATTGCATTCGTTTGATATATAATGGGAATGCTGATTGGGCCATTCAGTCAGTGTACAAATTTTTAAATATTTATGATGTTTTATTGTATAATTTTTTTGTACTTTACATAGAGAGGTTTTCTCCCTGAGGCTACATTGAAAATAGGCTCTGTAGATCAGATGGGCTATCCTGGTTAACACATTTAAAATAAAATATTATATCAGGCTTATAACTGCATATCTAAATCTCTCTTTCTCTCTCTCTCTCTCTCTCTCTATATATATATATATATATATATATATATATAAATATATAGATATATAAAATATATGTTATATATATAAACGGATTCGATTCTCAGCTAGAGCGTCTTCTGCGTGGAGACATGCGTGAATGGGCGTACCTTCGTTGAAGGTTGTGCGTCAGGCCTGGCAAGCCGGTACGTAAAAATCAACTGCCAATCATTAGCGGACCGGAGTTCCTCTGTGGTGACCCCTAACTGGGAAAAGCCGAAAGACACAAACAAACAATATAAACAGATTCACTAGACAATCTCGACGTACTGAAATGTCAAATTTCAGTACGTCTAGACTGAATAGTGGAAAGTGCAGTTATGTGAAACTGCACTATGTTGAATGTGGAAATGTCGAATCCACTATCGTGGTGTCGCATTCGTGACGTGGTGCTGTTCGTGGATTTATCTGGGGTTTCAGGTAAGTGGTGTTTGTGTAGGGGTATTGGGTAGGGATTTTAGTGTGTGTGAGTGTGTGTGTAGTGGTGTTTTTTGTGTGTTTGTGTGTTTAGTGTGATCCTGGAGTTAGAATATATAAGTAGGGGTGGTGGGGGGCACAGCCCCCCACATGGGGGGTGCAGTGGGGCTTGCCCCCCTGCTTATAGGTAGGGTAGGTGTGTTTGTGTGTTATGTTGTGTTTGTGTGTGTTGTTATGTTTGCTTTAGTGTAGTTAGGTAGGTGTATGTGTGTGTGCTTATGTGCTGGTTTGTGTGTGTATATGAATGGTCGCAATTATGCTATTCGCAGTTTTGGGTTTTTGGGTATGTGGGTTTTCCACTATTCACTCTCAAAATACTGAAATTCGACATTTCAGTATTTCAAGATTGTCTAGTGAAGCCATATAAACATGCTATGGTCAGCTATGCAGCTATGCTTATCATTACTATGTCCCTTCCTCTCTAAAACAAAGACAGTGGAGAAAAGTTCAATAACTCTCAGTATGTTTCTTCATAGCATCTGCTGACATCATCAAGACTGAGGATTGCCTAAATAATATTGTTGGCAGAATCTGATATGAAAAGTAAAGACTTCCTATGCCTGTAGTATGTCATTTAGGTAGAGACAAATTCCTTTGCTAAAGCATGCAATAGGTCAAGTTTAAAAAATGTTGAGTGGGCTGGCATTCTTTTTCTTTGATTCCAGGGCAAGGGAATGAACATTTTATAAAGTACAGGCTGATTTATGTTAATTAAACCATAATGGATCCATATTATAGAGAAAAAAAAAATAAACTCAGAATTGAGTTTAACTACAAGTGAGGGTAGGTTTTTCATTTAAGGAAGTCAGGCAGATGGTAATTGCAATAAATATGTTTGGAATCAGTATGACTATATCAGCAATAATGTTAATTTTTTAGACAATTGTGTCAAGTTGGTACAACCATATATTATAGTAATTATAAAGCAAACAATTTGTTTTAAACCTTCAAATTTAAAATACCTTAAGAGTTACAGGTTTTTGTATGCGGTATTAAGAAACTTACACATCATCAGGACAGGGTAAGTTTAATATACTCTAATGACCTCAGCAATTCTTTCTCAGCTTTTGTATCATCCTTAATGTAACAGCAATTCTATGCATGCATTTCACCTCCTTAAAGGAAATATTTACAACAATCATATCTGGTTATTTGGGCAGCAACACTGCCTTATAGCTCTTTAGAAAAAATGAATAGTTCAGACATTTAGTCATTGCATCAAGGTGATTTTCTGTTGTATGCATGTAACGTATGCATACATTCCATTTCTTATTAATCACAATCTAGATAGTCAAATGTTAACATTTTGAATCTCAGACAAAATCTTGTATATGTTAACTATAATTCTCTATATTTCATTTCTGACAGATAAGCAGTGTTGTTATCCTTAACTAGTGATTCCGCATAGAAGACTCAGCATGACCTAGAATGGGAATAATGTTTATCATTAGTT
The DNA here is from genome assembly GCF_019279795.1 of Protopterus annectens. Taxonomy (NCBI): domain Eukaryota; kingdom Metazoa; phylum Chordata; order Ceratodontiformes; family Protopteridae; genus Protopterus; species Protopterus annectens. The sequence continues at coordinate 702,765,066 of NC_056735.1, forward strand.
ATCCCTTGGACAGATGGAAATCTTTTTAGCTAGATGTGACTTGAAGTTTCTGTACCCACAGACAACCAGCTGTTTCCACCCTCCTAATCAAAACCAATGGGCAAAATAATTTGCATACACAAACCATTTAGTAAGAATGGCAAGAAAGACTCAGCTAAGCTACAGACTTCACTGTTTAATTCCTTAAACCTCCTGTAGTAAATGCCCATGGAAAGTAAGAAGAAGTAAAACATTACAGACATTCAGGAGCTAAGTAGCTGAAATACTGATATGTCTTTACGGGATCATTTGCATATATCTTATGGGCCTCTACTGCAGGAAGTTTAAGGTATTACACAATAAAGACTCTTATCTTAGTTTTGTCTTTCTTGCTGCTCATATTGAATAGGTTGTCTGTGTGATCTTTTTTTCCTTTGGCTTTGATGTTATTTGAAACATTTTGCAGGCCTGATTTTAAGCTTCATGTTTTTAACGTATAGCCAAGCAATGCATTTGTGGTGTACTGATAAGGGTAAAAAAAAAAAAAAAAAAAAAAGAAAACATGGCATGTCTACAGTTAGTGGAATTTGGCTTTATATTCCTGAATGTATCTAGAAAGACTTAAGAAGTAAAACTCATAGGTATTCAGAAACCATGCAGCTGAAACACTATTGTGTCCTTAAGTGATCATTTGTATATATTCCATGGGCCTCCACCACAGGAAGTTTAAGGTATTATACAGTAAAGACTCTAACTTGATTGAGTCTTTCTTGTAGGTCTCTCCTTCCTAAACAAAGGACTTATTCTGACTTCCTCTTAATCTTTTAATCAGATGCTGCTTTGTTTAAGAGGGATCCACCTCTACCTAAGCAAGTTCATATAGCAATAGTCTGAGAATCAAATAAAGCTACCTTCTGAGACAGATCTAATTCTTCACTAAGATACACTGTTGAAAATGGGGTTGGGTATCTCAAGACCTTCTTTAATACATTAGAAACAGACCTTACAATCCTCATACGCTCCCCCTCCACAGCATAAATGAATGAATACATTACCCAGATCTATGCTCCATATACCAATAGTGGATGTTTATTTGTCTTGACCACCTATACCAGGAAGACAAGAGTCATGCAACCTAGCTTTGTGTCTAGATGACATAAAACTACAGTTATCTTATGAAGTTATACTTTAATGTAATATTTATGCTTCTGCAAAGGTATTTTCTCGCTGTGTAATAAGCCTATGTATATAAGTAAATTAACATGTTCCATCCCTTGCTG
>NC_056735.1:702771324-702788645 GCF_019279795.1 Protopterus annectens
ATCATTTGTAAATATGAATGTAAACTGCAGGCTTGTTGTCTTAAATGTAAAGAAATAGTATTACATGTGGAAATGGGAAAAAATGTGACAACAGTGCACTCTACTGACCAAAGTAAAGCATGTGGTGATCTTTTGATGTAGACAGTGGTGCCGAAGGGTCTAGATGAAGAAATTCTTTCTATTGTTTTAACCAAGAGTTAAATTGCTAGATGTAAATATTCAAATGTATTTTTATTGCTCTGTTTCCTGACCAGCTGCAAGATAACACAAGGAGATGTCAAGAATGTAAATGCAGTTTCTATTAGCCTGGGAACCCAGGGAAGTGTGAAGAATGATGTAATGTGTAGCCTGGGAACCCCAGGAAAGTGTGAAGAATGATATAATGTGAATCAGAACTGCAATTTCAATTTAAACAGAGAGAACCAGAGATTATTAAGCAGTCTTGTCTTGTCCATCCAACTCATCAGCACTCTGCCTGTTTTCTTATGTAAGTTTATCTTAGACTTGTGTTTTCTTTTAGAAATAGCTAGGAACTAGAAAGATTAGACTAATCATGTTTTTCTGTGATGTCAGAACTGTACTACTGAATTATTTTAAGTATTTCTCTGTGATCTCTGAACTCTTGACTAGCACTATTTAGTAAGAAGTATTGTCTTGTGTTTTTATTATTAAATATTTTAAAACCTTTCAAATGTGGCTGTTTTGGTATAGATAATTTAAGCCCTAGAGTACATTGCATATTTATAGTGATTACTGTACCAAGTCACTCTAATAAGCCTTGACTGTTTAGTTATACTACCAATTGGATAATAATATTGCACAGTAATAATTGGACACCCTTTTAAGGGCCTTTGAGTAGCTGATAAATATTATCTAGGTGGTGGCAGGTGGTACTACCGTATAGTCTGGGTAATAGGGGCACAGCTGGAGAACCTGTGCCAGCCTTTCCCAGGAGTGTCTGTGTGGTTGTATAAGCTCTTATCTCAAAGTGTGTGTGTCAGCTACTTGGGCAGGGACATGAAGCACTGGTTGGACAGAGAGGATGCTGGAGATTTTAGCTTGCCCAGCTGGCTGAGATCTGGACACTATAGCTATGCCAGTGGGGAGTCTTATTGGGGACCTGGAAAGCAAGGGAGCGACCAGCCTTGGACTGACTGTGGTCTCTGTGTGCTCTTAAGGGAAATTGCACTTTACGGTGTGTATTTGTTATCCTTTCCTTCATATATGAGACGCCCTCTCTGGTGTTAGTGGTGAGGATTGAGGCTCCTTGATTGCTGGGCCAGGACACGGACATCACACCTCACACTGAAATTCTAACTTCTTTTCAGGCAAGCAGTAGCTCAGGTAGAGTTTTACTGCATACCTTATCCCCACACATTACCCACACATCTTATTAGAACAACTGTATCTGCATATCAGATTTCATACTATCACCATGGAGTAACTTCTACTGTGTGGAACAGTTCTTGTTGTGAAACAATGCAAATATATAGTCAGATCTATTTTCAGGCTATAACCACCTCCAATATTTTGGTAACATCAAAAAAATCCTTTTCTTCCTCTTTCTTGTGAGAAGATATATATTAACTCCGATCATCTACCTTGCAGGAATATATTTCTAGTAAAATTCTCAGGAGACTTCAGTGCAAAAATAAAGAAAGAGCAAACCATGAGTAAAACAGTATAACTAAACATATAAAAATGATTCCAATAAAACAATAAGGGAGAAACAATACCACAGTCATACAGTTTCCCAGTGAAGCAGGGTTAAAGAACAAGAGCCTGGACTACATTGTCATATGATCATAAATGCCTGATCCATTTTCTAACATTCTGAGAGTCGAAGAGGATGTTTTTCATGTGAGTCAGAGCTTTCAGCAATGATGCTGCTCTGACATCATACCTCTAGAGAGAAAGTATTTCTCAGAAAAGAGTGGAAAATGAGTAACTTTCAAGAATGGTTTATTAAAATAACTGCATTATTAAAAGTTACATAACGCTGAAGACTAGTCAGCAATGCTGAGGGTGTCTTTAAACAGGATAACATCTATATCTCACTTCATTGGTAGTCCAAAGCAAGTATTCTTTAAGCCTGAAGTGATTACGTAACATATCAGCTATGATAAAGAAAAAAGAAGAAGTGGTTACAATGCAGTCCATGGTGATGTTTTTACCTAAAACCTTGTCTGGCTATCCTGGAAGAAAATGACATATGCTGGAGAAGGGCAAAAAGCAACAATTCAATGTGAAACATAGGACTTGGAGGTGATTCAGTTAATGTTTACATCACCAAGAATTATTTTTCATTATTAAATTTAGTAATTACCCATTCATGCTTTTTTTACTAGCATTCATTGTCACTAAACAGTCAATTAAAAGCTGTTAACATCTGTTTTCATTATAATTGTAACATACAACCCCCTTTTTAAATAAATAAATAAATTTTTGCAGGGTGGAGGTGAAGCCTTCTATACCATCTTCTGCTTGTTTATATATATATATATATATATATATATATATATATATATATATATGTGTGTGTGTGTGTGTGTGTGTGTACACACACACTTATATATATATATATATATATATTTATATATATATATATATATATATATATATATATATATATATATATATATATATATAACTCTAAGGCAACATAACCTCAGAAGTGAGAGAACACCAAATTTTCAAAGAAAACTAAGTACTTTTTTACACATGAGTCAACATAACCTCAAAATTTATATACTAAAGCTGTGAAATTCTAAATAAAGCAGCAGTTATGAAACCAAACTTTGACATTTTCTTTTCAGTACTATTCAGCATGACAAAACATAGTAAGATCACCTGCCATATCACCATACTGACATCATCTTTTGAGTAGCAAGGTGAAATATGAAGGCAAGCAGCGGTTAGATGCTTATAATTACTGACAGATGCAGCAGGTGTAACGTAATATTTATGTTAAGATGCTGGAGAAGTTTAAAGTGAAGAGACCATTTGATATTATTATTGCTGTTGAAAGCTGCACTAATTGCTCTGTTGTTTGTTCTGTCCTGAACATAAAATAAACAGGAAGGAAGATTTCAGAGCTACTGGTGCCAGGTCTCTGAAATGGTCAGAATATGTGGTTATTAGTAGAGAAGAATAAGGCCATTCTAAGTTCATAAATTAATATCAAGCTAACTGACCTTGTGGGCCATTCTAAGTCCAGCCAATACTCTATGTGAGAATCAAACGCTGCACCTTGTTTCTGTAAGGTAAATACCTTAACCACTATGTTAACCATCCAACCTTTTGGTTGTAATTTGTATAATATGAGGCACAACTAGAAGTCTGTGAGGGTTACAAGGAAGAACAATGTTAGAGGATTCATAACATCAGGTTAATTTTAGAATGTATGTCGTCATGGAGAAGCAGGGAATCCATCGCAGGTGGTAAGGATGCAGGGATCTGTTACAAATTGTAAACAGAGAAAGCTGTATCTTTTTTCATGCAACATATATTTTCCAATATGATAAAGTACAGTACATTTCTTTAATAGGTGTTTAAAGGATACTTTAGTGTAGAAGATTAAAGTTATGAATTAATAATGAGCTTATCCCTGTAGTACTTAGTTAACAACCACCATTTGCTTACAATGTCACTCTGAGCAAGTCACTTAAACAGACAGGCTCACACATGCAAATGCAAGAGTCTTCTAGCTGGTGTGTTTTCTTGGTTAATTAAAAAAAAGTTTGCCTGTGTAACCCTGCAGCATAGGCTGAAGGTTATGCTTTAGTGTCTGAGTAAGTGAATAAGACAGTACAGGACACTGAGCTAACTTTATACGGTGTGAGTAAGAAAAGGGAAGCAGAAGGGAAGTAGAGTTTTACAAAGAGAAAAGGTTATATTAACAATAAGGGCACTAACTGGAGTTTAGGATACCATTTTTACCAGGTAAAGCATCATACTGGTTAAAAATATTCACTAACGTTTTCTTGCTTTGAAAAAAAAGTGCATCTATACTTGGCTGACTAAGTGGTTAGGAAACTTGAGTGGGAAGAATCTGTAATTGGTACTACAAAGAAATTAATTGTAATGGCTGTAATGTAAGCCCTGCAGTTCTCAGCAAGGCAGGTAGCCCAGCACAAGAATGTGGGTCAGCTAAAGCACCGTCAGCAGATAGATGTATTGGAAGGGTGTGGGGACAGACTTGGAAGGGTCTAAGTGACTATATCTACTTTAGAAGTACATATTTAGTGACCTAGGAGACAAATACACATTTGGATATAGACCCCAGAAATGCAGAACTCCTTACTTGGGTATTTATTTGCTGTTCCTTCAATGCCTGACTTTGATGAGAGTAGAACAGATTCTCAGCGGAGTGTTCAGCTGCTTACAAGCCCCTGTGTAAATTAATGTTTAATAATTGTTCATCCAGGCCATATCTGTTTTGGGAGTACAATGAATGAATGCTGGAGGAGTCTTCACTCCAACCTGTATTGTCAAACACTGTTAATTGCTATGGACTTAATTGCTGTTCCTCTGTGACAAGGCTGAGGATACTAGAATGCTTATTTGAGTGCAGTGGACCTATTGGGCCAGAGTGTCAAGATACATTAAGCATTATATATTTAAGTACTGTCCATCTAAGGCTTCACTCTGGTAGGAGCTGCATGAATTCTCATTTTGTTTTCAGTTATACTTTCACTGACTTTTTATAAACACAAGAGTTCAGAAGTAAAAATATTTTAATATTATAGATAAAAGGTCTGAGTATAAATTGCATCTTTTAAAGTATTCCACAGTCATAGAATAATAAACAGACTCTGTTGGATAGGTATCAAGTGCTAAGATAAAGTTAGACTTAATTGAAATTAACCCCGAAAAACAAAAAGAACACATATAAAACATAAAGAGAAAGAAGCATCTAATAACTAGCTTTTATAGTTCTAGTCATACCAGAAAAGAGACAACATATCCATAGAATGTTTGCTGTAACAAAATATGATTTATGATAGCTGTCTTATTTCTTCATGTAGGTTTAAAACTGAAAGAATGAATATTCATTTGAGGGCAGTGTTTCTTGCAGGCCTTGTGTAAAGCTATATTAATGCTTATGTATGTAACTGCTGGTCGGCATAACTGTGATAGCATTTTCTCACTCATGATGTGTTTGATCATGATGAGTTTAGTGACATGACAAACCTTATCAAGTATGAGAACATCCTAGCATAATCCACACTCAGATGATGAAAACATTAAATTATATTAGAGATAACCAGAGGAGAATTGTTTGCCTATATGATTCTGTGGTACTTTCACCTGTGTGGGAGTTGTGAGTTGTAAGTCAGGTTAAAAGTTACTCCGGAGGTACTGTAAGTGTGGCTCATAAAATACATACAAAGCTAGCAGCATGCAAAGAATAGAATTAAATTGTTTAATTAATTCATCTACAAGGTTTATCCCTGAGGTTTAGCAAACTGCAGTGCTGATGGCCCTGCACATAGATAACCCTACCACTGACCTGGCAAACCACAGACCCATTAACCTGACTAGTCTAATTTGCAAAGCTATGGAACATATCATATCTTGACCTCCTCCTATGATATGAAAAATCTCTGTAAGTTTAAGAATCTTCTACAGGGGAGCCAGTTACTGATTTGCTGTAGGTTTTACAGATTTGGTTTCCTACATGCGTGGTGTAGAACTTTAAAATTTATTGAGAGGTGAGGTCAAACAGCTTAGATTATATAGCCTTTAAAAACAGAATATGAGTTTCAGTTTCTGTTTCAGCAGTCCTTCCCCATCTTACTTCCTTCAGTTACCAGGATCATCATATTTTCTTGGACTAGAAAACATCACAAATTAGTCAGTCAATACAAATGAAAAAGATAATTGTGCTCAGGCCTGCCAGAAAAAAACTTACTTTCTAGTCTTAAGAAATCTTCTTTTTTTTAGCAGTTTCACAGTAAATTAGACAACACACTAGTAAATCCTGAAAATATACAGATCAAAGAATCCCTAGCAATGTTCCCAGTAAAATGGAACATTTAAGATGCAGACTTAGTTCTCACAGAAATATCTTTACTGTGTAACAGCTTCTTGTTAAAGAAAAACACACGCATAGCAAGGTATCTGTAGTTCTATTTTTTATTTGCAGTAAATATAGTAAATAGCTTTAAGACTACAGTAGGTGCAAATAAAAAATAGAACTACAGATACCTTGCTATACGTGTGTTTTTCTTTAACAAGAAGCTCTCAGATGTAATAGGTAAAATGATTTAAGAACAAGGGAAGCAAATTCCTAAAGAAAGTATGGTAACATTTAATTTACCATGAAGATGATGTGTAGTGAGAAAGCTGAGTAGGACAAACATATCGCAGAAGGAAAGAAACTGCTAAGTCTTACTTTTCAACACCTGGAAGCATTAGGATCTCCCTGTAGGAAGACTCTGATTTTTCCTTATATTTTTGTCATATCCCTCATAAATATTTTGATTTTCTGATATAATCACTGATGATTCCATTCAGTTAATAATACCATACATTAGAATTTCATACTTTTTTCCTACATGTGTGTTAAAAACTTTTTGTGCTATGAACTTTTTAAGAGAATTCATGTGAGATTTAAAAAGTGTTCTGGATTTGGGGCCTTTGTTTTTCTATTATTGTTGGCTTTGTTCAGATTTCCTGGCAAACAAGTTGAGAGGTATGGGTGCATTTATCCTTTAATCACTTACATCTAAGTGCAACTGTTTCCAGGACAGAACTTTATGAAACCTATGGCAGTCATCTTCACTTCTGTAGTACACAATTCATTTTTGTCCTTATTAGTTTCTATCTAACAACTAATACATTTCACGTCTTCAGTCAGATTCTTTTTCCTTACTTCTTTATGGGGTGTAATAAACCACACTAACTCTTCACTTTGTGCATATTCATTCACCATGATGTCACAAAACTTTCACTAGAACATTCATCTTTTTCCTTACATTCCTACATTTGTACCATATTTACCCGTGATTAACACTTTTGCTACTTCCTTATTGTTATACTTACCATAGTCTGTTATACTTGATATAGTCATACTTGTTTTACACTTTTAGTTACTTCTGTAATGCTATAGCTACTGTAAGTTTTTACACTGCCTAACCCTGAACTCCATGCCATCCTGCCTTTAACAGTCAGACCTTATCATATTCTTTCAAACCCCATCTTAACAATTTTGTTTGTCCTATAATGTACATGTATGTATCATTGCAATTTTGTCTGAGGTATAATGTATATATTGTACATATAAACTGAATATCTATCAACTGTTCAGATTGTCTCACACACACACACACACACACACACACACACACACACACACACACACACACACACACACACACACACACACACAAAAAACCACACAGACACCCCAAACACACACATCTATCTAAGTCTATCTATCTATCTATCTATCTATCTATCTATCTATCTATCTGTATGTTTGTCTATCTATCTATCTATCTATCTATCTATCTATCTATCTATCTATCTATCTATTTATCCATCAATCTATCCTTCTGTTTATCTATATGTAGTTTGAAAATAAAATATGTTATCAGATATTTAGTGCTCAAACTTCTTGGAGGTTAATAGACTATAGCCTTGAAATGAATCTATACACCTGGAGCTTTCCTTCCTGGCCCTAGACTGTAAATGGATTTTGCCCAGCAGAACATCAAGTTCAAAGAAAGAAAGAAAACAAACAAACAGTACATTTTGTTTAGCTCCCTTGTTATCGTAAGGGGACTACGTTTTTTTTAAGAAAAGCCTATCTCATTGTACAACGATTGTAAACAAGCAATAACATTTAGGTTCACAGGCTCATAGGTATTTACTTGGCTCATGACCACAAAGGACTTTTTAAGCCTAGCCTTGCATCCCAAATCTCTGACAAGTTCCTATACCCTTGATAAGTGTAAGCAGGGGCTTGGGAGATGAAACATTTGCAAACAGGGGCCTGGGAGATGCACCATTTACATGATGCCTGTATCTATTAGAGACAGAGATGCCAAAACAGGGATGAATTTCCTGTTACCTATCCAATGGTCCAAGTTACACTTGAATTAGGATAGGGAGAAACTCTGCTTCACATGGATGGGAAGCGTGTTACAGAGTTGTCAGCAAGTTATGACAAACAGAGGTTTTGGCTCTTTATTAGCAGCTTACAGCTGTCTAAATAGAGTGCATATGGATTCTGAAGCAAGAATGGGAAAAACAAACAGTTTACAGAAGTACAGGCCAACACTAAGGGACTCTGGCTAACAAAGTTCGCAGATGGGAGCCATTATTGAATCCCCAAATGATGTGGATATTCTACAAAATGGCCTTACAGAAACAGATGCTTGGTGCAAGAGCCATGGGCTCAAGCTCAATGTCAAGAAATGTGTAGTTATCCCCTTTGGGAAAAACATGTACACATAAGTGGCAGCCCACTAAACACCGAAAGTGTGATAAGAGACTTAGGGACACAGGTGGACAGTGGTCTCACGTTCGATAACCACATCGCCACAACCATCAGGAAATCCTTTTATGTGGCACACCTCATCACTAAGGGCTTTTCATCCAGAAAAAAAAAAGGTCATTGTCCCACTGTACTCATCCCTCATTAGACCCATTATAGAATACAATGCACCATTTGGTATGTACCTCTCAAGACATCTGCAACAATTGGAAAGGCCGCAGAAATACCTCACTAAAAGAATCACAGGCCTAAAGCAGATACCCTATGCTGACCGTCTAAAAAAAACGCCACCTATACTCTGTCGCATATCGTCTACTCAGAGGCGATCTCTGCTTAACATACAAGGCCATGTCAAACCCAGAGCTGTTGGACATCCTACACTTAAAGAAATCCCAATCCCTCAAAGACACATGCTCCAGGGATCTAAACCTTGTCATCACAATGAAAAAAAACATGCTGGAGGGATAGGTTCCTGACCCAGAGAAACCCCAGACTCTGGAATAGACTGCCCATACATGTCAAGCAGAGCACCTCTTTAGCCCTATTCAAAAGGAATCTTGACAACTGAATGGGAGATAGGAAATTCACCCCGGGGATCACGTCAGTTGCCCTGCTAGACAGGGGTCCAGGGAAGTAAATACTGTGGGAAGAAATAGTCAAGGAATTGTTATGGCTAGGCTTGTATAGGCCCTAGAGCCGATAGCCTAGTACCAACCTATCAACCTATGAACCTATAAACATTGCTCTTGTTTACTGTTAGTTAGCTATAGCTATGGATAGAAGATATAAAACACTGAGGTAAGTCAAAGCACTAGCTTAAATAAAAATGAGGACAACTGAAAATGCAATTTTGTGGTTCAGGAAATATCTTTTGAACGGAACCATTATGGTACTATGTGCTAGCATAGATGCTGGCATCATTACAAATGGTGCTCTAGAAGGATCTGTGCTTGGTCCACACCTTTTCTCACTTTTCATTGAAAGACTACCTTGGGATCTACCTCACATTTTCTGTCCTCTGTATGCAGTCAATATTGTTATCAATATAACAAACCAAAACAGTGTGACATTAAACAATGAATTATAAGAAGATTTTGCCATAAGTTGGAACTGGCCTTTCATGTTATTTGATACAATCAAAAAATAAATGCATCATCCCATCTTGTCATTAGGAACTCTTCTGGTAATTTCACACCATATGTTACATACCAAAAATACTCTAAGATAGCATTAGATCAAATAGTTTCCTTCAATTTAAATGTTGAGCTACAGTTGCTACAGCTCTCAGGTTTGACCGCAAATGCAATACTGGCTTTTAAAAACCAGTATTGCATTAGATATCAGGATTGGCTGATTATGCTTGCAAACACTTTGCACCTGGGGCAGTTACCCATTTCACCCTGCCCTAGCAATGCTACTGTTACTATGACGTAATGGTAGCTTTTTCTCTAAGCTTTTACTGTGTGTTTTTGCATACTACACTAGTTATCAGCAATATCTGTATACTTAATATCTCAAAGAGACTTTGTATTACTATTCATTTAGACAGATTATGTTTCAGTCTTCAACAGCTTAATCATCATTGTCATTACTCTTTTTTTTGCATTTTTACATGGGCTGGGAGTGTGAAGTCAACAGTGTCAATATGAAAATATTACCTACAATTAATGTATATGGCAACTCGGCACCATAAAAATCTACTGCCAATCATTAGTGGACCGGAGTTCTGCTGTGGAGACCCCTAACCAGGAAAAGCCGAAAGACAACAACAACCTACAACTAATGTTTATGATTCTTTCTTTAACATTCCACGCATATTCTGCTGTACTCTATGCGCATTTCTATTAATGTGAATCACCTGAACCATCCAGTGTCACATATTGTCATTTATTGTCATGTACTGTGTCTCTGCCATGTTTTTGACTGGTCCTCTAATCTAGCTAACAGATATACAATAAAATAAACTGACTAGTATTTTGTTTTCTCTGTATCAGAGTTCTGTACTTCCATTTTGCATTTTCCGTTTGTCTTCCTCATCATGTTCAGAATTCAGTACATCATCTACATGACTAGATATTATAGTTATTTTTGTTACCTCAGCTCTATGAGACAATTTCATTGTGAGTATTCTCCTGGCTGACTGTGTCAGTCTCTTCCTTCATAGGCTGAATACCTCCCATAACAATAGTCACTACCAATAAGTGGTGTTTTTCACCTGAATAGGCTGCTTTTTGGTTTAAAAAAAATCTCTCTCGCCTTCTCTCTGTTAATGGAAAAAAAACATCAAGGTTATTTTATCTGCCCTAAGACACCATTCTCACACTACTCTCTAGATGTTCATCTGACTCCTACTGTGTAAAGGATACACTGAATCTAAACTTGGTCTACTATCAAACTCTTTGGCTTACAAAATTTCATATCCCTGTCCTTTACCTAGTCATAGCTGGGTCATAGGCCTGGAGATATTAAACTATATAGTTTTAATAACAGCTTGATGAGTAGTATGACTTAACATACTGGAATGTATTGTGGGCCTTAGTGAAAACTGGGTGAAGGTGCACCCTTTTGTTTCCTTGGATATACTTATTGGATTAACATGACTAGGCCAAGGCTTTGTTGGGGAGGTAAGGAGTAGTCATATTTCTGAATGAAGAGTGACAATACAAGCTAGTCACCTATTGCTATTAATTAGATGGATATACTCTAACTAAATTCTTATTAAGTACCATTTGGTGGCAGTAACAAGGCTTAAATCTGATTGGCTTATAACGTCTACATCCTCATTATGCATTTTTTATCTAATCTAGAATCACTTCACCCTTGCATAACTTATTCACCTGACCTAAGCATTAACCTATGGGCTGCAGGTCTAAACTTAAACATTGCCTTCAGCAATGAAACCAGCAAATGAATGAATGAATTGACTGGTTACAACTAGACAACTAGAAACCACTCACTCATTTCTGTCTTAAATGCCAATTGGCCTGCAAAACTCAGTGATGTAAACAATCCTGACTTCCAGCATCAGGAATATTTAAATTATTCTTGCTTTTTGCCAAAACAGAAGTGGTAAACCTCCTACCTGCTTCACTTCCATCCATAAAGTTCTTACTCAATAAGAATATCAGTTTTACCTTGTCCTATGGGTAACTGACTGGAACCATGTTGTGTGTTCATTATACAAGATTCCCTCAAATTCTCTTATTAGTGCCATTTAACTTAATGCAACAAATGCTTCCTTCTTATGATGACAATGGTCAGAGGATGACTATTGATTCTGTTAATAATATCCCTGTTGCTACTCAGATCAAATGCTTCCCTAGTATGACCAGAATTGATAACGGTTAACAACAAAAACAGGTGAGAACTTAGCACAGACTCTTATTGAAGCTTTGTCACATCAGAGGTAGTTCTAGAAAATAAATGGTTTAATTAATACTGTGTGTTGTTCAGGAACATTTGCATAGTAGAATAAAATTATCTTTTTTCAGCATAAATAAGGCTGGTTTATATTAGCTAAGCCAATTAAAACCTTATTGGATGGATAAATGGCTCTGCCCCTCCATTCTCACAGGCCAGTTCTGTAACTTCTACCTATCTGTTACTAGCACTAGTCTAACTTTGTGGACATAGCTGCCAGCTTATCCAACCTACTTCCAATCACAGAAGCTTTCTTCCCCTCATTCTCTCCCAATGTTGGTTTCACTCTTGCATAGCTCTTCCTAAACTGCAGTCACTGTCGCCACCCACCCCCACAACTTTACTAGTCTCACTTCTCTGCTTTTGTCTATTGCCACACAGTCTTCCTACTCACTCTCTTTCTACAGTCACATTCACTCCTTATCACCCTCATGTCTGCCTTTACTCTGGTTACTATCCGTCTAATATGCATGACTTACTTGCTACCCTCCAGACCACTGATATATTTGCCAAGATTCTACAATCATAATCCCATCAAAAACAAAACGCTCCATACCTTTAACAACTAGAGTTCTCTTACTCCGCTACCTATCTACTTTCCTCTTCTCTTTACTCTCTCTCTCTTTTCACAGAATCATCTTGAACACCTTAGACAAAACCATAACACCTCCTATAATGTTCTCTGTATCTCTTCCTGTAAAGACTGGGGCTCTAAATACTAAGTATACCTTTAAGAAGACTGCCATATTTTTTTTCAACAAAAAATGCATGTTTTTTACTCCGCATTCTATTTCTTCTCTCCCTGCTACACCACCTAATGGAAAAGAATCTGCACTACAACTGACTTAGACTCATAAGGTCACCTTGTAAATATGATATATGATGCTATATATAAATTGTGATTTGTTTTGAAAATATACAAATGTTGTTTAAACATTCATGTACTCTGCATATTTATACACACTGTTTAAAATATCATGCAATCTTTAAATGCCTGTATATTGTTTGTGGACTCTCATTCTATGTGTAATTTTGATAATTTTTTGTAAAAAAATATGAGGAGGTTTTCTCATTGGGCCTCCTCTGAAAAATTATTTAGCTAAACCAAGGTTGGACTTTTTCAGTAATCAAAGGCAAAAAAAAAATTCCAAGGGGATTGTGGCAAGCGGTCAATAAGAAGACTTCAGTTATGATAGCACCTTGAACAACAGCTAATCTGCAGGTCTCCTTGTGGTTGAAAAGGAAATATAATTACAGAAGTGTTGTGCCAAACCCCAGAGTGGAATATCTATTGGGACAGATAAAATTGCTGAATGTCTGTAAAAGCAAAGAAGAAAAGGCAGCTGGGAAAGAAAAAATAAATGGAGAAAATGTTGACGGCAGGACTAGTGGGATACCCAGAAGTGCTAATCACATTGGCCATGATATAGCATGAAATAAAAGATATGATGCAAACTTCAAAAGACCTCCTCTAGATGGAACAAGAAAAATGGGAGGAAATGCAGCATGGTCTAAATGAACACACTGATATGCTGCAACTCATATTGGAAGAGAATGAAGAATTAAACACAAGGGCAGCTGCAGTGGAGGTGAGACTGAACTAGGTTGAAATTAAACTGACACACATTAAAGACAGAACAAGGTGGGCAAATATAAGGATTGTGGGCCTGCCTGAGTAATTTAAGAATCTGGACTGCAAAAAAGGCAGCACAAAACATTTTGGCACAGAGTTCAAGCATCCCATCAAAACAGATTGATTGCACAAGACAGCTTGGCACCTGATGATGGAAAGGCTGAAAAGGGAATGTAGATTATTGTTGGACTGCAGAAGTAGGAGCAGGAGGAAAAGATACTGGAAGAAGTCTGGGCACTAGGCAAACAATTGGTGGTTGGAGACGCAAGAGTTTTCATTGTCCAGGAGTTGTTATATGAGATCCTGAACAAAGAGAATGCTTTTGCCCCACTAATAAAATTCTGTAAAGACAGAGCATAAGGTGGAGAATGCTATACCCTGCCACATTCAGAATATTTTTATATCTGAATACATGGTCTTTCACAAATCCAAAGAAAGCAATGGCTGTGCTGCAGAAATCGTCAAACTACACATCTGGAGCAGTGGAGTCTGGCAATAAGCAAGGAGCAGCATCAGAAAGGAAGGAACTGAAAGATGGTGGCAGAAGTGGCAGGGAATAGGATATTAAGGGAAAGAGCAGATATAAAAAGAGAATCCAAAATGAGAAATGAAGAACATTGAATGAAAGGAATATATTAATTGCATGGGACAATAAAGACATTAGTGTCCCAGAGACAGTCATAAATACAAGAGTCATGTAAAGTTTGCAACGAAAACCCTGAAAGTTTACAGCATGGACTTATGTAAGTCAATGATTTAAATGAAAAAAAAAACATATATTCTGTTATTACTTTATATATATATATATATATATATATATATATATATATATATATATATATATATATATATATATATACAGTGGATATAAAAAGTGTACACACCCCTGTTAAAATGCCAGGTTTTTGTGATATAACAAAATGAGATCACAATAAATCATTTCAAAACTTTTCCCACCTTTAATGTGACCTATAACCTGTACAATTCAATTGACAAACAAACAAATCTGTTAGGGGAAAAAAATAAAAAATAAAAAACGTACAATAAGCTGCTTGCATAAGTGTGCACACCCTTAAACTAATACTTTGTTGAAGCACTTTTTGATTGTTTAGAACTGAGTTCTTATGCCCCTACTTGACCATAGTCTGTCACTTATTTTCTATGGACTTCAGTATCCTATCATAGTCTTCCAGTTTTGGTTAGCAATCTCTGCTGATTTATTCTGCTGTCTCCAGCCTGTGATAACCATTGCACCTCCATTCCTAGGAGCTCCTAGATCCCAACTAAAGAGAGTATTAACTTTGCAGTAAAGACACTAATCTTCTAATTATATTCTCTGAGCTACTGCGACCCGGCTTGCCATCTCCATTGCAGGAAGACCTTGTGACCATAACCCAGCTGTAATAGTATCTCAAAAGCTCAGCTTCCCTTTTTTAACCTAAAATGCGTTGTTGTCCATGCTGAAGCCAGGAGTTCCTCTAACTGCAATATTTTAGGAGGCCCACTACTGCATATGTTAAACACAGTACTGAGTTCATTACTCTGAAGAGATCCTTCATGCAGATTACTGATAATAGGTCTATTGAACTTCATTCTTGTGTCATTTTTTAACAATGAAGACCTCTGCAGAAGTAAGAACATATTGTATGAACATTCTTCTTTCTTTTGCCATTTTTATTTACTGTTTGTACTCTTTCTTCCCTTTGTTTTTGTGCTGTTGCCCATTTTTTATTTACTGTTTATACTCTTTCTTCCCTTTGTTTTTGTGCTGTTGCCCATTTTTATTTACTGTTTATACTCTTTCTTCCCTTTGTTTTTGTGCTGTTGCCCTTGATTCTCTGTACCTGCAGCTCTTGCCAGTTATATGTTGTTTCTCTTTTATTACCTGTTGTATGCTACTACATGCATAATGTTTTAATATTTTACTGATTTATGACCATGTTTAATATAGCTATTACGTGTTGACTACCTGGATATATTTTTGCCTTGAGTGTAGGCTGTGCTTGAAAGTAGTCCACTTAAGTCAGTTGTCACTCAGTTAAAAAAAAAGAGTAAATAATAAAACAAAAATGGAATAAAATGAATTGCAGAAATATTTATTTGTATCCCTAACAGTAATGGGATCCTCTAAAAATATCTGTGTTCTTCACTGACCTTGATAAGAATGTCACTCTAGATCTCTGATTGTCACTTTGCAAATAGAAGTAAACTGTCTGCAATAAAAAAGTGTAGACCATGACTTGAATTTTGGCTTCAGTTAATGAAGCCCCTATGTGTACATAATGCTTATAACAGCATATTTTCCACCTGCAAACATGTGCATAGAATACATTATGTTGTTGGAACAATTTTTCACGTTTATTGTGCGTTAATAAGTAATTATTGTAAATAAATGCAACATAATTCTCCACTGATAGCTATTGATATTAAGAATATCATTAAAAATAACTAATCTGCATTCAGTGTGAAAATAACTGCCATGATTCCTGCTGGCACATTTACTAGAAAATGTTTTCTGCCAAGCATGCTCAAAGGAATGACTTCTCATCAAAATATAGACCGTTCCAAGGAAAACTCTAGCATTCCTCAAAAAGAACAAAGTAGTCAAATATTATGGCTTTTCCATCTGCATTTAATAAATAATTTGTCATCATCATTGATATACCTATTACACAGCATGTCAGCACCATATATCTTCTAAATGTGCTTGTAAATCGTATAGCATGCAATTTAAAGCACAGATTGTTCTTTTGAGTGATTATACTGAGAAATATATCTTAGTAATACAAACTGTGTTCTAATGATTTACCACATTTTTATATATAATGTTTTTAGGATGCTTACACATTCTTCTATACCATTCATCAACAGCTGTAATCCACAAATTATTATTTTTTAAACTTCCTCAATGTTTTATTACTTAAAATCTGTTCAGCACTTCTGAAGTTTTGTACAAAAATGGCAATTCATTCTCGTGTGAACACCCTCCACACACACACACACACACACACACACACACACACACACACACACACACACACACACATATACATCTGGGGCAATTATTCCCTATAGCCCTCAAAACTTCATGGCAATTAAGAACACACTTCAACCCCATTGGAAAAATATACTCTCGTCAATACAGACTATGAAAAGCAGAACTTCAGTCTTATCAGTTTGCATTTGCTAACACACAGTTACACAGACTGCATTTATCTTGTCTTCATACAGTAATTATTGGCAAAAAAGATATGCTTATTTCCCACCTTATGTATCATTCAAGGTCATACCAGCAATGTCATTACCTGACCCTTAATCTTGTAAGTCTCAAAATAAAACAAATACATGTAGCAGAGGGCCATGCACTGTTCATTGGCACTTATGCTATTAATGGTGGATCTGGTGTGGTACACCAGAAAAGCTTGCACTTTCTATTGGTTCTCTATCAACAGCAGTTTTCTCTTTCTCCTCTCTCCTACCCTGTAAGCAGTCTGCCACTCCCAACCACAACCCATAAAAGACACCTATGAAGGTCACCGTGAACACCACTGGCTGACTGTCCAGGAAGTGATTAATGTATTTGCCCCGCCTCATAGGTTCATAGGTTCATAGGTTCATACTAGGCTATCTGCCCAAGGGCATTTACAAGCCTAGCCCATAGTTTTGTGGCTTACGCCACCCCTTTAGTATGGGGAACTATACCCATTATTTTGCTGTACCTCTGTCGAGCAGTGACACTGAGGTAATCCCTGGGGTATATCTGCG
>NC_056735.1:702789145-702791645 GCF_019279795.1 Protopterus annectens
ATTACTCCCCTCAGGAACCATTTCTCCCCTGTCTCACTCAGCATCTTTATCATATCTGCTGTGACCTCATCTGAGCCTGCTGCCTTCCCTGATTTCATCTTCCTTGTGCTGTTCTTACTTCTTCTAGGGTGGGGTTCTCTTCTTCTCCTCTCATCGTAGGCTGTTTATGAGGCAGTACAGCTTCTGAGGTGTTTTCTTCATTCAGAAGCTGCTGGAAATACTCCTTCCATCTGCCTTTGATGTCCTCTGGGCTGGTTAGCAGGTTGTTGCTGGCATCCCTTATGAAGGAGGTCAGGCTATCTTCTTTATCTTTCTGTCTTTGCCTTGCAACCTGATATAGTTTCTTTGTGCCCCTTACTGTGTCACTTTCCAGAAGTTGGTACAGCGCCTCCAATGCCCTATTCTTTGCTATTGCAACTTCTTTCTTAGCTTCTTTGTTAGCCAACAAGTAGTCCTTCCTAGCCTGGTCAGTCTTTTCTGTCTCACACTTCTTCCCACACTCTTTTTTTCTTTTGATGACTTCCTGGACTTCTGCATTCCACTACCAGCTTTCCTTATGTACCTTATTTCCATACCTGGCTCGGCCACATATGTTTTTTGTAGTCCTAACACATGCTGTTGTTAGGGTCTGCCATTCTTCTTCAACTCCACCTATTTCCTCTCTTCTTGGGGTGCTAGAGCCCTTAGTAATTCCTTGAACTGTTGTACTTTCTCTCCTGTGTAGTAGACAAGCTAGCAAGTTAGGCAGGTGCACGGCAAGTGGTCTAAAGAAGAAATTTGCCAGCACCAAGGAAGATCAAAATAAGTTTATTTGAGACTGTAACTAGACCGGTTTCAGCCGCAAGGCTTTCTTCAGTAGTGCAGTCACTACTGAAGAAAGCCTTGCGGCTGAAACCGGTCTAGTTACAGTCTCAAATAAACTTATTTTGATCTTCCTTGGTGCTGGCAAATTTTCTTCTTTGGGTCTACTTAGCACACTTGCCGTGCACCTGCCTAACTTGCTAGCTTGTCTACTACACATTGCTTTCTGGTCTTTGCTGGCTGTTGGCATTTGGGGGACTGCACTACTGAAGAAAGCCTTGCGGCTGAAACCGGTCTAGTTACAGTCTCAAATAAACTTATTTTGATCTTCCTTGGTGCTGGCAAATTTTCTTCTTTGGGTGTACTTTCTCTCCTGTCAACTTCCAGGTCTTCAGCCTGGTCTCTGTTAACCTTAGAGCCTTCTCTGACCACTGCTTGCAGCTGATTGTGGCAACTAATGGTTTAAGCTGTGGGCCGACTGTTTCACTGGGGATGACTTTGCAATCATGGATTCTGCTCCAGTCGCTTTTCCTTACTAGGAGGAAGTCTACCTGAGTTGCATGTCTTGTATGTGATCTTGTGACTCTCTCTCTTTCTGAACCATGTGTTGGCTACTATCAAGCCATTTGCCAGAGAGAAGTCTAGAATGACTTCTCCTTCATTATTCCTGTTGCCCCACCCATGTGAACCCAGGCAGTCCTTGATATATGCATTCAAGTCCCCCATTATCAACACCGATTCATGTTGTCATGTTTTATCTAGTAGGTCCTGTAACAGCCGTCTGAATGCACTTTTTTCCTCACTAGCACAAGCATGCTGTGGAGCATAGGTTGAGATTATGAATACTGCCCTATCATTACACTGGAGTCTGACTGTCATGAGTCTGTCATTAATTCTGATGATATCCTTTACTGCCTTCTCAAGCCTCTCTCACCACAATTCCTACACCATTTCTAGCCTGCCCTACACCTGAGTAGTAGAGTCTGGATCCCAAGCCAAGTGGCTTTGCTGCACTTCCCTTCCATCTCATCTCCTGGATACATAGGATGTCGGGCCTCCTCCATATCATCATGTCATCCACTTCCAAGCTGCATCCTGTCAGTGAACCTGCATTAAGTATAGCAATTCTCAGTTCATGTTTGGCAGGTTGGTTGGTTTTACATCCAGCTTTCGCTCAACAGAGCTATTCCAGGTAACCCTGGCTGGGCAACCAGACACCAGCCAGCCAGTAGCTTATTGACCCAGGGCTGCTAGGCTTTATGGCAGGCACACACTGGCCAGTAGGGGCACATATACCCTCCTCACCATTAGCATAGATCCCTGACATGGGTCAGAGTAGGTCGGGTCCTCAACCCATTTATCAACAGTAACTACCCATGCCCATTTTTGGTGACATTAGTCAACATGACCAAATCACCTTGAACCATATTTTACACAGTCAAGTGGCTAGCCCTACCACGGCGTGCAGTCTGTGATCTGTGTTCTCCTATCTTGAGGATACTGTGCACCATAGTAGATGCACAAAGTGGTTAGTCTGTACAACTCTTCCCCCTATAGGGCACCATGTAGAGTCTGTGCTGCTGCCCACAGCTCCATTCATTGGTGAGTTTGAGATGGAAACACTTAGCATGTTTTTCGGATATGGGAGAAACCCCACAGAGACACAGGGAGAACATGCAAACTCCAAACAGGCATTGGT
>NC_056735.1:702794145-702936645 GCF_019279795.1 Protopterus annectens
ACCCTTTCTCTTTATTCCTTGCTGTTTTACCCTAGTGGTTGCCCTTTTTGAAATACACATTCCTTACTACTTAGTCTTTTTTTATAAATATTACTAACAGTTTAACAACCAGTTAAGAATCCCAAAGAATAATAATGGCTAAAAGGATAAAATATGGAGAGAGAGAAAGAAAAAGAAAAAGGAAATTTTTTTAAATAAAAAATTAAATAACAGGGCAAAAATGGATATTCCCTAGTCACTCTCTCTGTATATGCTATTAAATATGCTCATAAATAAAAATACACTGGTCATAAGGTTCATATTTTACGTTTTTACATGCTTAAGATTTCTTAAAGGAACATTAGATACCAAATAGACAGATGTACTTATAACTAAACTCAAAATCATAGAATGATAAATAGAATAAAAAGGAACCTTTTATTCTTGGTAAGGTTTTGCAGGTAGATATGCTGAGTCAGGCCAAACAATAGCACAGAGGCTTAAGATTATGAGCAGTTACAAAATGATAAAAAAAAAACCATGAAAAATGCTAAGCTTCTTGCATCAGCAAATGTATTAACTTTTTTTACTAAATATTCTTAGTATGAGTCAAGACATCTGCAGCAGAAGACAATTAACTAGGAGAATTCTGTACATTCTGTTCTGAGTAAAATTTACAAAGATTCATTAATGCATCTGCAAGATGTTATTTTTTTTTCTCATTATTGACTACTTTTACACGAAGATACGCTGCCTGTAGGTGCAGACATATCATTTTGAGAGTTCTAAGCATTCTTTGCTGAGGGAAATGAAACATTTAAATGTACATCAACAAGCAGTTCAGTCAAAAATATAGTTTGAAATTAGAGGAATTGAATAAGAGATAGTAGCCTTCCCGCAGCCTTAATACAGTAATTTATTTAATAGAACAGTGCATAATTTAGTTTTATTTAAAGATAGACAGTACACTTTTTCTTAGAGCTAAAAGTTAATGTTTTCTAAAAGCAGACAAGCTGTTTTTCACCTACAGGAGGGGAATGGAGATGAGAAAAGAACAGACAGCAGTCAGTGTAAGTCAGAACACAGGCTATAACATGTGCAATAGCATGGGTAATGTTAATTTTAGATTAGGTTATGCTTGTGAGTGCAACTATCAATTTGTGACAATTGTTCCTATCTGGAGGGTTAAACATCATTTGCTAAAAGAATGTATAGCTTTGTGTGTTTATTCTAAGTTAATAGGGGATAGGGTGTTTTGAAAATGCATTTAGTTTTGTTTTTGCTTGAGAGTTTTCATTAAAACAAAAAGTCTTGAGAAGCATGACATAGGTTCAAATGGAGATAAGAAGAAATACCTGTACAAAAACAAAAGATCAACCTGCAAAACAGACTGTACATGTAACACAAAAATTGGAAAACACATTCAAAAAATCCTTCATGTATAAGTGGGAACCATAGCTTTTAATCATAGTAGCTACCCTATCCATGGTATCACAGAATGTAAATGGCCTTACAAGTACAGACAAAAAGGAAAGAGAATCAAATTACATTAAGAAATAGAGAGTGCAGATAGCAGTGCTGCAAGATCCATATTTGGAAAGAAGAGAGCAAGTTAATTTGACAAAGAAAGGATTTCAAGATGGATATCCAGCAGAATATCAGAGACAAAGGAAAAAGGGAGTAATAATACTGATTGTTAGAGGGACTCCAACAGTGATAGAAGGAAAAAAGACAATAATCTTAGATTTCTGTTAGTAAGGAGCCATTGGCAAGGGAGGAAGCTGTATTTGTATTTCATCAAAAAGTGCTATTATGGATATTAAAAAAATGTTGAAATAATCAGCTTTCAACAGGGAATATTATTCATAGGTGGGGACTGAAACTTGGTTTGCAATAGTGAGAATGTATCAGGGGTCCATGAAGGGGAAATATAACAAAAGATAATAGATTTCAGAAGAAATTTATGAAACTATTTGGTATGAAAGACATGAATTGAGTAGTTGATGTGGACAGACTTTACATACTATTCCCCAAGGTACAAGGCTAGACTAGACAGAAATTATATTTCACAGGAACATTTTCATTTCATTGAAAGCTTTGACACACATCCAATAATTATTTCAGATCATACACCGGTAAATCAAAGATATAAATACAGGGTAACAAAGTAAAAATAAGACATTTGCATGTTCCCACCTACCTGTTAAAAAAGCAAGGAATTTAAGGAATAAGTAGTGGAAATTTTTCAAGAGTTACTGGGGAAAATAGAAATTCCTTCAAAAGGAATAGCTAGTGAGTGGTATAAAATGAAAATGGAATTTAAAAATAGGGTAGAAATAAAAGTGAAAGAGATGCGGCTAAGAAGTAATAAGAATTATTTAGAGGGGCTGACAAAGGTTAAAATATTGAAGAATACTCGTCACTCATCAGACCCATCATAGAGTACAATGCCCCATTTGGGATGTTCCTCACAAGACACTTCCAACAGCTGGAAAGACCACAAAAGTACCTCACCAAGAGGATTACTGGCCTCAACATATGTCCTATGCAGCCCAACTGGAAAAGCTCCAGCTGTACTCAGTGGCATATCACTTACTTAGAGGTGATCTCTGCCTGACTTACAAAGCCATGTCCAACTCAGAATTGATGGACATGCTCCACCTAAAGAAATCCAAGTCACTGCGAGCCACAACAATAAATAAAACATGCTGGAGGGATAGATTCCTGTCACAGATACTCCCCATGCTTTGGAACAAAATTCCTAACTACATCAGGCAGAGCCCCTCACTAACACTCTTCAAGAGAAACCTTGACGAGTGGATGGGTAATAGAAAATACACCCCTGGGATCACCTTATTGGCTCTTCTTGACAGAGGCTCAGTTAATTAATCAATGGGGCAGCGAAAGCTGACACACTCTGGCTAGGCTTATAAATGCCCTCTGGCAGATAGCCTAGTACCTACCTATGAACCTATAAAGGTAATCTTACAGAACAAAGAGAGGATCAACTGCAGAGTGCTAAAGAGAAAATAAGGGAGCATCTGGATAATATGCACATGTTTGGAAAGATTGCTGTTAAGCAACTATTTTTATAACAACTCTTGATCACAAGAACTTTTAGCACAGTGACCTAGGCAACAGAAAACAGAAAAGATTGTCATCAAATTTAAGCAGCCTATGAGAAGAAAAATAACCAAAGATCCCATGCAGAGATATTTCAGAAATGTTATGAAAATTTGTATAACGCAGAGAAATGTAGAAACCAAGATTTAATTTTGCCAACATTAGAGGAAAATGGGATTCAACAATTAATAGTTAAGATGGGAGGTGATAAGATAAAAATGGTGATGTATAATCAATCTGCAGGGAAGTCACCAAGAACAGAGGGCATTCCTGTGCAAGTTTCAAAGTTAGGAGGGAAGAAAGTGATAAAGCTCTGGAAAATTTTGCTTAATATTATTTTAAACAGGGGAGGGGCACTAGCATCTTGGAAGAAAGCTGTGGTAGCTATATTACCCAAAGATGGTAAAGACCTGTCAAACTCAGTCTCATATAGGCCCATTTCAATTTTAAACCATAATTATAAAGTGTTTATGTCAATACTAGCTACAAGAATGGCACAGTGTTGCCAAAACTAATAGATATGGATCAATGTGGTTTTGTAGAGGGAAGACAAATATTTGACAACAATAACAGAATAATGATGATCCAGAGAGAAAAAAAATGTAAGAAATTGCCACAATTGCTGGTGGGTCTTGATGCAGAGAAAACATAAAACAGAGTAAGTTGTAATTTAATGACTAGGCAATGGAAGCATTTGTGTTCCTTTATACAATAATATAGTTATTTAGGATGATATATAGGATCAAAGACAATAATTAAAGATGAAGAGTTTGTCTCCGATAAGTTCTGTGTGAACAGATGATCCTAGGGGAGTCCTCTTTCCCCTTTGTTACTTCCTTTATATTTGCAGCCACTTGGACAAAAAATAAGGGACTCAGAAATTCAAGGATAAAATTGTAATGATAATCAATAAACGTTGGCTTTATTTGCACCTGTTATTATTTTATACTTGATAAATAAATAAAAGGATATATTGGGCTTCTGGAACATTTTGAGACAGTTTCAAGTCTTTTCAGAATATAAAATGAATAAAGATAAAACAAAGGCTATAGCCGTAAATTATATACCCATGTATGACTTGGTTCAGCAATACCCATATTAATAGGAACATGATAAGATGAAGTATTTAGGAGTATGGATTTAAAAGACTTCTGTTGTGGCAGCTAAGAATATGTGGGAAGAGAATAAATAAATGATAACACAAAAAAATGTGAAACTGGAAGCTCTTGTTTGCTGATATGGAGAGTAAGATACAAGCAGTATACAATGTTAATATGGTTTATATTCTTATCTATTAATGCATGTGTGCCTATGTCTTAAGTAATATTTTAATAAAGGTGTTTAAAAAAAAGACTGAACAGTTAGCATACTTGTTTCATGTGATCCAAAGTTATCCTTTAGCTTCCATTTATCTATCTTGTGATTCATTTTTTGCTTAAATATTTTTATTGATTTTTACAAATTGAATGCAATTTCATAATTTTGCAATATAAAACATACTTTACACAAGGTAACAACTATATACAGTCAGCAATTATAAAATCTAAAAAAATGTTTACAAAGGTGTCTAAGTTTAAAAGATATTACACATTTTTACATTTAAAACTTAATTTCATGAAGTATTACAATCATCTCTCTCCATTATTTCGTTCACTTTCTTCGAGCTCTAATAAGATGTGATTCTTTCTGTTCTCATTCTAATGGTTCTCATTTCCATTCATGATACATTCAATACGATGTTTCTGTATTCTTTAAATGTGGGTGAAGTCTCACTTTTCCAATTTGTAGTAATGGTTTTGTGTGCTATAGCCAGTAGTGTCCATAAAAGTGAAAACTTTTTCTAGCAACACATTGCGATATGGGAGCATTAAACATACCCCTGGATTTACTATTCTTCCGTGCAGGACTAGCTTAGTCCTGCATGGAAGCGGACATTTAGGAGCAGAACAGCAGCGTGCCATACATATTAATGAAGGCGCGCAGCCTGAGCTCCTAATCTTACACAGAGCGTGTAAGAGTGCAGTGTCTGAGAGCAGAGCTCTCACAATATACACGCCCCTGCAATGAAGAACAGCAGACAAGTCCGAAAAGAATGAGAGAGACCGCTCATAGATGTACGCATATCCCCAGTAACATCCCCCCACATATACAAGAACAATAGTTAAAACAGAACAATAAAGATGTTTTTTTCTGAAACAGATTAAATTTAACCGTAGGTGCGTAGGTTTGCTCATCGCTTAGCTGCAGTTAATGCAGCTTAAATGGCAGAAGAGGATTAAAAGCAAGATATATGCAAATGAAGCAGTACAGCAATAGTGTAGTGGGCAAAACATTTGCCTTACGAGCAGTCATTCCCGGTTTGAGTCCCACTGCAGCACTTTCCATTTTCCATGTCAAATTACTTTATGACCAATATTTGTAGTTGCATAACCTACTAAATAACATATATTTGTGAATTGGAGTACTGCAGTAAGCCCAGATGTGAGGTGTAATTGTAATAAAGTGTTGAAGTCCTCTAATAAACACAAGGACCCCATACTGTATACATACACATGAATCATGGATACCAGACACATATATAACATGTAATGAGTAATAAATCAATGCCAAAAAGCAAATATAATGCAAATTAAATATTAAGCAATACTACACATTGCACAGGCCAGCTTAGTAGGTGTAAGCAATCTGTAGGCCAACTAACTCAATTTGCCCATTGGTATACCCCTTTAAACAATGCCACCCTTACGTAAGCAGGTTTGCCTATAGCTTTGCCTTTTCAAAACCGTCCAGTCATGAAAAAGTGCGGGAAATCAGCCCTATTTAAACCCAATGGGTGGGTATACATCTCATAACTAGTTTTAGCTTCCCCTTCCAGGCACCATGTCTGGAATGGGAGAGGGTGTGCACTTTCAGGCACAGTGCTGGGGCATCCAGGAGTCCAGAGTCATGACAGGACTCCTTGTCAAAGACTATGAGCAGAGATGGCTGCAGGGCCAGTACCAGGGTTCCAAATATAAAGCGGAAGCCTGGGACCATATCGACCATGACATCACCAGTGCCACTGGCATACCCCAAACTGGTGAGCAGGTCAGGCATCACTGTGCTGACCTGAAGCGGTGTAAGGGAGATCTCTTGGATCAGTGGATCCAAGAGGTTAGGAGTACAGGGGAGGTCCCAGATGTGTGTAAGTATCACTCCACTACCTGTTTAAAAATTGCCAGCTCATGTATATTATGGATAGGTATGGCTAAATATTCCTCATGTCCTTCACAGTGGCAAGTGAGCGGGCTGTGAACCAGGAGGCCCATGGATGTCGCTTGGGGTGGTTGTGACGCAAGGCAGGTTAGTAATACTCTTGCATGTACTTTCACAGGAAATAAATCTAAAAGTATTAGTAAGTTAATTGCCTGTATAAAACCTGTATTGTTTAAGGCAAGTACTGCATCCATCACAGAATATGGCACGAACAGTCTCATATAGGTTGTATGTAAATAAAAGCATAATAGCCTGACAATGAAGGTCTAACTGCTGGACTGCATGTGTTTACTTTGGTATCATATGGTAATGTAGATTTGCAATCACTTAATAGTACTGTTGTATTAAGCACTGTTACCCACACTGTGCAACATAAATAAAATGTGTAGGAATGTCTGTATATGACTGGTGTAATCCCCAGAGGTCATTTAGTACTACTGAGAGAGACATAGACAGAAAACAATGAAAAGACAGACAAGGAAATCCAAATCGCACATGCAACTGAGACGTGAACTGTTGTATTTTTAGCACACACAGCCAAGGTTCAAATCCTGGGAGTGGTAGTAGTCTGCATACAGAATCATACCCCACAACTGTACAGATATGTCCAGAATGTCCAGCAAATTGGCCCATATCTGCTGCCTGTCACTCTGTCCCCCTGGGAAATCAGTGGGATTATCTCAGACGTATAGGCAGCAAACAAGAAATAACAACTGATTGTCACACATCTATAAGAACAAACCTTTCACTTTAGCAACTCCCCAAACTGTTATGAGAGTAATAAACCAAGTATATCCCATCTACACCCCTATGTTGTCAAGCTGTGACCAGAGTGTGTACAGTAACAGAGTGAGATGTAAGTGCATAATACTAATGTGGAATCTGGTACTTTGTGTCGCAACATTCAGGTGGTGCAAACAAACATTGCTCTCACAGGTCCATCAGATACAAACACTGCGCACAGGAATAAAAAACTGATACCCTGTACTGGTACTGTTTACTTTGGTATTGTATGGCATTGCTTTTGTTGCAGTTGCTCTGAATAATAAGGCATTACTCATCACTGCCACCCACACTGTGCTACATAATATAACTGTGTAGGAAATCCTGCATATGAGTGTTGTAAGTTACTAAAGGTTGAAGAGGGCAATAGTCTACATATGCCCTGGTTCACCAGTATGTGGTCAAGACATGGCCAGAGTCTGTGCATAAAGAGATGGACAGGTATGTGCATAACATCAACCTGGAATCTGGGAGTATGTGTAGAAACAGTTAGTTAGTGTTAACAAACAATTCCTCCACAGGTATACCAGGTAAGAGGTGTATACTGCAGGTAAAACCAGTTAATGTATATAGTTGTTGACAGCCATACCACTGTCTAAACTAAGGCAATAGGGTAGTGTACTAATACTTGTAGGATACAGATGACAGCACTGAATAGGAAGGTAATGCGAACTACAGGAATATACTAGTTGTTAATTGACATCTTTCTCTCCCCCACCATATCTGCAACAATAAACTAAACGCACAACTCAAATGGTATGTGCTGACTTAACTCTAATGTTGGGACATATGTCCTATTGTGCAATAATTATTTAAATTTGTTTCTATGCATGTGCTATGTTGAAATACTCCCAACATTGGTGGCATGATGCCATCAATGTACCTGCATGCTGTTGTAATTACCACTGTGGTCCCATATACAACTAGCCACAGCACATAAATTCAGCTATATTTCCTCCAAATGCCCAGCCCTGGCTTCACTTCTGACTCTTTATCAACCTAACCATTTGCTAAGATCTGAAAATCAATCACTAATCCAATTAAGAGACCTAAACTCCCTGTAGGCCAATGCCTTTACTCTTTCACTGTAGCTAAATTCTGGAATGCCCTTCCACCCTCTCTATGGACTATAAATAATGCCCCGTCATTCAAAAAATCACTCTACCAACATATCTCCTCTCATTGGCTATGCCCTTGCACCATCCTCAATTCCTCAGTCACCTGATTACTAATCTGACTCATCTCTCAGATACCTACACTCTTCTTCACTCTTCCTATTGTGCACTCACCCTTAATCATAGCACAGTGTGCCTCACCCTGCATCACATGGTGTGTAAAAATTGTATAAATGCAGATTATTATTATCTGTCTGATCTACTGAAAACCTGCCAAGCACTCGAGTGTTCCACAAAATGTTGCTATACATTGCCTATGTTACTGTGTCTCTTCTGACTCCTATATTATTCTATTATATATTGTTAAATGCTGTTATTACTCTTGTATATTGTTAAGTGCTGTTATTAACTCTCTAAATAATCTCTTAATTATGTACATTGTTTTTTTTTTTGTTTTTTTTGGAGCTTTTCTCCCCGGGCCACCACTAAAAATGGGCTCATTTCGGCCCAGTGGACTTTCCTGGTTAACAAAAGCAAATAAATAAATAAATACATAATGTATGCATGTGTTCTGTTTGCTATGCAACTGTTTCATATCTGGTGTTTGGGCTAATGGGAATATCTATGCATGCTGTTATACATAATCATGGAATGTGTTGACTATTACTAACCCACATATGTTGATAAAACATAAACACCATAGCAGGTATAGGAATGGGGTCCCAGCGGACCCACCTATCCCACCTCAGCTGGGCGTGGCACAGGGCACAAGCACGTCTGGGGCCAATGTGGAACCTCCTCATCCATTGGTCCTGCACCACCTTCAGGTGGAACCGCCTCAGGGGATGGGGCTCACCCCTCCCAGGAGTGGGCGCAGACAGGAACCTGTCACCTGTCGCCAGGACTGGGTCATGGTGCATAGCGAGCTCAACCAAGCGTTTGGAGATCTGCTACACCAGCTTTAGGGTCACATGTCAAGACTAGAGGATTGGCCTGGATCTCTGACTCAGCCCCCAGCACAGCCACCTTCGGGGCTGTGAAGGTGCAGTGGTGACTGTCCATGGGTGGGGACCTAAGTCCCACTGTTTCCACTAGGGGGCTCATGAGCTTCCGATTTCCCAACACCCCACCCCATCAAGGTGTTTACCCCCCACATGTGCCATATACCATCCTTGTATGCATCTTATTTGTCTTGTCTGTTAACTTACCCAGCCTACCTCCTCAAATATACCTACTATCCCTTCCCAATATCCCACTCTCACCTGAAAAAAAAAGGGCAATCTGTTCCCAAAAAAAATCTCGCCCCATACATAGCTGTCCATTTCACACAGGTGTCCACTAGACACATGTAATATGGTCTAATTGGCATCACAACATATTATTGTTGTCCTCACCCCTCTCTCAGGGGTTAGAGTGTCCAAATCTACCTCCAAATTCAGTGTATATGCACAGCTGTTGATGTAGAAGAAATGGGCAACTATGGACCTTCCCTACAGCCTTTCTGCACATCTCTTGCTATTTTCCCTACTGTCTTTCCCTCTTTGTGCCCCTTTTTCACCACTTTCCTATCAACCTTTTTTTTCTTTTCTTTTAAAGAAATTAGCACAGGGGTAAGTGGGAGTAAGCACTTTTAAGCAGCAGTAAGCAGGTTTAAGCTTGTTTGTGTGGGGGTAAGCAATGCCTACACAGGTTAAGCAATTTAGAAGCTGAGTATAAGAAACTGTAACCGGAAGTTAGCAATGCTTACCTCTACGCAAACCCACTTACAACTGCTTAAAAGTGCCTTAATCACTCTGTATCCAACAGCGATTGTTCTGCCCAGCAACAAAATAAGCAGCCTCTGCAAGGCCCGCAGCCAGGACCCTGTACACCATAGCCAAAGTGATTTACCGCTAAGCCATGTGAGATATACATAACCCTGATGTTTTCACAAACATATCATCCAGCACAGTCATTCAACAGTACAGGAAATGTATTTAAACATGTAGATGTATATGTGTGTGTGTGTGTGTGTGTGTGTGTGTGTGTGTGTGTGTGTGTGCGTGTGTGTGTGTATATATATATATATATATATATATATATATATATATATATATATATTTATATCTAAACAGATATATAAATATCTATATATATATATATATATATATATATATATATATATATATATATATATATATATATATATATATACACATACATATATATACATATGCATACATCTATAGATATATATGTCTACACATATATATATATATATATATATATATATATATATATATATATATATATATATATATATATATATATATATATATATATATATATATACATATATATATATATATATATATATATATATATATATATATATATATATATATATATAAGCATAAATATATATCTATATATGTATCTATAGATATAAAAGAGAAAATAAAAACATATATGTCCACATGCACCGTTAATGGGGGTGAGGGGGCCCAAGCAACATATGTCTTGTACGTATAAATATTCCTCCCCCCAGCCAAACATGTCTGCCCTGCAATGCAATACCAACTGTTGCAAATCCCATAACCAGGACCTGACACAACATGGGCAAAAGATGTTAACAGTATTCAATCCCGCCTGTATGATGTCAGGCTGGTATCAGTAACATATCATGCAGTACAGTCTGGCTACCATAGGAAATGTACAATGTGGAAGCAATCAACATTCCTAAGATACATATACACAGACACATATATGCAGATACACACACATATATATATATATATATATATATATATATATATATATATATATATATATATATATATATATATATATGTATATATATATATATATATATATATATATATATATATATATATATAGATATATATGTAACTACACATACACACACAGAGATATGTATAGGATGATACATATGTAGAAGGTGCACACAATACGGAAAAGCCACTATGCCTACAGTTGCCAACTTACCAACTGGACACTGTATGGGCCACCCATACAAATGACAATTGTTGCCTGCAACATATACCCACAGAGAGGTCAAAGGATATAACACCACACACAGGTTTGCATACATGGGAAAGCTTTATTTGTGTACTATTACAGTTGCATATGCCATGTTATACAGCTGTTTAGACTCTGGCATACATATAAACAGACTAATGCAACTGTGAAACAGATAAATTAATACAGTATTCTGGAAAGGTTTACATATGTTGCTGTCCAGGCAAAGGCCTTCAAATAGTACAACAGTAAAGACAGACTGGCCCACAGGATAACAATCAATCAACAGTAAGTAATGCAGATGTATAGTCCAGCATCCTCAGTCTACACTATGTACACAATCCCTAGAGGGTAAAGACCTCAGCTTGACACAATGAGATGTATCTGTTACATAACAAGGCATAACTGACACCATCACAATCACACTGACAAACAGAACAGTCTGTATGGCAGGAAGCAGTAGGCCTGCATTTACCCAAGGTGAATTGTATGGTAATTTACATCTAGATATCTTAAGGCAGCTTACCCCTGATAGCCCCACATGTTGTAACAGCCTAGGTTAATTATGGTGCATCCCTCCCCCCCCGTAGACTGACATTCAGGGCCATATACCACTGTTACATGCACTGGCCTCTGGAGTGCATAAGGGCACATGTATTGTGTAGATGAAGCCCACACATATATGGAGCCAACCACACAATATGTGTGGGGGCCACAACAGCAGTGGAATGATGGCAGGAATGGCAGCATGACATACTTACAGCCCACTACATAACAACCCCTGACAGCATGTCATATGGACAAAGCCTGGTATGTAGGTGGAGGACAGGGGTTGGAACACAGGCCCATATGTGAAACAGTTTTGTCATACACTAAGCAAGTCACTGGTATTACAGGATAGTCTGCAATATACCCTTAGTCGGGAATATGAAGTTAGAAACATAAATGGATGTAGCCGTACACTGATAGCACTCAACACACACACACTGCCAGTGATATATCTGACACAAGACCTGTGTGGTGGACAGACAAAACATAACAGGCACACCTCTGGCCATCAAGTGGATAGGCCCACAGCTGACAGCTATGCAGACAGACTGAATTCCATGTTAAACTAGTATGTACACACAAACCCTGTAACATTGGTGCTATACAATGCATACAACACTACTCACACTCCGTCTGTAGTTCTAGAACCTCATAAAAATACATAGCTGGCTTGAGCGTGCAAGTTCTCTTGTAAGAGGTATTGCTACCTGCTGTCTGTAACACTGCTGCCCACACACAGGAAGGATGTCCACCATGCAGGAAAGGTAAAGGGAACATGCCCACATGATGTAGGGATTTATAGTAGTGGGTTGCCATGATAGTGGTAATTGGAAGTACTACACAGAATGCTGCATGCAGGTAGCAAGTGGAGGATACTGATAGGTACAGAGGCCATCACCTGATCATGTGCATCACATACAAAATCCATGCTGCAATCTATTCAAAGCAGCTCAATCCATTTACTGGAGAGAGACAGAGAGAGAGAGAGAGAAAGTGAGTGAAAGGCAAAAAAAATACAACAAAAAAAAACATCCATCCAGCAAACTATCCAGAAGAGACATCATCCCCACAACAGGTGTGTGAAGTATATATGCATGTAATTGACTGTAGTACTTGGTCCATAATAATGGGATAGATGATGTGGAATGATTTATATGTGCCATCAGGTGTTGTTATTATAATGATATTCAGCTGAACTACTGCTAAGGACAATAGAGTCTGCCCCTGTGGGTAGTGAGCCATACCCATCAATTGTGCAGAGCAGCACTGACTGTAAGCCATCATAGTGTGTGTTGTGTGATAGGAAGAATGTATATTATTGTGGCCAATGGCTGGTGGTGGAAGTAATGCCATAATGATGGACACATGGGTTCCACAACCTACCATTTGCAGGATATTCATTTTTACTTGTATTGCAGCATGCTGGAATGCCATAGGTGTGTAATAGGGTTACCTGCAATCTGGCCCTACATATACCCCCATAATGTTAGGCTGTGTCCATATGTGGCACCTGTCTGTGTTGTAGCAAGGCAGAACAGTGCAGCTGTGCAGGAAGGTGTTGTGAGATTGTGGACCTGATGTCTGAATGTATTCCATATATAGGTATGTATATGTGTGTGTGTGTGTGTGTGTGTGTGTGTGTGTGTGTGTGTGTGTGTGTGTGTGTGTGTGTGTGTATATATATATATATATATATATATATATATATATATATATATATATATATATATATATATATCTACATGCATGTCCACAAATATACAGATACCCATATGTAGACATATATATAAACATGTGTATACAACATCATCTATATCTACACATATATAGATCTATACCTATATGCACAGGTCTACATATATACAAACACAAACATACACAGATATGTATGTAAATACATGTCCCCTATATAACCACCACAGTCCTGCATGCTATGTGTGAGGGAACAGCACACATAGCAATACACACAGATATATACAGCTGTCAGTGTGTGCAACATGGACGGGTACGTCACATGTGAACCCCTTGTTGGGACCACATTGCCCTTGTCTGTGAAGTAGGGAATGGGAATATAGGGAAGTATGGCAGGTATAGTTGTGGAGTTGGTCCTGGTTGGTAGATATAGAGGACAGACTACAGGGGTGGTATGTGACACATGTGGTGGGTAAGCACCCTGGATGTTGTGTGTGGTCTGTGATGTGTAAGCCCCATGGGCTCTAATATGGACACAATGGGAACAAGCCTCCCACCCACTGCTACTCACAACAGCAGTCCATGTCCAGAAGGTGCCTGGCCTGGAGGCTGAGCAGGAGGAGCATGTGGACCCTGTGAATGTGTACTGGGTGCCTCAAGGTGATGTAGCACATCCCACATGTGTCTGTGGAGTCCGCTATGGAACAGACCCCGGACCTGACCTCGGGGAACAAGATCATGTGTGTGTGCCCCCTGTGGAGGGGATAACATCCTCTGAGTTGGTCCCACCTGAAGGTATTGCTGGACCAGTACATGAGGAGGCCCCAGGCTGGGTCCAACATGTGATGTGGCATGGTAACATGGGCAGATGAGTTTGGAGAGGTGGTTCTTCTGGCACATATTCCCTAAACATGCTATTGTGTCACTGTTATAGAACATATGTGGGTAGTAATAGTCTACACAATCCTGGAACATATCCAACAGCATGTATAGATATCCCCAATAACACATAATGTCAGATGTGCAGCAATCACATAGCAAGCATACCACAGGCATATATGGAACCATAGTGGCCCTGACAATGGCATGCAGGTGAATAGTCTGTAACAGGCCAGCAATGATAGTGTCCACACAGGGAACATGGCTACAAACACATAGCACAAAGTGTGGTACAGTACAATATCTGTTCCACTGGTAGGTAAGCTGTAGCCATACCTATTGAGTTGTGTGTACAGTTTGTTGTCACTGATATGGTGGGGGGGTGACAGAGATGTGTATTAAGAACTGTGGTAACCTTGCTGTATGAGTTGCTCAGACCTGTTTCCAT
Source organism: Protopterus annectens (assembly GCF_019279795.1). Lineage (NCBI taxonomy): Eukaryota > Metazoa > Chordata > Ceratodontiformes > Protopteridae > Protopterus > Protopterus annectens. The sequence continues at coordinate 702,808,987 of NC_056735.1, forward strand.
CTTTATGTCTTTCAGGCAAGATGTCACATGGATGGCTCCTGGCTTACTCAGCTGCCGAGATTGACATTGTGCTAAGCCACCTAATCCAGCACTACCCTGTCCTGTTTGGCCCTGCTGCCCATGAGCAGCAGGAGCGGACCACCCTGTGGAACGACCTAGTCTACAGGGTCAATGATGGCAGACTGCACAACCGCAGTTATGAGCAGATCCAGCATCATTGTTCTGACCTGCTTTGCAATGCCCATTGGTGTGCTGCTGCAGTCCAGGGGGCGGTCACCTTGCAACAGGGGGGTCATGCCATCTATCTCCCCTAAAACGTGTTGAGGAGCTCCTCTCCAGCCTTGTGGCACCTGCCCATCCACATAGCCAACAACTGCCAGACATCATCATGGAGGTGGGTGCTACTCACACACCAGCTGAGGAGTGTGCAGGTAAGGCCACAGGGCACATCAGCATCTACATATGTACAGGTAGATCATGCATATCTGACATGTCATAGATATAGTTTGCTGCTGCATAGTAGTGATAAACAGATGTGCATACGTAGTAGTATTGTGGACATGTACTGCTGATGTATTGTAATGCTGCACCCACCCTGTAGCAATGCCACAGGTGTGGCCACTGACTTTGCATTTCTCACCCTCTTATGTAGGTCCCTCCGGTATACCACCAAGGCACAGCCTGTAGCTTGTGAGTATAGTTTATGTTGAAGCTTGCCAATACACTGAGCATGTAATGGCTATGGTATATTCCATGCACACATCTAACACACCTACCCAGAATGCATGCTGTACATGTGCACGTATTGTTGCTGTAAAATGCCTGGCATCACAGTGGTGACCATGATGGGGTATTGGAAGGGTATGTCAGACCTGCAAGATAACTAACATCCTGTCATTGCGCATTGTGTCCACAGGGAGTGACATAATGGTGGGAGACATAGCCACAGTAGGTACATGTTTGAAACATCACCCGTATACAGTGCAACAACAGTGTATATACCAGTAGTACAATGGCAACTGTTACAGAGTTATACTATGGTATAATGTATTAGTGCGGTCCACATTATCAGCTGGGACTAAGCTGTAACATGTGGTGGTCAGTGTATGGGACACTGCAAACTGATACACATGTGTAGGCCTTAGCGAAAAGACTGAACGTGGGGAGGGGGTGTCAGCATGACACACCAGTGCACTGCAGCAGGGATCCTAAGGATGCGAAGAATGGCTGTATCTGCACACGGTCAGGTTCATGAACTGTGGCAGACGTAACCCTACCCCCACAGCAATAGTGATGGCAGTGTGTGAACACCAAGGGATGTGCACATGAGTAGACCTTGCAATCATGCAGATTTGGGGGACATGTGTAGGGCAGACTGAACATACACTGGCAAATGCAGATGGCCCATGCCAGTATACTCCTGCCAGGAGTAGTGACTGCTGTAGTACACATAACAATAGGTGCAACTAACCATCATGATAAGGGTGTGCACACATATGCACACACGGAGTGTATACATCGCAGTCAGCATCCACACACCTTACACATTCTGTAGACACTGCATGTGAATGTACAGGACATATGTCACATATCAGGCTCATGTACAGTTAATATATGCGGTGATGTGGTCCCATGGCAGATCAACGAAGGGTGTGTCATATCAATAAGGGTGTGTACACTCCCCATAGCCATGGCATGCTCTGACGGTTGTCAGTGTAATAGTATTGGATTGGTCATACTGATGTTGATATCTGTAAACCAGACATCAGGTATTCACTAATGACATCTGTCCACATATTATCCCAAGTATATGTTGCTGAAAAACATAAGAGCTGTGAGCATTAGAGCTAACATAACTGTCACAGTCCTACACATTCAGCAATGGGTTGTACACCTGTGAGGTTTGGTGCACAGTACATGGCAGGGTGCAGAACAGGTGCACAGCATACTGTGTACATGGGTGCAGTGGCATCCAGGGGAAGGGGCATCACCTACTAACACAGCACATGCATCACACACATGTATACTGTTGCTAGCATGGATTGACTATAGCTGCACTGCATACTGTTGTGTACCATATGTTGACAGATGGGTAAAAGGAGGACTGTGTGTACTATCATTGTGTAACCTCACCTGTATATGTGTGTGTGTGTGTGTGTGTGTGTGTGTGTGTGTGTGTGTGTGTGTGTGTGTGTGTGTGTGTGTGTGTGTGTGTGTGTCTCGATAGGTGGTTATTTTGTCTGTAGGGTCACTCTGGTGAAGTGGTGGGAGGTTGATGCATGTAGGATGCATGTGTGCATGTGTGTGTGTTTGTGTGAGTGTCCATGTATGCACATGTGTAATTGTGGGGTTGTTCATACAGCAGTACTTCCCTTTGGGATCATGCAGTACATGGACATGGACTGACACATGACACACCAGGAAAACTTGTCATGTATGTAATCACAGGACAGCTGATAGTATAATAAGGTCTGTTGCATGGAACATGCATTGGAAGGGAAGGTAGACGTCAGGTATACCCTTAATATTGCATTCAGCGGAGAGGTGACTGACAACCCATGTATGCAGCACTACAGATGCATTGGGTAATTACTAGACAACACCAGAAAGTGTTTCCATATATTACAGTTGTCACATGATAGGTTGATTGAGCAGCATACCTGGCATGTACTGAACAATACTTACACGTGATACTCCAGTGCATGATATTATGGAGTGAACATAGTAGCCCCTCACATATAGGGGCTATGCTCACGATGTCCAGACATACACAGGGTGAACACTGAATGACAGCAGTGAGGCCATGTAAAACCACTCCATTCAGGTTGGGGAGGTAATGGAGTAACAGGTCTTGTGTTGTGATCACTTGTCTAGGCATTTATAGGAATGATACATTAATAAGTGGTATGAATGAGTGTATGTTACCAAGTGTGATGCAGGATGGAGATTGCATGGGAATAAACGTGGGACTGTCTGTAAACTCACGGACAGGTAGGTATTAAGGTGGTGTGTGTGTGTGTGTGTGTGTGTGTGTGTGTGTGTGTGTGTGTGTGTGTGTGTGTGTGTGTGTGTGTGTGTGTGTATGTGTGTACTGTTATGCAATAACACAGGTGGCAATGTGGGTCAGGGTCCCTCCTGCATGCAATCTGATGTTGGTGTCCATACAGACACCGAAGATGATGATAGAGCTGTTGAGCTACAAGTGGGGTTGTCAGGGGCTGAAACAGCCCCATCATTTCACATCCCCCTTTTAGCCACCCCAACCCTGCACACAGTTTCAGTGCCTATACATACCCCTTTACAAGTGGCCATAGCAGAGGGACAGCTGGCATTTGGTGGCAGTACACAGGAAAGTGTGGTAACCATGCCTACTGTGTCTGGTCACAACAGGCATAGCCAGATGTCCGGCAGTGCACCACATAGGCAGATGTCCCAGGGTGCTCATGGTAGGGCCGCTGGTCATCATGTCCCTGGCAGACGTGCCACAACTGGTACCAGCAGGTGCATGTTTCAGGCTGTCATGGAGGTGCAGGCACATATGGAACATTACACCCGACAGGGTCTGAGGCTGCAGAGGGCTGCTTTCACATCTGCAAATGACAACTTCCATGAACTGTCTGTTGCCATCCATGCTTATACCGAGCTCATGGATAGATGGTCTGGTGAGATGATCGCCCTCATCGACCGTGATTTGTCTGTGCTTGAACATGTGGTGGGAGTGTGGCGATGGCCACATGGACTTAGGCCAGCAACAGCAACAGCTGGCAGTCAACGTGGACATGCTAGGACACCAAGGGGCTCCTGTAGTGGCAGTACCAGCCCCTGCACTGTGGTGGCTGCTGTCCACACCACATCACAGCAGGCCACGAGCACATGTTCCTGGCCAGTCCCAGGAGGGACCTGGTTCCAGCGGCTATCTGTCATCATCAGGTGAGAGTAACACATTGAGGCCTGTACCGGGACGTGCCCATGGAACACCTGGCAGGCACAGTCCCCGTGTCCATGGCCAGAGGCTGTGAGCTGCACACCCTTCCCGGTATGGTCTGCAGCTGTCCATAAACACCTGTGTAGGGCAGCCACATGGCAGAACTGTGTGCATGCATACCCACACACTATACGAACATACCTAGGGCAACCCCATACCTATGCACACCACATCACCACGGCCAGTTCACCTCATTACACCCGTCACTCACACACATGGTGTCAAATATATGGCCCACCCTCGGCCTCTGGTAAACTAACAAAATACCCTGTGCATATGATGATACCTGTGCCATATCCCTGTCATCCATAACATCAATGCAGGGACAGGCTAATATGGTTCTGATGCACATGGTGACTGTACTACAGTGTATCAAAGTACTGCAGTGTAACATGTTGTCAGGAGTAAAGTTTAATGCATACATGTCAGGTAGTGTAGCCATCCAGCAATGATGCATTATAGCTGTTAGTAACACTGGTTGATTGTGGTCTCCATAATGTTATCCATTTGTGTTGCAGGAGGATGGTCTGCAGTCATATTCCACAATAGGGTATGGCACTCTGGTGACACCATGGCTGTGACATATCTGGGGTACAGTTGAACACGTCACAAGTTTGTATAACAGTTATTGCCTGTGCCACATGGACAGGTGACCCGCTGGAATGTGTATAATCTGCAACCTGATGTAGACCCATCCACATACACACCCACTTACTTGGCAACACTGGGACTAGACCACTACCTTGGTATGTAGTGCTACTGAAGTGTGTGCCTTTCATTGCACACATCACACAGCATTTAAAGTGAGGTGTTTTCCAGGTTACATGTTACATGCAGAACATCCCCAGACATGTACAGTATGCTAATGGGGGGTGTAATGGGTGTATATGGACAATACATAGTGTGACATACCTTCATATACACATTAACAGACACATAACAGGTAGACACACATCTGAGAGACCTGGGCCTATCACTGCTAAATATCTTGACTGTGTGTCCAATGTGTTACAGGTAGGCTGCACACAGCACATGCATAACTGGCCTGGATTGTGGTATCAGTTGCCTGTATGGTTGATGGCGACAGTAGTAACCATGCAGTGGTACATGGGACATATACCGGGTGTACCTTGGTGTAATGACAGTGTACACAGCACCCACATCCCCCAGTGGATATTGTACTCCCTGAAACCCATGATAACACTCTGACATACTGACTATCACACACTGCCCATGACTGTTGTATATCCCAACAGTGGTACTACAGAGATATGCATCTAATGCACATGCCACAGGCATAGTAGGGTGTTGCATTGTCATGCATCACCTACGGGCAGCAACAACACTATATGTACTACTGTGTGGCAATGGGTATTGTAATAGGACTATGTGGCCTCGGAATGCTTTATCTTACAGATATACAGACATGCACACATACACACACTTGCCAAAACCCAATGGGTATTGCATGCCTATCAACCCATTTGTACAACACAGTTGTGCTGGTACTGCAAGGCTCGTGTAGCCAGTATGGAGAGGAGCATAACAGAATGTATGTAATGTCCCATACAGCAGCAGCCACAACTGACTATGGTGGTGTGGTGGTTGTGAAGGCCCTCATGGATTTCCTAAGTACAGGTGTACTAACACACAGACACTTCTATACTCAGCAATGTACACGTACATGTGTCAGTACAGGGGTGCATAGCTGCAGGTGGTCATAGCTGTGTACCTAGCTATTGGCCATGGAGAGATGGGTTGTGTAGGAGATGTGTGTACAGTGGTATCCTGCTACCTACCATGTGGCAGCAGACACCACTGTGGTGACCATCAAGGTGAGAGTGACATGCATCAGCCAATCTTCTAGGTGCCTCCTGCACATGGCCACTGAGGTGATCAAGTTGACATGTATGCAACATGTATTACAACACATGGTTAGTGTCTGTGATGGAGATCTGTACCCAAGCATGTTCTGTTGATTGTGGTCTTGTAGTGGAGGCACCGGTGGCATGTGGTGTGTACAGGGTGTTGTCTCCTATATGTGCCAGTTCTTACACAGCTGGGCAGACATGTCAGTGACAATCAAGCATAGGTTACCTGTACATATCCCAGCTGGATACCTGCCATCTGCACATCTGTACAGGGACTGACAGTCATCAGCTTGGTAAGTAGCTATGCAGTAGGATGAATTTGTTGATAGATAGACATTTGACAACAATTTGTATGCCATAACTATGTGTTTGAAGCCCTCACTAACATGTGCTGTACAGACAGTAGTCTACAGTTACATTCCACATATCGGATCATTATCTAGTACAGGATATATACTGTGACACAGCTCACACACCAGGGATACAACAGGGATGCCTCAGAGTCCAGCTATGCCTGCAGGTGTGCCTGTTGTCAGTACTACATTGAGCACCCTATTCTTGCCTGGGAAAGCACTGACAACAGTAGTACCTCCATGATACACTACATGCCAGTGTGACAGCATGCACCATGGGCTACTACCCCTGTGTGTAACACATTCACATGGATAACAGTGCTGTACAGGCTTCATATACTTCTGTGTCCCAGATATGACACTCACCCCCCTTGCTATTGTAATGACAGCACATAGGTGCATGTATTGTAAATGGCATTACATACACTTATTACAGATGTCATTACCCTGCTATGTTATCAGACTTGGTGGTGTGAACTGGTTACCAGGGCTAAGCCATGCTTAGAAGGTATCAACATTGCTCCAATATAACAGCTAAGCTAATTTCCACACTGGTAAGTGAAGCCTACACTGTGTAAGTGCCAGTAAGTTTACCCATAGCTTAGCACTGCTTAGCTTCATGCAAACCCACGCATATGTGCTTAAAGCTGCTCCAAACTGCCTTAACCACTCTGTTTCCAACAGCCCTTGTTCTGCCCAGCAACAAAATGAACAGCCCTTCCAGGTCTTGAACCTAGAACCCTGTACACTATAGTCACAACTCTTAACCACTACGCTATGACCACTGTGAAGACAGCTGTTGTTTTTCCAATATATCTGTCAATACACATAGGTTCGTAGGTTCATAGGTTCATACTAGGCTATCTTCCCTAGGGCATTTATAAGCCTAGCCAGAGTGTGTTTGGCTTCCGCCACCCATTTTAAATTAATTTTGTTATGCTTTTTTTTTGAGGTTAGTATACTGAGCCTCTGTCTAACAGTGACACAGAATTGATACCCGGGGTAAACCTACGATCTCCCATCCACTCATCAAGATTCCTCTTGAAGAGTGTCAGTGAGGGACGCTGCCTAACCTGAACTGGGATTTTATTCCAGAGTGAAGGGAGCCTCGGGGTTATGAATCTGTCCCTCCAGCATGTCCAATTTATTTCAGTGCTGATGTTCAAGTCTCTCGATGGGATTTGGATTTTCTGAGGTGCAGCATGTCCATTAATTCCGGGTTGGACATGGCTTTATACGTCAGGCACAGATCGCCTCTGAGCAGGTGGTATGCCACTGAGTAGAGCTGGAGTTTCTTTAACTGGGCAGCATATGGCATCTGTTTGAGCCCTTTGATCCACTTGGTGAGGTACTTTTGGGGTCTTTCCAGTTGCTGCAGGTGTCTGGTAAGGTACATCCCAAAAGGGGCATTGTACTCAATTATGGGCCTGATGAGGGATGAGTAAAGAGGCACAATGACCTCCCCTGATCGAGATGTGAATCACTTCATGATTAGGTGGGCTATATAAAATGTTTTTCTAACCACTTTGACCACATGGTTGTCAGATGAGAGATTGTTATCAACTTGGGTCCCCAGGTCCCTAATTACTTCTTCTGTACTTAATGGATTACCACCTATGTGGTAATTTGTGGCCACTTTGTTTTTGCCAAAGGGGATGACTATACACTTTTTGGCGTTTAGCTTGAGGCCATGGCTCTGGCACCACTTGTCTGTTTCTATGAGGCCCTTTTGGAGGATGCTTGTGTCAGCTGGAGAGTTGACTATGGCGCCAGTTTGAAATCATCTGCGAACTTGGTCAGCCACAGTCCTTCTGTGTTGGCCTGAACCTCCGAGAAATATATACCGAACAAGAGAGGTCCCAGGACTGAGCCTTGTGGGATGCCACTTGTAACTGGTTTGGAGTCTGACATGGCTCCAGCAATTCTAACCATGTGGGTTCTGTCCTTGAGCCAGTTTGCAACCCATCTAATGACATAGGGGTTTATATTTAAGCTGGTGAGCTTATCTATAATGCCTGAGAGGGGTATTGTATTGAAGGCTTTTGCGAGGTGCAGGTAGGCTGTATGGACCACCTTCCCCTCGTCAATGGCCTTGGTGACTGTTTCAAAGAAATTGACCAGGTTTAAGAGGTAGGATCTGCCCTTAACAAAGCCAAACTGGGTAGGATCCAGTGTCTGTGAGTCCCCAATATCTTTATTTATGAGGTCCATGATGATCCTATCCATAACTTTGCAGACCAAGCTAGTCAGGTTTATGGGGCAATAGTTTCCAGGATCTGTTGAGGCACCACCTTTGTGGAGAGGGACCACTGTTGCTGTATGCCACTCTTTGGGTACATATCCTGTAGTAAGGCTGAGATTGAACAGTAGTTTTATGTTTGGGTTTAGCTCTTCTTGGAGTTCATGTAGGATGCAGCCTGGGACACCATCTGGTCCCATTGATGCTGTGTTTTTTGCTTTGGAGAGGACGGCTCTTACCTGAGCATCTGAGATGTCAGGGGGGCAGCACTCTGCTGGGATAGATATTTGCCCTTTTGGTGGGGGGGGGGTTTGCTCTGAACCTGTCAGCTAGGATGTTGGCAATGTCTGTGGGTCTGGTGTATTTTTTGTCATTTTGGACTAATTCTGAGCATATCTGGGAATTCCCACCCAGGTTCCTAACATAAATAAAGAAAGCCTTGTGATTATCCTTAGTGTCCTGTGCAATTTTTCTCTCGAAACTGGCGTTAGATGATTTTATGAGTGCCTGTAGTTTTTTGCTAATACTGATCAGAGATGCCTTCCCTTTTTGGAATTTTGCTCTATCATGTAGTAGCTTCCTCCTTCTATTGTATAGTTTGTTTATGGCTGGGGTCTACCAGACAGGACATCTGCCTTTGGAGGATTGGGTCTTGGTTTTATTTGGGATTGCATGATCCATGCATTCCTGAAGGTGTTCATAGAATGCGTTTATAAAGGATTCTGCGGTCTGGGCCATATTTTCCACAGGCCCGGGGGCTTTGAAGGATTCCACCTTGGTTTTGAGGAGTGTGAAATTTGCTTTAGAGAAGTTTTTCACTGTGGTTTTCTGGCCGGGGGTGGGGTCGGGATGTGAATATCCAGTGAGATTAGTTTATGGTCTGATCTTACCAGTGAGGGATACACTTCTGTTCTGGAGCATAGAGTCCCCATGTTGGTGATGATCAGGTCCAGTATGTTTTCCCCTCTTGTGGGAGTGGTAACAAGTTGTTCCATAGCATTTGAGTTTATAAATTCTAGGAACCTTTGGGCTAGGGTGTTGGAGTTAGAGTAATGCTCCCAGTCTATGTTTAGGTAGTTGAAGATGCCCAGTATAATGGTGTTTGGAGAGACCTTCATATTTTCCACTGTTCTCAGGAAGGCCAAGTGGGGTTCCTGGGTTTGGGAGGGTGGGCTGTAGCAGGCTATAAATTGGAAGGCAGTTTTACCCACTGTTAGTTGCACATGGATAGTCTCTGATGCTTTGTGCTGTGCCACCAACCTGGAGGTGTGGGTATCTTTGACAAATATTGATACTCCCCCTCCTTTTGTGGTTCAGTCCAAGTTTTGGGGTGGTAAAGCATGGTATGAGGTATAACCTGGTAGTGCTGGGGTGCTCTTGGGAGCCTTGAACCAGGTTTCTGTTACTGCATAGATATCAATGTTCTCCACGCTAAGGAGAGTTTTGAGTGCATGCATCTTGAGGTTTAGACTTCTGGCGTTGAGTAGCATTACTCTTAGTTTCTTATCCCTTGTGATACCTATAGAGGTGGGATTGTCTTTTGAGCCTTGCCTGAAAAAGCCACTATGGGGGTAGCAAGAGCCTTTGCCAATATCCGAAAGCCCAGGGGTGACAGGTGCAAGCCGTCCCTAGTGAAGCATTGTGGCTTGTCGAACATGTCATCCCAGGCTGACAGGCATTGGATCCCCTTTGAATGACACCAATACTTAAGCCAATTGTTGAAATTGATCATCTTGTCTTCATATTGTGGCATCATTTTTGGTGAGGGTAAGATGCTACTCAAGGTCAGGGTCATACCGGCCTGGGCTACATGCTCAGAGAGCTCCTTTATGTCTCTTTTCATGTAGTCCAGGAAGGTATGTCTCAGGTCATTCACACCAGCATGGACAATGACTGAGTCATATTTGTACTTGCCTTGGAGTGCTTGTGTTATGTGGTGGATCCTAGCACCTGACAGGCAGCTCACCGTGACCTGTTCCTTGTTCAGCCTGGTGAGCGGGACGTCAGTGTGCCTGATGATAGAGTCACCTATTACAAGTGTATCAGGTGTGTTGTTTAGCCTTAAGGGCTGTGACTGTTCAGCACACTGGCTTTGTGAGCTATGTGTTGCATGTGTTTTGTTTTGGGGTAGCGGTTGCTTGGGTGTCTGCTTTGGAGGTCTCTGCTGCTTAGGCAGATTTTTATTTAGAGCCTCCGAGTATGTTTTTGTGTGTTTATGTGTTAGTTTGCTGTCGTAGTAGGTCTATGTGAGACTGGAATTGTAGTGAGTGTGGTTTCCTTCTCCTCCTGACTGGTTATGCCAGTACTGAGTTGAGAGAGCTTAGCCTCCCGTTTGGCTATATGGTTGCATCTCTCACATGTGTTGGAATTTGTTGGGAGGAGGAGAGGGTTGTCTGTGTACATGAGGCAGTTGTAACATTGCCTCAAGATTCCCAGATTCACCAGCTGGACTGGAGAGGAGATTGACAACTGACCTTTGGACATGCTAGAATAGTATTGGGAATTCCTTTATAATTGAAAAAAAGGGCCAGTGGGGACAAGGTACTCAAGGGGAGTTTGTGAGGGTGTAGTGCTTTTAATTTTTTAGTGCTGACATATAATTGCTTTAGTGAGCAAATGCCAGGTAATTTAAATGCAATGTGTTACAGGTAACTTAAATGCAAAAACGACAAACAGTAACTTTCTTTCAAGTGAAACAAGGAAATAAGTACAGTAAGCAATACAGATATCACTAGGGATCCACAGAAGCACTGAAAAGCCGTGTTTTAGGTGGAATTAGTGTTTCAGGGAAATAATAAGCAAACAAACAACAAACATACAAACAAAGCTAGATTCAGCAGGCCTGGATCTAGTCTATGCTACAGCAAACAAGGTGTACCAATTTCAGTAAGAAACAGTTCAAATATGCAGGCACTATAAGCCTTTAACCAGAAATTCCCAGCTCAGAAGGGCAGAGTCCAGCCTGTCCTCCCACGAACATGGGATCAAAATGTTCAACACCGGAAGTATACCCCTCACTGGTGAGATCAGATCATAAACTAATCTCGCTGGAGGTCCTCATCCCGCCCCCACCTGAAACAAAAAAGACCACAGTGAAAAACTTCTCAAAAGCCGATTTCACACTTCTAAAAACTAGTGTGGTCTCCTTTAAGGCCCCTGAGCCAGTGGTAAACATTACTCAAACCGCTGAATCACTTACAAATGCCTTCTACCAGCACCTACAGGACTGCATGGATCAGGCAATCCCAAACAAACTAAGACTCTCTGTACCAAAGGCAAGCCAGTCTGGTGGACCCCAGCCATAAACAAGCTCTACAACAAAGGAGGAAGCTACTACAAGATAGAGCAAAATCCTTGAAAGGTAAGACACCTTTGATCATTATAAGTAAAAACTAAGAGCTCTCATAAAATCATCCAAGGCAAATTTTGAGAGAAAAATCGCCAAGGACTCTAAAGACAATCATAAGGCCTTCTTTAGCTATGTTAGAAACCTAGGAGGAAACTCCCAGATATGCTCAGAATTAGTTCAAAATGATGTGAAAATTACTGAACCTACACATATTGCTAACATACTGGCTGACAGGTTCAGTGCAAACTTCTCCCAAAGGAGAGATATCTATTCCAGAGGATTGTAGCCCCAAACATCTCCAGCAGGTGAGAACTGCCCTCACTAAGGCAAAAACACAGCATCCATGGGTCCCCGGCTGTGTGCTTCATGAACTCAACGAGGAATTAAACCCACAGTTAGGACAGCTGTTTAATCTTAGCCTCACCTCAGGATCGGTGGCGCCGGACTGTGGTCCCACTTCATAAGGCGGTGCCTCCACAGACCCTGGAAATTACCGCCCATTAGCTTGACAAGCCTTATCTGCAAAGCCATGGAGAGGATCATAATGGAACTCATAAATAAAGACATAGGGAACTTGCAGACTTTGGATCCAACCCAGTTTGGCTTTGTCAAAGGCAGATCCTGCCTCTTAAACTTGGTTGACTTTTTGAGACAGTCACCAAGGCCATTGATGAGGAAAGGCAGTCCATACAGCCTACCTCAACCTGGCAAAGGCCTTCACACAATACCCCACTCAGGTATCATCGAAAAACTCATCAGTTTGAATGTAAACCCATACATCACAAGATGGGTTGCAAACTGGCTAAGCACAGAACCCACAGGGTCAGAGTTGCTGGAGCCATGTCAGACTCAAAGCCTGTCACAAGTGGTGTCCCACAGGGCTCAGTCCTGGGTCCACTCTTGTTCGGCATCTACTTTTCTGAAGTACAAGCAAACACAGGAGGGTTATGGCTGACAAAGTTTGCAGATGACTGCAAACTGGCCATAGTGAAAACACATCTGACACAGATATCCTCCAGAAGGGCCTCACAGAAACGGATAACTGGTGCCAGAGCCATGGCCTGAAGTTAAGCCAAAAATGCATAGTCATACCCTTGGAAAAACAAGGTTACCAGCTACCATATAGGTGACAATCCACTGAGCACAGAAAAAGTCATCAGGGATCTGGGGACCCAAGTTGACAGTAGTCTTTCGTTTGACACTCATGTTGCTAAAGTAGTTAGGAAAACCTTCTATATCGCCCACCTGATCATGAAGGGATTCACATCTAGATCAAGGAGGTCATCGTCCCCTGTACTCATCACTCATTAGACCTATGATTGAGTACAATGCCCGTTCGGAATGTATCTGACCAGACACCTGATGCAGCTTGAAAGGCACCAAAAGTTCCTCACCAAAAGGATAAAGGGTCTCAAATATATGTCTTATGCTGCCCGACTGAAAGAACTCCAGCTTTATTCAGTCTCATACCGCTTGCTCAGAGGTGACCTGTGCCTGACATATAAGGCCATGTCAAACCCAGATTTGATGAATATGCTTCACCTCAAAAATCTAGATCCCTCAGAACCACAAGGGCGGGAGACTTAAACCTTGACACGGTTATAAATAGAACGTGCTGGAGGGACAGATTCATCACCCAGAGACTCCCTATGCTGTGGAACAAAATCCCGGTACATGTGAGGCAGAGCACCTCGCTGGCCTTGTTCAAGAGGAATCTTGACCAATGGATGGGAGATCGCAGATATACCCCAGGGATTACTTCAGTGTCACTGCTTGACAGAGGCACAGAAAAATGATAGGCATAGTTTTTATTCAAACTAAAGGGGCGAAGCCACATAACTATGGGCTAGGCTTATAAATGCCCTTGGGCAGATAGCCTAGTATGAACCTATGAACCTATGAACAAGAGTGCAGACCACGAACCTTCTTAATGTAAAATAACTGGCCTGAAGCCCAAGTGCTTAAACCAGAACTAATACACTTTTAGAATAACAGACACTGAGCCCTCAATCAGCAGTTTCCAACTTAGAAGGATGTAAGCTACCTGTCCTGCCACCACAGTGCAGGCCACAAACCTTCCTAATGTAAAACAAATGGTCTGAAGCCCAAGTGCTTAATCCAAAAGACTTAGAATGATAGCTACACTTTAATCAAGTTACTACCAAGCAGTAATAAATACAATTGAATACTTTAAAAATGCCTGGATTAGTGCTCAAGTTATACAAACAAAGCTAGATTCAGCAGGCCTGGATCTAGTCTATGCTACAGCAAACAAGGTGTACCAATTTCAGTAAGAAGCAGTTCAAATATGCATGCACTATAAGCCTTTAACCAGAAATTCCCAGCTCAGAAGGGCAGAGTCCAGCCTCTCCTCCCACAAGAGTGCAGACCACGAACCCTCTTAATGTAAAATAACTGGCCTGAAGCCCAAGTGCTTAAACCAGAATTAATACACTTTTAGAATAACAGACACTGAGCCCTCAATCAGCAGTTCCCAACTTAGAAGGATGTAAGCTACCTGTTCTGCCACTACAGTGCAGACCACAAACCTTCTTAATGTAAAACAACTGGTCTGAAGCCCAAGTGCTTAAACTAAAAGGTTTAGAATGAATTACACCAAGCAGTAATAAATACAACTGAGTACTTTTAAGATGATGCAAAAGCAAAATAAAGTAGGAAGAAACACAAATACAGTAAAAGCAGATACATTTTTTTTCACAACTGAACTTCTTAGGTAACAGAAGGTTGAAACTTGAGACAGCTTTTAAGAAAGAAATCTCAAAAGAACCAATGAGGTGCTTAGTCTAAGCTGTAGTCCAGGTGACCTCAGTCAGCCAATGACCTCAAACAATTCTCTCTCACTGAAATGCCTGATGGCTTTGGCTAAACCAAGATGTCCCTAAATATGTGCTCAGAAACACAGCCTCCACAAACACTAGGCCCAAATACTAGCCTGAATATGGAAATGCTACAAATATCCCCACTACTTAGAACAAACTGCAGAAATGTTTCTCACAGCTGAAAAGCAGCAGTGAGCCCTTAAATGAAAGTTTTAAACAGCTAAAGCAGCCTCTAGAAAAAAGAGTTTAACTGCAACAAGTTATCAGAAACAAACAACCCAACAGATGCTTAATAAAAGTGGACAATTTCCAGTTAATACCTCACACACAGTGAAACTAGCTAGAAAAATACACAGTACACAAAGTGCTATAAATAACAAAGAAATAAAGAACAAAAATAAACAAAATATCGATTAGTATTGAACAATTGCCTTTACTTACATAATTGTGCAGTACTTGTTATTAATATGACTGTTGCATCACATATATTGTTTTATCATAATGTACACATATCAGATACATATGGTGAGATACATCTGGGAGGGTATACACAACCATGATGTTTACACATGACAGGAATATGGATATATACATATGTTGATATATGTCTACATGTACATACACATGTATATTCACACATATGTCTGTATACACATCTGTATAGTGCATCATATATATGGCCATGTGTAGATCTCTTTGTATATACATACATATATATATATATATATATATATATATATATATATATATATATATATATATATATAAAATGCATTTATAGATATATGTATATATAGCTATATATGTATGCACATCTTATGTGTACAGATATGCCTATTTATGTAGATATATATGTAGATATCTATAACTATATGTGCATACATATCTATTCTGATATACCTATTACTGTTAGTATATATGTAGATATCCATAAGTGTATGTGCATATGTATCTATATCTGTATATGTGTAGGCATATAATGCTGTGTTATATGTATATATTTGAGTGTTTATATGTATATATATGTACACACACACACACACACACACACACACACACACACACACACACACACACATATATATATCCATCTATGTATGTCGATATGTATATGTGTATATATGGTATGGGACGTGTGTGTTTGGCCCTACAAACATGTAAGCCAATAGGGCACCATACACTGGAGCAGCATGTAACATCAGATAGAACAGGACCAAGAACAATTACATCTACCACAGTCTGTACACGGGCCAAGGTACATATTCGCAATACACACACTATCGACAATCACCATATGTACACAGACCTCAGTACTGTACACACAACCACAGAATGCCCAGGTTATGTCCTCAAATATAACCCCTACTATACATAACGTGTGTAGCAGTCTGATATCTCACTGACTTATCAGATATGATGTCAATAAATAATGCTGTACAGAACATATGCACTCTTACTGCATGACATATGTACAAAGGTTTACAGAGTTGTGGCTGGAGGCACAAACACAGGGCCAGTATTGACATGTTGCTGTGATAACCTCATACATTTACTGTTGTAACAGGGTTTGTTGTGACATATGTCCTATTAGGGATATGAAGTGAGTAACTCTCATGGCTGTCACCACGTACTGACTGCAATCCTCACATTATGCTTCTGCAGTTCTCAGATAGGTGCTCTGTGAGTAACACAAGAAACAAAATGCACCACACACTGCATGGTCTGCAGATGACCCTACAGATGGGGGTTTCCTCAACAACATAGCACTGTCATGACAGGTATTAAAACATGTAGACCAGCCATATCCACACACACCCTATTAAACCGACATTACTCCAACTGCAGAATAGCAACACTTACATTCTGTAGTCATGTCAGGCACATCCCCCTCCTGTGTGTTGGCCTGTTTCCATAGCATATGTTGTTAGAGGTAAATCCTAAATCCACCTGTGATGCTGTTTGCCAAACACCAGATCTAGGTCCTGCTCACAGTGAATGAAAAGCCCCAACACCAACATGATGTTCCTAGATATTGGAGTATGTTTCCATGCAATTGGCTTTGGAAATGTTACCACAGCTGTTCCACATGCAATCAGCTAGAGGAGGGCTGCAATTCATGCAGAGCCCATCAGCTGATCACTTACAAAACACATGCTGCTGCCTAAGCAGAGCAGTTGTAGTTCTCCATATCCACCAGAGTGGTAATGAGAGAGACAGACAGAGACAAAGTAAGTCAGGCAGGGGGTGGGACAGTAAAACATAAGCATGTTTGTGTCACACACCTACCAGTACAGGGTTTCAAACCCCTGATTGATTATGTATTGCTATCACATGTCTATGCAGTTATTGTATGCACCACATAGCTTACATGTTGAGGAGCTGTCCAAAAGTATATGTGATGGTGAGTGACATCTGCAACAGTGATATGGTAGCAATACAGTAGGTGTAGTACACATGCCTGTCCACATGAACAGCTGTCAGTGTCAGCACAGCCACACTCTCTCATGGAGTCACACACATTGACACACTTGGCAGGGTCAGGAATACACTTCCTAACTAGTTAGTTTGCCACAATGCAGTACTGTGCAGGTATCACATGCACCACAAGGGTTATCCAGAGGCTATATGGGCAAGGGGTATGTGCAGGTGTCTGACATCAGACAGCATGCTTCAGTATGCCAATGGGGGTTGTAGTGAGTGTGAATGTGGTCGAAAGCATCATACACCACACACACAGACACAAGGTGCCAGTACTGGTTCATAGGTTCATAGGTTCATAGGGTTGATCATGGTTGAAGGCTACAAAAAGGCTACAGGTAGGGGTAGAAGGGCCATGACAATGGCCTGTGCCACATGACAATGGTCTGCAGTGTGGTGTAGGGGTGAGTTTCTGTATACCACATGCCGGTGGCACGCCCCCATTGTCATGTATGTCTGGGTGTGGATTGTGTGTTGCCATGTCTGTTGCTCCATTGTCATGTATGTGTTCTATAGTCCGATGCATGGACGGGGAGCATGTCATTGCACACGTCCATAACAGCAGCATGACCCAGTGTTCAGTACCATGTTTGTCTGGCCCATGTGTTGTGTGGGTAATTTTATCATCATCAGTGCCTGTGCCTCATTCTCATGTGCAACTGGGTGTAGACAACAGCCTGCACCACCTACACCGATAGCATGGTTTCCTGTCTTACTGGTAAGGTCCGTGTGTCCCATGATATGTTTATATTTAGTGCATGGTATGCAGTGGTGTGTTTTGTCCTTGGTGCAGGACATGCAGTCCATGCGGTGTATCTGTGGAATATAGCATGTGGCACACTAGGCACCTGGTGTGCAAATGGGTAGGTGCATGATGTCTGTATGGTCAGGCAGCAATCCCTACAGCATAGAAGTTGTTGTCTAGGCAAGTGTGTTTGTGTATGAGACATGGGTTGAGAGTGTTCTCTGTGCAATACAAGGGTTGCTAACTTTGTTCACCACGTCTTGATGTCACATGTAGGGGCATGGATTGCTACCCCAGCCTCTTGGCTATTTCCCATCTGTTATCCTTGTAAGGTGGACATTGTGACATATAATAGGGCCACCAATTATGAAATTTACAAAACCCACTACACAATGAGTCCAGTTGTTACACACTCACAACCATCTCCACACAGGATACGAATGACAAACACAGGCACACACACATGCCATGTTTGGGATTAGAACTCCTACCTAACTAGCTTATTACACTACAATATTATGCAGTTATAGGACACACCATGGAGATTACTGGAGTACTCCTTCCCCAAAGGTGTATTTCACTGGGTATGTCATCAGCAGGCTGGCCAAAGAAGGTCAGTGGAGGTTGTAGTGACTGTGAATGGCCTCAAAAACATTGCACCCTACACAGACAAAAAACACACACACAAACATCCACACTTGCCATGTGTGCAAATAGAACTGTTGCCAAAGTACTATATCACACTACAGCATTATGCTGTTATAGGATACCCCACGGAGATTACTCAGCTATTCCTTTCCCAAAGGTGTATTTCACAGTGAATGACATCAGCAGGCCTGCCAAAGTAGGGCATTTGAATTGTAGTGAGTGTGACTAGCCTAAAAAGCATTGTTCCCTACACAGACAAAGAAACACACACACAAACATCCATACTTGTCATGTGTGGGAAAAGAACCCCTACCAAAGTACTATATCACACTACAGCATTATGCTGTTATAGGATGAACCACAGAGATTACTGAGGTATTTCTTTCCCAAAGGTGGATTTCACAGTGAATGACATCAGCAGCCTTGCCAAAGTAGGGCATTTGAATTGTAGTGAGTGTGACTAGCCTAAAAAGCACTGCTCCCTACACAGACACACACACACATGCACACACACACACACACACACACACACACACACACACACACACACACACACACACACACACACACACACATACACACATACACACACACACACACACACACACACACACACACACACACACAGTTGCCTTGTCTGGGATTGGAACTCCTACCTACTTAGTTTTGCACACTACAGCATTATGCAGTTATAGGACATGCCACAGAGATTACTGGGCTACAAATTTCCCAAAGGTGTATCTCACAACGAATGACATCAGCAGCATTGCCAATGTAGGACATTTGAATTGTAGTGAGTGTGACTAGCCTAAAAAGCATTGCTCCCTACACAGACAGAGACACACCCACACAAACACACACAATTGCCATGTCTGGATTAGAATTCTTAACTAACTAGTTTATCACACTACAGCATTATGCAGTTTTAGGACGTGCCATGGCAATTACTGGGCTACACCTTTCCCAAATGTGGATTTCACAGTGAATGACATCAGCAGCCTTGCCAAAGTAGGGCATTTGAATTGTAGTGAGTGTGACTAGCCTAAAAACCATTGCTCCCTGTACAGACAGAGACACACACAGTTGCCATGTCTGGGATTAAAACTCCTACCTAATTAGTTTATCACACTACAGCATTACACAGTTATAAGACAAGCCACGTAGATTACTGGGCTACTCTTTTCCAGAAGGTGTATTTCACAGTGTATGACATCAGCAGCCTTGCCAAAGTAGGGCATTTGAATTGTAGTGATTGTGCCTAGCCTAAAAATCATTGCTCCCAACACAGACAGAGACACACAAACACACTTGCCATGTCTGGGATTAGAACTCCTACCTAACTAGTTTATCACACTGTTATAGGATGCACCACAGATATTACTGGGCTACTTCTTTCACAGTGAATGACATCATCAGCCTTGCCAAGTATGGAATTTGAATTGTAGTGAATGTGACTAGCCTAAAAGCATTGCTCCCTACACAGACAGACACACACACATACACAGTTGCCATGTCTGGGATTAGAACTCCTACCTAGCTAGTTTATCACTCTACAGCATTACACAGTTATAGGACATGCCCCAGAGATTACTGGGCTACTCCTTTCCTAAAGGTGTATTTCAAAGTGGATGACATCAGCAGGCTTGTCATAGTAGGGCTGTGGGGAGGGCAGTGTGCATGCATGGGCCATAACCCATTCATCTAGAGGTAGACGCACCACACACAGGTTTATATTCTGCAGGTACATGTATACAACTGCTAGATGACTTCTGCCTTGTACAGTCATGTAGCACAGCTATCACTTGCACCACAGAGTATGTAATGCAGAGGGATACCAGTGGATAATTTCTACAGTGAGTGACGTTTACATATTATGTGGTTGTAGCCATTTGGCTGTGTGCTGGGTGGGACAGGCCTCATGATGGAAGGCTCTTTGTCACTGTCACTCTCATCCACATATCTATGTATGTCTGCTTTTGGCATATAGTGTGTTGTCCTTGGATATATGTGTGTATTCCTATCCAATGTGTGTGCAAAGCATGACTGGTGCATACTGAGGAGTGTATGCACTAACACCTGCAACTGTCAGATATGCATGGTCCACTGCTGTTGGTCCACTGTTGTTGGCAGACATGGGCTTCATTTGTTTAAGTGTGTGAGCATGCCCAGTATGACCTTTCAGTATGTTGTTGTCTGACATTGCCTTCATTTCTCTAAGTGTGTGAGCATGCCCAGTATGCTCTTCTGTATTGAATGTGTGGATCCATTCCAGATAGTTTGTACTCCAGTGCAGACCGTTGTGTTCTACACCTACAGGTAGCAAACTGTTTCTGCAGGATATCTGTAGATCATTTGGCAATATGGGGTCAAACTGTACAAGGGATAGTGTGTACTGTATGTGATTGTGTCTGTGCTGCTTCTGCTACATGGTACTTGTGTTAGCAGAGATTTCAGACATGTGTACTGTTATACACTGTTATGTTTTATGTCCTTAAGTACTGTCAGATGGACATTCTTGCTCACAGTGATGTCCTGGGGAACACAGGGTGAATGCAGCTATGTCCAGTATTATGATCAAATGCCTACATATTCATGGAAAGTTATGCCATTCTGGAGGGTCAGCTGCAGACACTTGCTGCTGGGCCAGTGTATCCAGTATAGCACCTTGGTACAGTGCTGGCAAGGGGGATCCCATACTTGTACATCTATCGACATGACAGTATGGCCTTATCTTGCTGTGGCAATACCTCACAGCTGTACAGATTCACACAGGTTACCCAGAGACAGGGGTCATAAGTCAGGATATTACCCATACTGTGGTGTGCAGGCAGGCTTGCAGCCACCCATTTTTGTGTTTGCAGCCAGGGATAGTATGTGCATAAGGCTGTGTGTCAGACCTTTCACATTCCATGCTGTCCATGCTCCCACCCCCTATTATTCCATCCTCTTCCATACATTATGCATACATTGTCTGATACTTTCCCTATAGTTATCACCTCTTCACAGCTGTGTTTTGGTGTTGGTCCACAGTTCATGCAGTGTGTTGAGGAAATATACGTGCTCACTGGCATGTGCTGACATGGCATCCAGGAACAGGTGGAGTACCCTGGATGCTGATGCAAGTGAGATCCCCATGATATCCCCAGTTGGCGCTTGGAAGGTACCTGTAGCTAGTATTCTTAGGCCTACACATACCTTGGTATCCACTGGGATGGGGTCCCCTCTGTTAGTTCTGTGTGTGAGGAGTGGCCAGCACAGTTCAACAATTTGCTGTAGGAGGTCCATTTCCACCCTATAACACTCCACTATCTCCAGCTCATGTAGCCCCTGATAGGTTACCCTGGGTCTGTACACTCTTCTCCATCTCCTCATTGTGGGTTGGTCAACAGCATTCTCATCCTCACCACCCTCAGCCTCTTCCACATGGTGTTGTATGATAGCTATTGCAGCCTCTATCATTTCATTGTTTTTGTTTGTTAAAATTCCTCCGCTTGTATACACCAGTGGTGTAGAGTATGTAGGAAAAAACAGAGGGAATGGTGTTTGCATAGTTTATAGTAGTGTTCTGGGCTGGGCTGGTCTGCTCTCTGTGTAATTGGCTGATTCTGTTACATTTCACCTGCCAGCTATGCTAGTTCTCTTAGAATACCTTCCTACTGCTGTTTTCCCTTCCTATTGCCTTCCTGTTTAAGCACGGGGCCGCACAACACAAACACAGTGCTCAAATGTGCACAGAGCTGCTATTTCCTGGTTTATTTTTTTTCCCTTTAAACCCCAGTTTGCGGCACACACACCTGCTTAGGCAATATAAAGAGTGCTAGGCAGCCTCAGACATACACCCTTGCTTAGCTCTGCTAAGTTAAGTGCAAACCCAAGCCACAGGGCTCCAATCCACTTACAGTATGCCTGATACACCCCCTATGATGTCAGCTAATTCATAGGCTTGCACCAAGCTATTCCTGCTCTTACACTGTTGGGTGTTGACTAGCATGCAGGGGAAATCTGGGAGTCAGTGTCATTCCCGTCATTTGCATAGGATTGCCTGCTGATGCATAGTTACAGGTCTCACACTGAGCCTCCCCCCTTAGCAACCACTATTCACTGACCATGTTGTCTTCTGCCTGCCACTGAGTATAATGGAAAAATAGTGATTTTGGTTAGAATGCTTATTTTATGTTTTTTTTATTTATTTTTCGCCCGATCTCATTTGCACGCCACTGCCCTACGCTTAAACAGCCAAGATCGGCTAAAAAAATAAAAGTTAATTCTTTTATATTTGCAACTGTTTTCCATGCCAATAGCCATATATTTGGCCATTGGCATGCTTTCTACTTAATATCCACCCTTTATTTGGAGCTGTCATACCTCAATTTTCTAGTTTGCAGAAATGTTCTTGGTTACTGGCCGAGTACATTTCTGCAGATTACACTAGTCCTGCACGGCTGGCTTCCAGCTTCCTGGATCACAAATTCACCTTATTTGCATGGATTTCACCTGCAAATTAGGTAATTTGCATACAGGGGCCAAGGTCATGCATGACTAGTGCAGGAGGACTCGTGCATGTCCCTACAGCTTATTCCTGGATCGTACAGCAGACATATTGCCTGATGGAGCTCCTGCACTAGTCCTGCACACCTTACAGGGCTTGCTGAATCCGGGGGAGCAATCAAAGATTTAAACAAATGGAAATTAGCATTCAAAACAATTTGCCAGAAAAAAATTACTTTATCCCAAAATGGTTTAAGTAAATGACAATCATAAACCATATGCCTCTAATCTGCTCTCAAGTTCTTTTTACATGTCCAACATCCTATACTTTGTTTAAACATTATTTCCATTTTATGTGATGTTATAAAGGACCTGTGAATAAATTTCCATGTGACCAGCTTCCATTGTAATAAACAAAATGTTTGCTTTGTGGACAGAAGTATTAATTTCTTATCATTGTCATTTGGCATTTGATTATTTATTATTTTATAGTAGTCCCAAAGATTCTCTGTATGATATAATTTCATTTTCTTAATTATTTTGCAGATGTTTGATAAGTAACCTTTTCCATGCACAGCCTGTATTGTTGAAAAGACCAAGTATTCTGTACATTTAGGTATATTTTGTCTGTTAATTGCATTGTCTCTATTCTGTTTAAGGTGTACTGTCTTATATTCTGTAGGCTTAGCCATAGATCATTACCTAAATCAAATCTGTTTCTTATTTGTTCCATTGTTAAAACCTTTCCAGAGTCTAGTAACTGACGCCAATGAGTCAATTCACACTTTCTAAGAGTCTTGATTATATCTGTATCAAAAAGTTTTAATGTTATTTTGTGTGCATGTAATAGGATAAAGCAAAAATGACTAAGATTTTATGGTAGGGTTGCTATTCATAACGGTTTTATATCCTATTAATATGTTTTTATAAACTTAGAACTTATGTGCTTCTGTTTATTTTCTATAAAATGTTCTCTCATCATCCAAATAAAATTATTTGATACCAATTCAGTATATTGTGGTGATAATGTAAGACCTGATCTTAGCCATAATTTTTAGTGTATGTGTTTCCATCTGGCAGAATAAGTGTTACTTACCCATAATTATATTGTTTTATATTAGATGACAATGCCTATATTTTTGTATCTGGAAGACTGGTTATTCTTGCTTCCCAGTCATTTAAGTGATGATTCACAGCTATTCTGTGTTTATTGGGATACCATAAAAAGTTTAGCATTTGTTTATTAAATTGTTTTATGTAAGATTTAGGAAGAGGTATAGAAAAGGCTTGTATGAAGTATAATATTTTTGGACAAATAATCATTTCAATTATATAATGACTGTGTTTTATTGTAAGAGGTGTTATCATCCTTTAAGGTTAACAAAATATCATCTGCAAATAGCTGAACCTTCATTTACAGACTATTGTCAATTTATATACCGTTAATATTCTTATCCATTTGAATATAATTTGCAAAAGGTTCAATTACTAAAGCAAATCATAATGGAGACAAGGGCCATCCCTGTTTTGTACCTTCAGTAATTCTAAAGATTTAGAAAAGCATGAACCAATCTTTACATATGCTAAGGATTTTTCATCAAGTGATTTAATTAATAGTGTGAATTTTTGGGAAAATCCACATTCTTCTAGAACTGGCCATAGATAATCCAAGGGGAAAAAAATCAAATGCACTGTTTATGTTTAAACCAACTATATTTGCATTCTTTTCTGTATGATTAATGTAATCAATTAAAGATATAATTGTTTTAATGTTATCATATGTATTTGTGTCTTTTATAAAGCCAGTTTGATCTTTGTCTATTAATAATGGAAGTAGTTGTTTGAGCACGTATTGCATTTTTATAATCAAAATTTAGTAAAGATAGGTCTATAAAATGAACATTCCTTTGCATTTTTATCTGGTTTCAAAATAGGTGATATTATTGTATATTTCCAAGAAGGAGGAATATTTTTTCTTTTCTTTACTGATGCACCACTTTTAATAGTAATGCCAGAGCTTCTTTGGTTAATAATTTGAACATTTCTCGAATCATATTATCTATGCCAGGTGGTTTGTTTGGCTTTAAATTTTAAATTTGGGATTTAAGTTCAGTCATATTTATTTGTTTGTCTATTAAATTTATATGATCACCTGTTTGGTTTTGATATGTTTTCTAAAGAAAGATTTTAATATGTTTTGTGGTTCTAGTATATCCTTTTGGGTATTAACTTTATAAAAGTATAACTTAAATGCTTCTAGTATCCCTTCTAAGTCTGATACTTTCTTTCTGGTATCTGGAATGTATATTTCCTTTATTTGATTAGCTCTTATGATCTTTTTTTAGTTCTATTTGCTATTCTTTTCTGATTTCTGTGGTTCATCGGAATAAGAACATAGTTTGATCTTCTTTAAGTTTACCATTGTCTTATGATATAGTGTATCTAAATATTTTTTATTCATGTCATCTGCTTCATTTATTAAATTCATCTTTCTCTTCTGAATATCTGACTTTAGTGTATATATTCTTGCTTGGAATTCCAGTAAGTCTTTGTCCCATTGCCTTTTCTTGTTTTTAAATCATGTTAATGCTTTACCATATAAAAATGACTTCAAAGAGTCCCAAATATATATCTCTGGCATGTCTTCATTAAGATTTATGTCTAAAAATGTTTGTATCACTTTAACACAAAATTCCTTAAAATCCTTAAGTTTGTCATGTATGAAGGAGTTCTAGTTACAGTTATTCTTTGTTTTGTATTTAAATCTAAATCAAAAGTAATAGCATTATGGTCTGACAATGGGCATGTGACTACTTTGACTTTATCCAACTTTGTAGTTAGATCTGTTGATATGCACACTCTCTGGGAAATTTAGTAAAGCCTACATGAAATATTTTTCTGTGTGCACATCGCTCCATGATGTGCATACAGGTGTGAACAATTTTAGATTCAATAAACCCCCTGTAGCAGTGCGCAAGCACACGCAAATAGGGAAACTTCTGTGCAATGTAAATTTTGGCTTAAGTAGCTGAGTTTGATGCAAATTAGCCATTTGGAGTGATCCAACAAGCCATAATGCATCTATGCAGACCCTGTGTCCGTACTGGTAGTGTACGTGGAACTTTTCTGCATACAGGAGCCTACACGGAAAGAAGGGGATGTAAAAGTCCACAAATATGGACATAATTCCCCTGAAAAGGTAAGATCGCATGCATAAATGTTCAAATCATACACTGTGGATGTCTGAAAACAACAGGGTTATGTAAAATTAATAACTTTTTATTTTTTATATTTCAGCATAATTGCGCTATGTGCCACATTGCGCAAAGATGCTTAACATAAAAATAAAATACAAATTTGTAATGGAGCCCTTAAAATGTACTCTAGACAAATGTACTGTAAGACCTTGCATCGGGTTTGTACAATCATGCTTTCATGCCGTTACCAAGCTTACATGGCTATGAACCATGTAGTTTCCATGTTGTCTGCATAAATATTATGCAAATGAGGGGTAAATGCCGTGGATGTGTTGGATCGCTAAAGTGAGCAACAGTACACATATCCACTTTGTGTAGACTCCTACACAGTGTTTATATTCCATTTTTGTATCAGGAGTGTGTCATGTCACGTTTAGAATATTTTGCACTTAGTGCACATGTTTGCACAGCAAGCTGCTTGCCGCAAACAGTTTGGGTGTACCATAACTCCTTCACATGATCAGACCACCCACAATCCAGTTATGAAGTAGCCAGCTATAAATGGAAAACTGGATATATTCAATTAATAATATATAGTTTTGTACAGCTATAGAAGGAGAAGAGTGTTCACACCCAGTGTAACTTTCCACGAGCTACATACGTTGGAGATTGTAGAGTACCACAGGGTGGACAGGGACATATTACAAGAACTCAGTGAGCTCTGCCGCCCTCAGTTCAGAGTTAGAGCTAACAGAGGGGAACCCATCCCAGTGGAAACTAACATATGTGTAGCCCTTAGGATACTAGCTACAGGTATTTTTCAAAGACTAACTGGGGACATGATGGGGTGTCACAGGCATCTGCATCCAGGATACTCCATCAATTTCTGGATGTTATGCTCCCACATGCCAGTGAGCACATATCTTTTCCTCTTTCCCCTGAGGTAAGGGCAAACAATATTCAACAATTCTGCCATGTAGCACACTACCCTGAAGTACTGGGTGCCATAGATCACATTCATGTAAACATCAAGGCATCAACCAGTGAAGAGGGTAGAATCTACATTAACCACAATGGATATCACTCCATCAACTGCCAAGTTGTGTGCAATGCCCAGGGGATTATCCTGAATGTGTGTGCTGGAAACCCTGGCAGTTATCACGACTTTCATATCTGGTACACATCACAGCTATACCAGATGTTTGCTAGGGGGGACATCCAACAGGGTCATTTACTGGGGAATGCCGGCTATGCCCTGGAACTGTGAATGATGACACCTATCAGAAATGTACACACACCCACAGAAGAATGCCATAATGAGACACACACACAAACTAGAACATCATAGGGCATGTGTTTGGGCTGCCGAAGTCACGGTTCTGGTGCCCCAATATACCTGGTGAAGCCCTGCAGTATACTCCATGCACATGTGCACAAATATTCACAGTATGTGCTATGCTACACAATCTGATCCTGCGGAAACAGCTGCAGCAGGATCAGCAAAGGGAAGGGATGCACAGCCCCTCACCAGTGCCTAGGTCACCAAAGCCTCAGTCACAGGAGGACTCAGAGGAGGAACCCCTAATGATGTCCATGCAGACAGATGTAGGCATGGTCTGTACCTAAGAGACAATGTATAACACATTCATTGACAACCCAGGGACTAATACCCTACTCCTACTCACATACATATATTAAGACGAATGCCAGCCAACTCACACATCCTGTACCTATCCATGTATTGGCTGTGCACTACTTCCATCAGACCAAATCATCCCTGAACTACAGTTGCATCTACTGCTGCATTTGCAAGGTAAGTCCATCATCTACACAGTATCCTAGTGGATTATTATGATATGTCATTGTAGCTATGGACCTGGTACATTATGCAAGTAACTATAGTGGACTATTTGGACAGAAATTACATCCACATGGGACTACAAACCCCCACTATACTATCATGTGTCCATTGGTAATCAGTAGGCCTCACGCATGGAATATTCATGCAGTCCTACTGGAACATATTACTGGTACGTCATTCATGGGAGATGTTAGACAATGAGGTTAAATTATAGTCAGACTAGTATGTATCCTAGCAAAACATGGCGTTTGTTCTCCTACCCCTTCAAAACAGCAGTTCCCCCTTGTAACTGCCATAACAGTAACTCATCTATGCTATATGAGCATTTCACACAGTTAGTACAGTCTCAAGACAATAATACCGAATCTGAACTTACATTGTATGTGTTAGATAACTCAAGAATGCAATGCACATATTTATGCAGCTGACTGTGTGATGTATGATCCACTTTCAGTCAAGCAGCTTATGTGGCTCAAAGGACTAAGGCAGTGAGCTTGTGTGATGGTGTTCAGGGCTCTAATCTTGAGATATCTAGATATTTTGGATGTGAAGAAGTAATACGTTGTGTTTTACAGACTGTGATTCTGTGTGTGCTGTACTATTATTAACCTTTTTCACATATTATTTACACATTTACATACTGAGCCACATGTCTGAGACCTAGTTTAAAAGTCTTAACCAGTCTGCATGAAGCACAGCAGTGCAGACACAGGGAGAGAGGTCACATCATGTAACAAATGAAATCCCAATCCCAGCCTGAAGTACAGCTAGGTGTCAGCTGGAGTCAGTTTATTGAACAGTATGTCTCTGATGTGGGTAATGCACCTTCAAATTGCTCCCTGTTTAGCAATGTGCAAACAATCCAAAAATGCCACCGTGCATGCCCGAACACTTAGTTAAGTACAGCACAAATACTTTGATCCTCACGCAATTTGTTGTTGTTGTTGTGTCTTTCAGCTTATCCTGGTTAGGGGTCATCACAGTGGAACTCCGGTCTGCTAATGTTTGGCAGTGTATTTTTACAAGCCAAGTTACCAGACCTGATGCACAACCTTCAATGAAGGAATGCTCATTCACGCATGCTTCCACATAGAAGATGCTCTAGCTGAGAATCGAACGGGACAACGTCTTGCTGTGAGGCGACAACGCTACCACAGCACCACTACAGCGGGATGCTCCTCATGCAATTTATTTTACAAAATTATATAAATATATATATATATGGTTCCCTATTATATCAGTGAACACTTAAAATAGCGAACACTGTTTTATTGATCATTTTAAATCAAAACTGCGAAATCTCAAACACACAGAACAACAATTTTTTTCCCAGTGAAAAAAATCACTGGGCTGTTTTCGGGACTTTGCCTTTTCCTCCATTGTGGTGAAATCTCAGAGTTGGTACAGTTAAGTAGAGTGGTGTGGGGGCACAGCCCCCCACATCAGGGGGTGGGGAGCAAAGCCCCCCAACTTTATTTTGTGTTTGTTTTTTTTTAAGAAGTAACAATTATTTTCCCTGGGAAAAAAATTGCTGTTCCATGTGTTCGGCATTTTGCCATTTTGATTTTTAAGGGTCGATTATACAGCGATCACTATTTTAAACATTTGCTGTTATAATATAGACCCATATATATATATATATATATATATATATATATATATATATATCTTATACACATATAGATATGTATAAATCTGTGTGTGTGTGTGTGTGTGTGTGTGTGTGTGTGTGTGTGTGTGTGTGTGTGTGTGTGTGTGTGTGTGTGTATGTCTGTATTGCCCTACATACCTAAATAATAGAGAGTAAAGCAGCACTACACTATATATAATGTTGGACAAAGGAGCAAAAGTGAGGGCTCAACATTAGTTAACGCACTTAAAAATGTGGAAGTATATTGAATAATATGTTGCATTTGTAGGACTACTAGAGGATATCTGAAGTTCAGATTTCTTGCAGTCCCCTCTCACATCATGTGTGAATGATACCACATTTGATAGAAAATTACAATTTAGTGCGAAACACACATAAATATGAGTCAAACCTGTGCACTTGCTGCAAACATCCAGAGATTGGAGAGTCACACCATGTCTCCCTAAGAGAGCATGTGAAAATCTTGTAAATGTATGGCAGAGTATACAAATATGTACATATATTGTGAAGCCATATGTTTGTATCTATACCAGCAACAACACCCACATTCACTGCAGCCCCCTGTGTGTGCTGGATTTCACCACACATACATCAACAAATTAACAAGTTGTGTAATGTATAATGTAGTGTGCTCATTCATTGACAGGGACAAACTGATTTTGGCCACAGGCTTGCCCATCCAAATGCAAACAGACACATATGCCCAAAACAAGTACTGTTGCCATATACCTAGGCTACAAAACAGTTATCTGCCTGCTAGGCTACTAGCCACAGATGACAGTAAGAAGCAATGTGACTCTGCAGGTCCCTCAAGCTGTTCAGCACAAGGCTTGTTTAGGTTGTGTAGGATTAGTTCACCTGCAGTCATTTATAAAGAAGACTTGATCTGTGGCATGTGAATTACGTACTGTGATCTGTAATCTGTAAAGCACTGCAGCCCACTTGGGGTGTGCATGTGTGTGTGTCTGTGTGGGGGGGTTGTGGGTGTATGTCTTCCCCAAAGAACAATTGTCACTTCCAAACTGCCATGGTTTTGCACTGTTTTGAGCCTTGCAGTTGATGCAGGCCTCCAAAATCTTGTCCTTCACAGGGCCTGCTGATGTCATCTACCATAAGTGTACCTAATGCTGTGTTAATGTCAGACTTGAGTTGTGGCATGTGTGTTACATACTGTGTGATGTAGTCTGTAAAACTAGATAATTAGGGGTTCTAATCTCACTATAGCTCACTTGGTGTGTGCATCTCCCTACAGAGCAAGTGTGAAACTCACACTGACTTCCACTGGCATGGTTTTGTACTGTTTTGGACCTTGTAGGTGATGCAGGCCTCCAAACTTTTGTCCTCCACAAGACCTGCAGATCTCATTTACCATAAGAGTACCTAAAGTGATGTTAATGTCAGACTTGAGCTGTGGTATGTGCATGAAGTACAGTGTTCTGCAGTCTTGAAACTATATAGGCAGGGGTTCTAATCTCATGCTAGCCCACTTGGTGTGTGCATCTCCCTACAGAACAAGTGTGAATCTCCCACTGACTCTAAACTATCATGGGTTTGCACTTTTTGGCCCTTGCAGATGATGCAGGTCTCCAAGCTCTTGAACTTCACAGGGCCTGCTGATGTCAGCAAATATAATATTACCTAGTCATGTTAATGTCAGACTTGAACCATTGTGCATGCAATGTGTTCTGCATTCTGTAGTCTGTAAACTTAGATAAATAGAGGTTCTATTCTCACTGCAGTCAACTTTGTGTATGTGTGTTCTGTAAACATAGGTAGTGGTACTATTCTCACAACAGTCAACCTGGTGTTTGTGGATGTTAGTCAGAGCATTTTACATCATCCTATGGGACTCTATCCACTTGTCTTCAACAGACACTGCTAATGCCATTAGCAATAGATTATTGCTTGAGTACATGGTTAGGCA
Source organism: Protopterus annectens (assembly GCF_019279795.1). Taxonomy (NCBI): domain Eukaryota; kingdom Metazoa; phylum Chordata; order Ceratodontiformes; family Protopteridae; genus Protopterus; species Protopterus annectens. The sequence continues at coordinate 702,840,616 of NC_056735.1, forward strand.
GTGGCCTGACAGATGCTTACATGTAAGATGCTATTAACTTTACGGGGTCATTCTAAGGTAAAACATTACCTAATAGTGTCGGATAACATGGTGGATTGAGTACACTGCTTTGCGAGGCATATAGCACTTGCCTGGACCATAGTCCTGTTATTAGGCAGGGTTGCAACAGCATACTTACAAATGTGACAATGTACAACTCTAGCAAAGTGAGGGTTGTTCTGCTATGCCCTTGGTATTCACAGCATAAAACATACTCTCTGTAGTCACTTTTTGCAGTGAAGATGTGATTTCTGAGCATGCACAGAAAACTTGCTCACCTTTGCAGTAAATACTTTGGCCTTCCAAGGCTACAATGCCTTTCAAACAACCAGACAGCAAATGAATGTTGTGTGAACTAATGTGGGGCTACAGTTTTGTGTTTCAGGAACCTAAATGTACAGTATGATATGCATAGGACATGCTGGTGGGACAGGCACATCTTTAGAAGGTGGACACTCCTCTACAGCAGGCCTCACACTATGCTAAGCCGATCACCTCCATTACCCTGTTGATGGGCATGCTGCATGAATTGCTGTGAAACTGTTTCCTAACATGGATCACTGCCACCGTGGACCTTGCTAGACCAACCTTGGACATCTATGTCACCTGACATTGAACATTGTGCTGCGATGCAGCAACTATGCTCCTAATCACCATCAGGTCACTACCCTAGTCACAGCCTATAAACCTCAGAACCAAGGTATAATATATGCAAAACCAAACCAATTGGTCAGGGTGCTATTCAAGGCATCTACCTGGAAAAGGCTACAACAAGCCTACAGTCCCTTGCATCAAATGGGACAAGAGTGTGGATCAACATACAGGTTGTGGTCTGCTTCTTATCTTGGGAATGGTGCTAATGTTTTGCTTCTGGTGAGAGAAAAAGCAAAGGAGCATTGTATCCCAGCAGAGTGAGGCCATGGTGAGACCAGCAGTAGTAGTGGCCAGGCAGTAGCCATTAATGCAACTCCCCACCTTTCAGCATTCTTGAAAAGGTAATTCTTTGTTTTCAGTAAACACTGCTTGATTTGTTTCAATGTCAGAATAACTGCCTAAATACTTCATCATTAAATTGTCAGGGCCTACTTATTGGTTTCCCAACAAGTGCTTGGAAGTGCTCTGTACAGACTCAGACACCTTGAATGACATTTTTCCTGGGAAAGCATGAACAAACTTACCATAATACTGAGTTACGTACAAGACAACTAGCCTGCAGTGACAAGCACTGTCCCCATAGTTGCAAAATAGATACTAGTGACATTAATTGATATTCTCAATACAATTGCTTAATCAATATAAAAGGGTCTATTGCCATAGATATGAACTTTCCCACTGTGACTGTTACCAGATTGGTGGATATGGGCATACAGAAAAATGTAGAAATTGTCTCATGTTCACCGACAACTAGTTCATTTTCAAACAAACTGATATGGTATGGGAGAGATGTATTTGCACAATGTCACTGGAGGCAAAGCACTCACATGGAAGTACTCCTAATGGCAATAAGGCATGCAGTAGTACACAAGCTTCACCTATCACACACAATTCAAGGAAGACCTATGGTGAGGCAATGAACTGTAACCTTCATGAATCACAAAGACCACATAGATGAAGTACAGTTAACAAATACCCTCAGCAGCCCCAAATGCACTCTGTAAAAGCAACACTCATATCAACACATAGAACTACATATCATGGAGGCTCAACCTATAAGCCCATAAGGCAAGCCACTACACAATTCAACACTCTAGTCATTGGAGACTCCATTGTGAGACACAGTGATGTCCCTCTCACCAAGCTGAGTAAGAAGAAAGGAACAGTCAGCTGCTTATCAGGGGCTAGGATCTGCCACATTATGCATGCACTCATGTTACTGGACCATGAATAACACAGGCCCAACATGTCAGAGATACAACTATATTAACAGCCTTAAATACATGCTCTCTCACACACCAGTCAGTATATATGACAATGAGCAGGTTGTCAGCATACATACTTCACCTTCCACCCCACCCAAATCCACATCACACACAGCTACATATGCAGAGGTCCTCACCAGAAACATAAATAAACACCAGAGGTTTCCCAAACACAAGCATGCTACACATAATGCTGCCACTGCAGATCACAACACACATAATAGCTCTTGCACCAGTGTCTCCCTGTCAAGCCCTTATGGCAAAACACTAAAAAAAACGTATTAGTCATAGGTGATGCCATTGTGAGACACGCAGATGTCCATCTTACCAGGCTGGATATGGAAAAGGTCATGGTCAGCTGTCTGTCAGGTGTCAGGATCCACCATATCACACATGCACTCATGTAATCCATAAACAGATACTATTGAGACTCTGTCATAGTCCATGTGGGTGTGAATGACTTGAGACATACCTATCTGGACTATATGAAGGGAGACATGACTGGGCTCTCGGACTATGTGTCCCAGGCAGGTATGTCCCTAGCCTTAAGCAGCATTTTACCTTCACGTAGGATGATACCTCAATGCAAACAGAAAATGATTGACCTCAATAATTAGCTTAGTTTCTGGTGTCATTCTAAGGGGATATAGTATCTGTCAGCCTTGGATGACATGATTGACAGACCTCAATGCTTTGGCAGAGATGGTCTTAATCTGTCACCCCTGGGATTTTGGCTTTTGGCCAAGGATATTTCCACCCCATAGTGACTTTTTTAGGCAGTGTCTCAAGAATAACATTCCTAATATGAACACTTCATATAAAAACAAACTCAGTATTATGCTGCTAAATGCTAGGAGTCTTAACATGAAACTGCACTCACTGGAAGCAGTCCTCACCTTGGAAGACTTAAACATTTGTGCAGTCATGGAGACCTGGTTCAAGGCTATGCAGACCACCCCAATCATACCAGGCTACAACTCCTTCCACACGATCAGACCACAAACAGAAGAAGTGAAAACTAAAGGAGGCAGCATATCAATATTCAATAAAGATAAATGCACATACAGATTGGATAAACAGTAGGATTCCCTGGAGATACTTCAGGTGCAAATAACTGCTTGTAGGACACATATTCAAGTCATTTCCAGCTACAGTACCTCCTCTGTGAATTAGGACCCCCATTCTGCCTACTTGGATCTACTTGAGTTTATCAACATACATCCAAACACCCTTATTTTAAGTTACTTTAACTACCCACCCATTGTCTGGGTAAATTACTCATGCTCTAACTCACTTGCCTAAAGTTTCCTCGGCTTTGTTAACTCCAATGCACTGGACCAGCTGGTTGACACCCCACAAGGGGTGCCACCATCCTGGATCTGGTGCTTGCCAACTACTGTAGCACCCCCACTGTGAGGTCTTCCCTAGTGAGATCTGACCACAATTATGTCTCATTCAAAGTAACTATCACAATGACACCCCATAGCAGCAAACAAACTAAATCACTTCTCCAAAGTGTTTATTACCTCTTATAGGATGGTATAAATAGCTGTACTGCACTTCCCCCCTCAGACAGAACTGGCAACTATGCCGAGTTCTGCAGCAATGCTTTATACAAACAGCTGTATAACTGCATTGACTCAGCCGTACCTGATAGGACCAAAACAAGCTCCTCAAGGAAGAGGAAACCTGCCTAGTGGACAACTGCCATTAACAGGCCTTACAATAACAGGAAGAAATTGCTGTCTAAGAGTAAGAGGGAGTGAGCCCTAAATTGGAAACACTCCCTCCCCAGCTTAAACAAGCAAATAAGACTCCCTTTGAAGTCCTCCAAAGTAAACTACATATCCAAATTAGCTTCCTCAATTAAGGACAGCCATAATGTATTCTTTAGTTACATCCATAACCTAAAATGAGGGGCACAGATTTGTGACAAACTGGTTGTTAATAATACCACATATACTGAGCTGTGGAAATAGCTAACCTGTTAGCCGATAGCTGACAGGTCCTATGAAAACTTCACACCCCTTTCCCCACCATATGGACCCCATGACATCCCTACCACCTGTCCCCTACCTTGTATCTCTAAAGAGCAGGTTATAAACACCCTCGCTAAAGCCAAAAACACAGCATCTATGGGACACTATAACATCCCAGGCTGCATCCTACATGGGCTCCAACAAGAATTAGCAACACCATTGGGTATTCTTTTCAGTTACAGTCTACATAGTCTAAGCACTGGCTTCATCCCAGCTGAATGGAAAATGACAGCAGTTATTTCCTTGCACAAAGGTGGTATTTCCATTGACCCTGGGAATTATAGACCTATTAGCCTGACTAGCCTTATCTGCAAGGCCATGGTGTGAATCATCATGAACCTTATCAACAAACATATAGGTAAGCTCCAAGCACTTGACCATACTCAATTTGGATTTGTCAGAGAGACAGCATGCCTGTTAAACCTTGTGGATTTCTTCAAGACAGTCACCAAGGGCCTGGACAAGGGGAAATCTATGCATACAGCCTACCTAGACTTAGCCAAGGTGTTTGACACTATCCCCACTCAGGCATCATTGACAAACTCACACAGCTAGGTATCAACCCTTATATCGTTATATGGGTCATTAAATGGCGCACTGATTGAACCCATATAATTGAAATAGGGGAATCCACCTCTGACAACAGACTTGTAGTCAGTGGTGCTCTACAGGGATATGTCCTGGAACCTTTACTGTTTGGAATATATTTCTCCAAAGTAAAAGCTAAAACTAAAGGTCTGTGGCTGACAAAGTTTATTGATGAATGCAAACTGGGTGTAGTCATAGAATTTCCAAGTGATGTTAACATCCTAGAAGAGGGTCTTACACAAACAAAATGATTGGTGCCAAAGTCATGGCCTTAACCTCCATGCAAACAAATGTATTATTATTCCTCTCAGTAACTGCGACTTTCCTGCAAACTACCATGTCAATAACAAAACCCTAAGTACAAAGTCACTGGTGAGAGACCTGGGCACACAGGTTGATAGCAACCTTCCCTTTGATCACCATGTCTCCACAGGGGTAAGTAGGGCATTTTATATTGCTCATCTCATAAGTAAGGGCATTGTTTCCAGAAAAGAAAAAGTTATAATCTCTCAGTACCCTCCCCTCATCAGGCCAATAATGGAGTACAAAACCCCTTTTGGTATGCACCTTTCCAAGCACCTGCAGCAACTGGAGAGACCACAAAGATTCCTCATATGGATAACTCAAAGTCCTCAGGATCTGTCCTATGTGGATCATCTGAAATCACTGTCACTTTATTCTGTTTTATACAGACTACTCAGAGGCACTCTACACCTTGCATATAAGGCAATCCTTGACCCTGCATTATTGGAAACTCTGCATATTAGCAAATCAAATGGTACATGGGCTACTCACTCTAAAGACCTTAACCTGGTAATCTTCTTCTTCTTCTTCTTCTTTTTGCTGCTCCCGTTAGGGGTCACCACAGCAGATCAACTGTTTCCATTTCTTCCTGTCCTCTGCATCTTGCTCTGTCATACCAACCACCTGCATGTCCTTTCTCACCACATCCATAAACCTTATCTTAGGCCTTCCTCTTTTCCTGTTACCTGGCAGCTTCATCCTTAGGATCTTTTTCCCAATATACTCTGCATCCCTCCTCAGCACATGTCCAAAGCAATGTAATCTTGCCTCTCTGGCTTTGTCTCCAAACCTTCCAACCTGGGCTGACCCTCTAATATACTTATTCCTAATCCTGTCCATCCTCATCACACCCAGTGCAAATCTTAACATCTTCAACTCTGCCACATCAAGCTCTGACTCCTGCCTTTTTGTCAATACCACTGTCTCCAACCCATATAACATAGCTGGTCTCACTACCCTCTTGTAGACCTTCCCTTTCACTCTTGCTGGAACTAGTCTGTCACAAATCACTCCTGACACTCTTCTCCACCCACTCCATCCTGCCTGTACTCTCTTCTTCACCTCTCTTCCACACTCACCATTACTCTGAACTGTTGATCCCAAGTATTTAAACATCCACCTTCACCACCTCTACTCCCTGCATCTTCACCATTCCTCTATCCTCCCTCTCATTCACACACATATATTCTGTCTTAGTCCTGCTGACCTTAATTCCACTTCTCTATAGAGCATATCTCCACCTCTCTAGGGTCTCCTCCACCTGTTCCCTACTCTCACTACAGATCACAATCTTAGACCTTAACCTGGTTTATGACATTAATAAAACATGTATTTGCAATGGACTGCCACTTCATGTCAAACAGAGCACCTCACTGGTCCTCTTCAAACACAATGTGGATGATTGGAAGTGTAACCATTAATTCACCCCTAGGGTTCCACCTGACTCCTTCTTGGACAGGGGCAATTGGTGCTGATCATGGAAATACAGGTAGAACTTGGCTAGACTTGTAAGGGCCCTAGGGTCATTAGCCTACTAACTTCCTGTGATCCTATGATATGACCCAGTCATAGTCCATGTGGGACTACATGACCTGAGATATACCTCCTTAGACTATACTTAGAGGAGATCTTTGTGGTCTCAAAATATGCTTCCCAGGCTGGTATGAGCCTAGCATTGAGCAGCATTCACCTCCTCCGAGCATGATGCCACAATACAAACAAAGATCATTGATGTTAATAATTGGCTTGGTTTCTGGTGTCACTCTAAGGGGTTGTAATATTTATTTATTTTTTATTTTATTTTACATTTGTTAACCAGGAAAGTCTGACTTGGAATGAGCCAGTTTTCAGCAGAGGCCCAGGGAGAAATGCTCCAGACATGTCATTGTAACGTGGGAAGAAACTGGAGAAAACCCACATGAATGCAGGGAGGACATGCAGATCCACACAGAAGGCACCCCAGCTGAGAATCAAACTGGAGAACCTCTTGCTGTGAGGCAACGTCATGCTGCACCACTGCGCCATCTTAGTTGTCATCTAATACTTGTCAGCAAAGAATGATATGTTAAACAAAGCAGGCTGCTTTGGCAAAGATGGTCTACACCTCTCCCCTCAAGGTTTTGGAATATGAACTAAAACTGTGTTCCTCCATAATGTCTTTTGTAGGCACTGCCAATCTGAAAATACTTCTGACATAGCAAATAAAACACAAGAAAATCTGAAGGTATTACTGTTAAATGCTAGGAGTCTAAACAAAAAAACTCTAGTCTTTAGAAGATGTCTTCTTCCTAGAGAATGCTGACATTTGTGTGGTCACTGACAAATGTCTTAAAGCCCTAAAGTGCACACCAGCAGGGCAAGGTTATTATGCCTTCCACACATTTAGACCAGCTACTTCACATGCAGGGACTAAAGGTGGAGGTGTTTCTATGTCCATCAAAACTAAATATACTTCAAAACTGGTCAAACAGGCCAATGCACTTGAGCTGCTCCATGTTCAATCAGCATAGGCAAAATCCAGTCCTAATTCCATGCAAGTTATAGGCCCCCCTCTATGACCCAGGAAACCCATACCATGTATTTAAAATGATTAGAAACAATAATCACACAAACCAATACCATATTCCTGGTTGACTTTAATTACCCCACTATTAACTGGGAATCCTATACTACACAAAACATACAGGCACAGAGATTCTTGGCTTTTGTCATCACAAACTTCCTGAACCAGACAACCAATACACCAACCAGGGGTGCAACCATACTGGATCTGGATCATAGAGGCAACTGTACTCAAAAGGCAGACGTACAGTACTAACCCAAAATCAAGTCACCCTGGTGGAATCACAGGATCAACGGGCTGTATAAAAGAAGGAAGAAACACATGGCAAAACTTAGGAGGTGCATCACATATCAGGATAAAAGCACTCTCATCAAACTAAACAAAAAATCAGGGGACAAATAAAGTGTACCAATGCCAAATGTGAGGTAACTTCAGGCTCCCAGGCCAAGGACAACCACAAAGTATATTTTAGCTATGTCTGCAACCTCAAAGGCAATACACAATTGTGTGCAAATGTTGTTGTAAATGGAACTACCTATAATAAGCCAGAAGATATAGCAAACCCTCTGGCTGATACCTTCAGCCTAAAGTTTGCTCCTCTCTCCCCCTCAACCCCTCAAGCTTCCCTCAGAAGATACCATCAAATATTCATCCCCCTCCTATCACTAGGGAACTGGTCCTTAATGCTCTCTCTAAGACCAAGTACACTGCATCAATGGACCCAGACAATATCCCAGAATGCTTTCTAAATAGCATGAAACATGACCTATGATGGCTTCTGGAATTTCTATGTTACTGTAGCCATAAAACAGGCTTTGTGCCTCATGAATGGAGAACAGCAACAGTCATCCTTCCAAACAAAGGTAGGCCATCTACATATTCTAGAGAGTACAGACCCAGAAGTCTCACTAGTCTTACATGTAAAGTCATGAAAAGAATTATCATGGAAAAGATCAATAGAAATGTAGTACACCTCCAGATACTAGAACAAACCCAGTTTGGATTTGTCAAGGGCAGATCATGCCTACCCAACCTGGTGGACCTCTTTGAGAAGGTAACCAACCCAATGGATGAGTGAATAATGGTTCACACTGCCTACATTTAACTGACAAGGCATTTAACACTATACCCCCATCAAGCATTGTTGACAAACTCAAGAGGTTAGGTACAAACTAATATGTCAGCTGGTGGATAGCCAGCTGGCTCACAGACAGGACCCAGGAAGTTAGCAATGGGGAGTCCACCTCTACAAAGAGGCCAGTCACAAGTGGACTCCCTCATGTATCAGTACTAGGACTGCTCCTTCTTGGCATTTACTTCTCTGAAGTCAAGGCCACTGTCAATGGTCTCTAGCTGACTAATTTTGCAGATGATTGCAAATTAGGAGCTGTCATTGAATCCCACACTGACACAGACATATAACCGGTGTCATATCCATGGAGTAATACTAAACGCCAAGATTTGCACAATACTGTGCTTTGGGAAGACAGCCACCACTGGTAGCTATCATATTGACAGCACACCTCTAACAGTTGACCCTGTAGTCAGGGAATTAGGGACATGCATAGATAGTAATCTAGCCTTTGACTGTTGCTTGTCTACAGTATTGAGGAAATCATTCCATGTTGCACAACGTATAAACAAAGGTATGGCATCTAAGTTGAAGCAAGTCATTGTTCCACTGTACTCAGCATTCATCGGACCTATCATTGAGTGCAATGCCCCCTTTGGTATGTACCTAACCAGGTATATCTAAACTAAAATAGGGCTTAAGTAAACTATCCTATGCAGACCACATCAAGGTCCTATCCCTGCATTCTGTCTCCTACAAGCTTTTGATGAGAGATGAATGCCTGGCCTACAGGGCATTGTCTGACTCTGCTCTGTGCCTCCTGCATACCCAAAAAACAAAAAGCACCAGAATTACCCGCTCTACAGACCTACATTTTGCCTGTGGTATAAATAGGACATGCTGGAGAGACAGGTATGTATCACAGAGAGTACACCCTATATGGAACAGGCTCCCCATCCAAGTGAAGCAGAGTTCCACCCTAACACACATCAAGTACAAGTTAGACAACTGGATGGGGAACAAGACATTCATCCAATTGTCTAACATGGTTTGGGACCTATGTCTCTAATAGACAGGGGCAAAGTGTAAGTGGTTCATCTCCCAAGCCCCTTCTTGTACATATTTCATCTCCCAACCCCCTGGTTACACTTATCAAGGGTATCAGACCTTTTCAAGAATGTGGTATGCATGGCTAGGCTTAATGAAGCCCTTGTGTTCATTAACCTAGTAAACACATATGAACCTATGAACCCATGAACCTGTACTGTACTACCTTTCTGATGACATTTGTCTTCTCTGCTGACATTCAATCCTGTGCTCTGACATTGATGGGTTAATTGTAGATGTGTACCCATAGTCATCTACTACACAATCCTAAAAGTGAAACATAAACATTTCCATGAGACACATGTTATTGTGTGACTCCACAGCCTTTACAACTGCATCCATTGTAATATACACAAATTACTATGCTATCCACAGTATAAATGGCAGAGTACAAAATCTGTAAATAACCAGTACATGTAGCATGTCAAAATCACCAATGGATGATGTAAAGTCATACTAATGTAGATACATAGCTTTACTTCCCTGCATCCATGAGAAAGATGATAGGGATGTGACACAGATATCATCACTTGCACAGAGTGTTGTGTGGGGATGCAGGAGGTCTAGGCTGACCCATAGATTATCAAGTGCGTATGACTCAGGAAGGGAAGCAGGCAAGATGAAACATGGAAATGTTGCATGTGTGTCTGTAGGTGCCCTCAATGTGATAGTTGTGTGTAAGTGTTTGCATGAACACAGTCAAGCTCAGTGCTAGCCCTATGAGTCTGTATGTTGAACAACTGTGAGCCGTGCATGGTAGAGCTGACAGTTCATCATCTCTGCCCCCAAGCATTCAAAATAGCTCTGTCAGGAGTTGCACTGGCACCACCATGCCCAAGGTTAGATGCTGTGCTACTACTTGAAGGTGATTGATATCTGTTGGGCATGTGTCCTCCATGGGAATGCCCAGGACCATGAACCCATAGCCTGCTATGTCTTGGTGTGGACAGCATGCTCCCCTCTGGAGTGCTGGATGTCAGACTGTGCTGCATCCATAACCCTAAGCATTCATCGGAAGTTCCTTTCTGAACATGCCTGTGCCTCCATGACAACCTTAAATATAAACCGAGTGACATCCAATGCGACACCTGTGACAGGTGGTGGAGGGACAGCAGGACTCCTACAAGCACCCCATATCAATCAACCTGTGTGGTACCTTTCCGACAGTTTGACTATGGCCAGTGTTGACAGTCACTGAAGCCGCAGTAGCCACACTTCCCTATTCAATATCCACACCCTCTGATTGTCCAATATCTGTGGCCTCAGGGGACTGAGTATCCATAGGTGTATGTAAGGTGATAATGAGGGTGGATGAGGGATGTCAACCTCTGTGTCTAATTCAGCCTCTGCAAACCCCAGCTGTGCCTCAATTTGGCCACCATCATCATCAGAGTCTGAAGAGACACTAACATCAGGTTGTGAAGGGAACAAAGACCAACTTCCCTGGCCACCTGTGATAAAAAGGAAAAAGCAATACATTAATAGCTGCACTACTACGCTGTACAGTACTATGGTGCAATATATGTTAAGCTGTATATACTGCTGTTATTATTACAGACTTGTATAGCCCCCAACCTCACAGAGTAGGGCACGTGGATATTATTTTCTAACCCCAATCTGTAAATATTTGGAAATAATTATTCATTAAACAAGACTCTTATGAGTAAAACATAAATTATGTACACTGTTGACATTCTGCAAAAATTTGGACAGTTGATAGTTATGACAATCAGCAATGTCCCGACAATACGTTCAAGTCAATCACTATGGTCATACCTACAAGACAAAGGTATGAATCTAAATTGTGGACATTCAGAAAATATCTGTCCATTTGGCAATCATGCAGACAGTACATCAATCCAACCAGCAGGCCTGGGACAACACTTTAGTGAATACATTAAAATATATCTACATCTCTAGCAAAACAGTTTTCTGCTTAACAGCAGCAGGAGCACAGCCTCTTCCAATTCCTGACCGTCCTGAAAAAATTTGAGGGAGAGGTAATGAAAACAGCACCACACGTTAAGGTACAACAGGGGAAATACATCCAGATATCTCAGATTTACAGTACCTGCTATGTTAAAAGGTATGTGGGTCACAATCTCTACATGAGCTTAAAACTGCAGCTAACTTACTCCACCCAAAAACACCTGGCACCCATGTAAAACTATATACACCTTGACATGTTGAATGCAACAGTATTCTAATGCTGATCTAACTAAGCATACCTGGATGCTACTCTTGAGAGAAATAGGTGGCACCCACGTCCACAACATATTGGCTGATGGATGCCTGGTAGCTGTCCTGTGTAGCAAGGTTTGCCAGGAATTCTGTGGCTGTGAGAAGTGGTTCTGCTGCAGGCCCACCACCAGTGACTTCATGATCCCTGGCCATGTCAGCTGTGCATCTCCTTGTTGCATTGATCATATCCATGGCATAGTGTTGCACCTGCTCATAGGCACGATATTGGTGACCCAGGGCATTGATGTTATGAACCAGTTCATCCCACAGGGCTGCATGTTCTGACCTATTTGCCTTCCCTCTGGACAGCATGACCTGGTAATGTTGTACAAAGCCTCAATGATGAGGTCATTTTCCACCTCAGAAAATGGTAGCCTGCAATGTGCATGCCTAATGTTTCCTGAAATACAAAGAAATGAGAACACCAGTAAGGATCACATATGTAGGAGTACACTATGTAGAGATACAGCAATAAAGGAAGGGTATCAGTATTCACCATTTGATTCCACCTCTTGTATTCAACAGTGTGCCAATATGCAAAGGGTTTGGAAGCAACTACAATAGTAGCAATAGTGACCTATTCCTGTTTATGCCATGACAGATATTCATATATGATCACAAACCCAACAAAGGGGTCCATTGTAGTGGTCTATATTATAATATCGAAGTCTAAAAACTTTGAATGTTATAATATCGAACCCATTCAATAGAAACACCAGAAAACCGAACAGTCAGAATAGCAAATTCTTTCCCAGGGAAAAAGTCCGCTGTTCCGACAAACTTACATACAACTCAAGCACACCAAAATAAATAATCCACACACATACACTTCATGAAACCCTACACTAAACAAGACATACACCACTAGCTACCCACTTACCTTAACCCAACCCTAACCCTAAGGTCCCTAACTATCGCACACTCACCTTAACCACTCCCTAACCCTAACTCATCTACCCCACCCTAACCCTCATTTCCACACAATCGCACATTTACCTGACCCGCGCCCTAACCCTAACTCACTTAACCCACCCCTAACCCTAAAGTCTGTCACTACTGCACACTCACCTCACCCGCACCCTAACACTAAAGTCCCTAAATACCGCACACTCACCTTACCCCAGTCCGTTCGCTCACTTACCTTAACCCAGTCCATAACCATCGCACCACACTTACCTGAACCCAATCCATAACCTCTGTTCACTCACTTCCCTAAACCCGGTCCATAACCATCGCACCACAGTGCTGGAAATAGTGAAGCCATGGAATGGACCACTGAAATCTTACCCTAGGTAAAATTTTGATGTTCCAAGGCTTTGCTGTTGTCAGCTTTCACTCTAAATGGTCCGATATTATAACATTCGAAGTTTTAAAACTTCGATGTTATAATATAGACCCCCATTGTAGTGTGCCTCTTACCAGGAACAATCCCCCCTCCCAAATAATATGTATAAGCAAATGTGCCAACAAAATAGCAGTGTACCATTACAACTGCTATCAAAGGAACTAGCCAGGAGACCTGTGTGTCTAGTTATCATACAGCATCATACCCTTGGTGAACTCTACATCTTCTGTATGTGTAACCGGGCTGTAGATCAATGCCATGTCATCAGTACAGTTCTAACAAAGGCTTACTGATGTAATCTCCATTCTCTCTAAGTATATTCAAACAAATACATCATGTTGGAAACAAAATGGATACATACCTGATGGAGAAGAATACTCCTCTGTTGAAAGATACTGCTATGCAGGTAATGTGTCAATGAGTTAGACATACAAAGTAACTCTCATACACACTGGTTTGCCTAGCTAGAAATTTGCCATTTTAAGATAGTTCTCATTAGCAGGTGATTGCCTCTGAACCAATCTGTGGTTAAGAAATGCTACATGCAGCCTACACAGCTGATTTGCAGTATATTCAGCCAATCCCATGCAACTACTCAACAAGATGTAAGACCTCAATGTAGATTCCATCCCCTTTCTCATATGTTGGGGTGAACATTTTTTGGGGGTGGTAAAATACAACATCAGCACAGAGAGAATGTTTGCAGCAGCTACATTTTGCATACAGATGTGTGCTACAGTCTGAAGCTGCTGCTGCCACTGCAGGCAATAGACACAGACAGAGAGGCTGAAGACTGTGCAGGAAGATAACACATAAGAGTAACTGTGGGACCTGTAGCAGCCTTGATGAACAGCCAGAGCCAGATTGAGGAAAATTATCCCAATGGAAATTAAGGTATGTGTTAAAAGCAAGTATGCTAGCCAAAGGTATCATTAACAGAGTAAAAGGCAATAAACTTGGTGTGTCCTAGAACAAGGTAGGAGGTACTTTAACCATTATGTCAACCAGTTTAACAACTGCCAAGTCATGAGTTATGTCACAGTAGTCATCTGGAACATGTGTACTGGCAACCCTTGCTTCTAGCATGAACTAGCAAACGTTGTGGAGTGCACTCTGATATTACGGGGCCACATTTGAATTACATACTTTATAATCTTCTGGGAATTCATGCTAATGCATAACCTGACATTCTATGCACTTTCTAGAGTTGCAATAGCAATAGTTAAAATGTGGTCCTATCTTGTAGGCCTTTGATTCCATCTGTACTGCTTTGGGTGGATAAATAGGTGATGCAACAGTCATACTTATCACAATTTATAATGGTGATGTACATATATGTGTATTTTAAATGCTACACACAGCTTTATTTGAACCCAGGACCATGTGGACCAAAAATTATGTTTCCAAAGCATTTAACAGATTGACCTACAGAGCCAGGGTTATAGCGGATGTGTTTTTACATGTAGTACATATAACTGCACACTTAACTGCTGTTACATACCTCACTTACATCTATTAGTATGTGTATGGCTTTTATAATGATGTATTTCTCTACCAGAGTCCCAGTAAAATTCCTATTTTTCCATTAATCTTTTATCGGAATTGCTGAGTGATGCATCATGATGCACTGCATCTCATAAACATGCTTTATGATGAGAAAATGACAATTACTATGTTTTGCTCAAAACACCTATGCAAATTAACTGGCTGTGTGGCTTGGCAGGTTGATGCATTGTTGCTCAAGTGAGATGGTACTAGGTTTGAAATAGGGTGTAGGTGTATTTTTGAATGTGATTATTATGCTTTCAAATACATGTGAAAATATACCGCCATTTAGCATAGTGCAGCATCCTGAAATGATTCTTTAAAGAAAGGAAAATTGGAGAGATAGGACAGTGGTGAAATAGAGTGCAAGCAGGGGGAAAAACATAGTAAAAGGTAGGTATGAATATGTAATAAGGGTGTAGGAAATAACCATAGCTATCCATTTCTTCAACAGCAACAACTGTGCACTTGCAAAGATTTTTAGCTGAATTTGGACTATTACCCCCAGATAGAGGAGTGATGACAACATAAATGCGTTGTCAAGCCAATTGGACCAATTAAGTGTGTCCAGTGGACATGTGTGTAAAATGGATAGCTGTTTATTGGATGAATTTTTGGGGGGACAGGTAGGCTTTTTTTTTTTTTAAGGAGAGAGTGGAATGTTAGAGAAGGGACATAGGTATGTGCATGGAAGGTAAGTTCATAGGTTCATAGGTAGGTACTAGGCTATTGGCCCTAGGGCCTATATAAGCCTAGCCAAAAAGGTAACATGGCTTTTGCCACCCATGAAAATTAGTTTCCTGTGCCCCTGTAGAGCAGAGCCACAGAGGTGATCCCTGGAGTGAATTTCCTATTTACCATCCAATCATCAAGATTTTTCTTGAAGAGTGCTAATAAGGAGCTTTGTTTGATATAGGTAGGTAGTTTATTCCAGAGTATGGGAAGTCTCTGAGACAGGAATCTATCCCTCCAGCATGTTCTGTTTATTGCAGTGACAAGGGTTAGGTCCCTAGAGCATGTAGCTCAGAGGGATTGGGGTTTCTTTAAGTGGAGCATGTCCAACAGCTCTGGGTTTGACATAGCTTTGTATGTTAGGCAGAGATCACCTCTGAGTAGGCAATATGCGATGGAGTAAAGCTGGAGTTTTTTAAGATGGTCTGCATAGGGCATCTGTTTGAGGCTGGTAATCCTCTTTGCAAGGTATTTCTGCGGCCTTTCCAGTTGTTGTAGATGCCTTGTGAGGTACATACCAAAAGGGGTGTTGTACTCTATAATGGGTCTAATGAGTGACGAGTAGAGGGGAACAATGACCTCTTTTTTCCTTGATGAAAAACCTTTTGTGATGAGGCGTTCCATGTAGAAGGATTTCCTGACTACTGCGATGATGTGATTATCAAAGGAGAGACTAGTGTCTACCTGTGTCCCAAGCTCTCTTATCACACTTGCAGTGTTAAGTAGACTATCACCTATGTAGTAGCTCATGGGTGCAGAGTTTTCACCAAAGGGGATGACAATGCACTTTTTGGCATTGAGCTTGAGGCCATGGCTTTGACACCAGGCATCTGTCTCTGTGAGGCCCTTTTGTAGGATGTCCACATCGTTAGGAGTTTTGATTATGGCTCCTAGTTTGCAGTCATCTGCGAACTTTGTTAGGCAAAGACCTTCTGTGTTAGCCTGTACTTCAGAAAAGTTGATACTAAACAGGAGAGGACCCAGGACTGAACCCTGTGGTACTCCACTTGTCACTGGTCTGATGTTGGATTTGGAGTCTGCTACTTTCACAGTGTGGGTTCTGTCAGTGAGCCAGTTGGCAACCCATCTTGTGACATAGGGATTTATATCTAGTGTAGTCAATTTATCTATAATTCCAGAGTGGGGGATGGTGTCAAAAGCCTTGGCGAGATCTAGATAGGCTGTATTAACCACCAGGCTCATTAGGGTAATGGGGCAGTAGTTCCCGGGGTCCGTGGTGGCTCACCCTTTGTGGAGTGGAATAACTGTCACTGTGTGCCATTTAGTGGGCACAAAGCCTGAGGTGAGGCTATGACTGAACATGGTACTTAGGTGAGGTGCCAGTTCATTCTGCATTTCATGTAAAATGCAGCCTGGGATGTTGTCAGGTCCAATGGATGCTGTGTTCTTGGCATTGGAGAGTGTGGTTTTTACCTGTGCAGCTGTGATTACAGGAACTTTGCATTCTTCCGGTATAGAGATGGGCCCTTTAGTGGGTGAAAGGGGGTAAAGTTAGCACTGAACCTATCTGTCAGAATGTTGGCACTATCAGTCAGCTCTGTATATTTAGTGTCATTGTGCTGTAACTCAGAGCAGATCTGAGTGTTGCCATTGAGATTCTTGACATCGCTATAGAATGCTTTGTGGTTATCTTTAGAATCAGTGGTGATTTTGTTTTCATAACTAGCTTTGGAGGATTTTATGAGGGATCTCAGCTTCTTATTGAGGCTGACCAGGGAGTTCCTCCAATCATGGAATTTTACTCATTTTTGCAACATTTTCTTTTTTCTGTTGTAGAGTTTGTTTATGACAGGGGAACACCAGATTGGCTTCCTTTTTTTGGAGGATAGCATCTTGGTTCTGTTAGGGATAGCACAATCCATGCACTCGTGTAAGTGCTTATAAAGTGCATTTGTGTAGGATTCAGCAGTCGTACCTCTATTGTCGTTCTGCATGGGTGTCATGAAGTTTGCCACTTCTGTCTTAAGAAGCATGAAGTTGGCTTTGGAGAAATTTTTTACGGTGGTTTCCCTAATGGGGGGTGGGGGTGAGATGTGGATGTCTAGGATGATTAGCTTGTGGCCGGATCTGACCAACGAGGAATTGACCTCTGGTGTGGAACACTGGTCGCCCATGTTGGTAATGACCAGGTCTAGGATACTGCTGCCCCTGGTGGGGGTGTGGATAAGTTAATCCAAGACATTGGAATTTATGAATTCCAGAAAACGTTGAGCAAAAAAGTTTTCCCAGTTAATGGTGGAGTAGTTGAAATCACCCATTATTAGGGTGTTGGGTTGTACCCTAATATTTTCCAGTGTATCAAGAAATGAGGAGTGGGAATCCTGGGACATGGTGGGGGATCTGTAGCAAATTACAATTTGGATTGCGGTCTTGCCCAGAGTTAGTTGCACTTGATAATCTCGGATGCATTATACTGAGCAACTAGCCTGGAATTGTGGATATCCTTAATGAATATGAACACGCCTCTGCCTTTAGTGTTTTGGTCCAGGTTAGGTGGCCGAAAGGTGTGGTATGAATTATAGCCTGGTAATACAGGGGTGCTCTCTGGAGCCTTGAACCAGGTCTCTGTCACTGCACAGATGTTGATGTTCTCCATTTTAAGCAGTGCCTCAAGTGAATGCATTTTGAGGTTTAAGCTTCTAGCATTACCCTCAGATTTTGCTTGCTTGTGCCTGTTAAGGTGGTGAATTTGTCATTTGAACCTTGCCTAAAAAAGGGACTATAGGGGTGATAAGAGCTTTAGCCAGTATCCGGAATCCCAAGGGTGACAGGTGCAGGCCATCTCTGGCAAAGCATTGTGGTCTGTCAGTCATGTCATCCCAGGCAGACAGATACTGGATCCGCTTAGAATGACACCAGAAGCTTAGACATTTGTTGAAATCAATCATTTTGTCCATGTACTGTGGTATCATTCTGGGTGATAGCAGGATGCTACTCAGGGCTAGGGTCATACCTGCCTGGGCTACAAGATCGGAGAGCTCCTCCATGTCGCTTTTCATGTAGTCCAGGGAGGTACATTTCAGGTCATTCACACCAACATGGACAATGACAGAGTCATATTTGTACTTGCTCTTTCTCCTTGTTTAGCCTAGTGAGTGGAACATCAGTGTGCCTGACTATAGAGTCCCCTATGAGTGTTGGGTACATTGTTATGCCTTATGGGCTCTGGTTGAGTGGCACACTGAGTTTGTGGGCTATGTGTCATTTGGGATGCATTGGGGTGGAGGTTGCTTGTGTTTCTAATTTGGTGGTCTCTGTTGCATGAGCAGATTTTTACTGAGAGCCTCCACGAATGCAGGTGTGTGTTTCATGTTTCTATGTGTGTGTTTTGGTGGTGTAGGTTTTGAGGGACTATGTGATGAGTGTGGTGGGGTGCAAGTGTTTACCTTCTCCTTTTGACTGTCTAGTCCAGTCTTGGGTGAAGAGAGCTTTGCTTCCAGTTTGGCAACATAAGTGCATCTTTCACAGGTTGTAGTGTTGGGTGGTAGAAGGAGAGGGTTGTCTGTGTACCTGCTGCAATTGCTGCATTGCCCCAAGATGCCCAGATTCATCAGGTAGACAAGAGAAAACACCGGGAGCTGACCCTTAGACATGCCTGGATAGGTGCTTATTTATTAAGTACTACAAACAGTTTTCCTCTAGACATGTGAGGAAAGTTGAGTGTTGTAATTTGTAGCATATTTAGTGCTTACAATGAGTTCTGAACAAGTGCTGAGCTCAAACAGATTTTAGTGCTAAAACTAAAAATCTGGCTAATTCTAAGGGAAAATTTGAACAGCAGACTTTATGGCACCGGGAATAGTTTAACCCTAGCTAAGCAGCGATGCATAAAGTGTATATATTTTTTTTAATATAACAGTAGCAAATGAGCAAACTGATTTAAACAAATTAACCAATAAAAAGCTAAAAAATGAGCCCCATTCCAGCAGTCTTCTATCAGACAAGTTCTAACTGCACACTCTTGCCGCTAGGGTGCAGGGGAACCTTCTCCAAAAAAAGATCGCCTGGATTAGTGCTCAAATTATACAAATAAAGCTAGATTCAGCAGGCCTGAATTTAGTCTATGCTACAGCAAACAATGTGTACCAATTTCAGAAAGAAGCAGTTCAAATAAGCAGGCACAATAAGCCTTTAACCAGAAACTCCCAGCTCAGAATGGCAGAATCTACCCTCTCCTCCCACAAGAGTGCAGACCTCATCTTCTTAATGTAAAATAACTGGCCCAAAGCCCAAGTGCTTAAACCAGAACTAATACACTTTTAGAATAACAGACACTAAGCCTTCAATCAGCAACTCCCAACTTAGAAGGATGTAAGCTACCTGTCCTGCCACAACAGTGCAGACCACAAATCTTCTTAATGTATAACAACTGGTCTGAAGCCCAAGTGCTTCAACCAAAGGCTTAGAATAACAGTTACAATTTAATCAGGCTACTCACAATCAATAATAAAAACAGCAAAATAAATGCAATGAAGTACTTTTAAGAACAAGCAGCAAAAGCAAAATAAAGTAATAAAGTAGGAAGAAACAAATACAATAAAAGCAGATGAATAAAGTGCAATTTTTATATAACAATAGAAAATGAGCAAACTGATTTAAACAAATTACCCAATTAACCAGTAAAAAAGCTAAAAACTGAGACCTGTTCAAGCAGTTTTCAATCAGACAAGTTCTAACTGCACACTCCTGCCACTAGGGTGCAGGGGAACCTTCTCCAAAATAGATGACTTGGATCAGTACTCAAGTTATACAAGCCAAGCTAGATTCAGGATGCCTGAATCTAGTCTATGCTACAGCAACCAAGGTGCACCAGTTTCAGAAGGAAACAGTTCAAATAAGCAGGCACAATAAGCCTTTAACCAAACATTCCCAGCTCAGAACAGCAGAATCTAGCCTCTCCTCCACCAAGAGTGCAGACTACAAACCTTCTTAATGAAAAATAAGGCCTGAAGCCCAAGTGCTTTAACCAGAACTAATACACTTTTAAAATAACAGACACTGAGCCTTCAATCAGCAATTCCCAACTTAGAAGGATGTAAGCTACCTGTCCTGCCACAACAGTGCAGACCACAAACCTTCTTAATGTAAAACAACTGGTCTGGAGTGCTTAAACCAAAAGGCTTAGAGTAACAGTTAAAATTTAATCAGGCTACTACCAAGCAGTAATAAATGGAGCAGAATAAATACAATTGAGTACTTTTAAGAAGAGGCAAAAGCAAAATAAAGTGCAATTTTTTTAGTAAAGTGCAAGGAGAGAGGAAGAAGGAGTAGAAGAAAAATTCAAGGTTAAGAACCTAAGTAGGTTGGATTTCTCAAATGTTCTCTCTGTATTAAGTAGAGTGAACACCAGACTGGAAGGGATGTCCCAGATCAAATTTACAGTAGGGGCGGGCAACTGCAAAGCCACCAACTATAACACCACCACAAGTATAGGGTGGGGGAAAAGGGGAAAAACAGTTTCAGGACAGATGAGAAACAGAAAACAATGCAGTTTCAGGACAGAAAACAATGCCAGAAAATATATAAAATAATTCAGTCAGGCAAAATTAAGACAACGCAGAACTCTGAAAGGTTAAAATGCCAAGAAATATACTTATCAATCAGCAATATATTTCCAGATTGTTTTAGAGTCACACTGCAGACAGAACACCAGGAGTTTCCAACAGTGTATGCAGGAATTTAAAAATAGAAACTATTTTTAAATCAGCAAGCCTTGAAGCAATCAGATAACACAAAAGCTGTTAGACCAGTTTTATAAACTTCACCACAGGAATAGAGGGAAGCAGTTTCAGGACAGATGAGAAACAGAAAACAATGCAGTTTCAGGACAGATGAGAAACAGAAAACAATGCCAGAAAATATATAAAATAATTCAGTCAGGCAAAATTAAGACAATGCAGAACTCTGAAAGGTTAAAATGCCAAGAAATATACTTATCAATCAGCGATATATTTCCAGATTGTTTGAGAATCACACTGCAGACAGTACACCAGGAGTTTCCAACAGCATATGCAAACCTGGTAAGCTGGAAAGGTGAGGAAGCATTTGCAGACAGAAAAGATATACAAGACAGCAGACAGGGCTGCTGAGGGACAAAAGAGGAGGTGAACACCTTGGTTGGGGAGGGGGTTGGGGGATCCTGGTCCCATGGACATTAGGCACAGTAGCAGTGTGGCTCAAGTCCTCATCCTGGGATTGTCAGATTGCACCTTCACTGTTACTATGGAGGCAGTGGCCAATGCTGACACATGGGGACAGACTGCCCTACAAGGAAGGGCAGCATGCTCTCCATCCAGCATAGACATGCAAAAACAATTTGCTGCACAAGCCTACACACCATGCCTTGCATTTGATCACAGGCGACATAAGCATCCCCTCCACCTCCACTCTCAGAGGGGGGCATACTCCTGGCCTATAAGTGGAGCTACCTGATGGAGCAGGTTGTAGGGGCTGCAGAGAGGGTGCCATCAGATTGCAGCCCAGACATGCTGGGCCCCGGTGTCTTGACTGGGTGAGCCAAGGTAGGTGGATGACCAGGAACCAGCCTACCTTGTCGCGCTGTGGTAAATACAATAGAAACACAAAGGAAAAATAAATGTAACCCAGCAAATGTATTTAATAACATAAAAGAAAACAATAATGAGTAGTGGAAACAAATTGAAAATAATATAATGAGAGACACAACAATAAATAATGAAAATGAAGTTTTTTTAATGGCAAAGCAATATTAAATTATGCATAAGACCAACATAAGAGGTAATAGCAAATGATGATATTAAATATATTGATTAAATAAATAAAATAAGAAAAGGCATGGGGTGAGAGAAGAAAGGAGAACATTAGTAACTTCACAGATAATATAACTAAGCATACTACAACTACATACTTTTAGATATGTTAGATTTTACTTGTGAGACCACTGACAGCTATGACATTTATTATTTGAAATACTACCCTGTTCCTTGCACACACACTATAGTTCAGATCATATTGCATCCAGCAATCATTCAATGTTGCTTATATTGTATATATAATATTCCATGTACATACCTCTCAACCACTTATCAGGGGACATTCTGGCCAAGTCATACATAATGGTGGTACAAAGGCACAACAACAGGGAACATTCTTAAATAGTTTGCTCTTACAATAGTAGCAAGATGTTCTGATAACAGATTTGCTATTAAATTGCATTTTGAGAGATGTCTAATATCTGCAGTTCAGAGAACTGACATTTTTTTCTGACATTGATCCTCAGCAATGTGGCAGAGACTGGCCAGTAAAACAAGATCATATACCATATGGAGCAATGTTCAGTACAGTCTGCAAAAATCATGACAGTTGAGAGGTACATCCATGTACAATGATTATGCTTGACAGATGGACAGTCATGACACAGATCAATGGGTGTGCACTTCATATGCAAGCATGGTTATGTTTTATTGATGAAATGCTAAAACAATATTGAAAACTGTACAATTTCTCAGTTGGCTGGTGTGGAATTAGAACCAATCAGTGACTAGATGAACACTAAACATTTTATTTGAAAAAATAAATGATCAGAGCACCATCTCCTTTTACATTTAATTGATTCATGTTGTTTCAAATCTTGCATTTACACACATGGAGAGCTGTCTAAGACTTCTGCTAACTTACGTCTTTACCCTACTCAGTTATTGACTGCAGTCTACAGCATATTTCAAAAAATGAGCAGACCACAACACTGACTCTTAATCTGGGTATTCCACAACATTAACTAATAATTGGAAGCTATGCTATACTATGCATGCTTACTTGCTTTATCAGTTCAGATATGTAGAGACATTAATGAAAGTCTATGATGTCCCTGTCATTTTATACATGACTGTTAAGACTGCAATATCTGTATTCATTGTATTTTTATCACTAAGTTATGCATTCATTTATTACTTTATTGATTTTTTCTTAAATACCAAGGGCTTGCCTCATCCTGGCCAAACACCTTGCATGGGAACACATGTTGCAAGCCCTCTCTTCTGCAGCTGTGGTAAGACAGAGAAACCATTACGCATAACAGTTTTGCACAGATTCAGCTTGTATATTTATAAATTACTAGAAAACACACTTACATATCTGTGGGGTGTTCTCCCCTGCACTTCTTGGATCCAGTGATGCAAAGTATCCCTCTTCTGTCTTTAGAGGTCATCATAATGGTGACTACACTGCACACCAGTGTGGGGGACACTAATTGCACTTGTAAGGTCCCTGGCTAGACTATCCCAGGCCTCTGACTTGTATTCTGATCCCTGATAGTTGCCCTGCAGCAGCTGGGGTCCATGGTGCTGTACCAGGAATCCAATAAAAATCCTAGACTCCTAAGCACCCCAATGTTGTGCCCTAAAACACACTCCTTCCCCCATGACAGCCATATTCACACTCAAGATCAGGCTCCAAGGAATACTGCACAATTCCATCCTATTGCTTTCCACCATTGTGCATCATACTGAAACTTTCAAAAATGTGCCACATCACTTAGCATCATGCAAACTCTCACAACCCATGTTTAAGTGAAGCTTAGCAACCTGAAAACATGAAAAGACTGTTACCCATGTTTAAGCGATGATTAGCATCATGCACCATTTCTAAATATAACAATAACTGAATTTAAAGTGAACCAATGTTTCAGTGACCTGACACAGTTTCACAGCAGTATATGTAAAAGGTATCACTGCCCAAGACTCGAACCGGAGACCTACTATACTGTAAGTCATGACTCAACCTATCTCACCACTGGAATAGGGAAGAGAGCTATGTGTCTTCAGATATATTGTGAAGGTGCCACTGTAAGAGCTGTAAGAGTAAAGCAGCTTCGCTGCATGGGTTTGCACAGTGCTAAGCCCCACACAACTACAACAGTTAAATGCATCCAGTTTCTATTTTTAGATGTCCAGTGTATGCCTAATGCATGAGTGCACAGTGCTAAGCATAGCTAAATAACAAGGTGCATCAGGCAAAGAAGCACATAAGAATAAAAAAAAATAGAAATTGAATGCATCCTGTTTCTATTTTTAAATGTCTAGTGCATGTCTGATGTATGTGTGCGCAGAGCTAAGCATTGCTAAATAACACGGCACATTGTGCAAACAAGCACATAAAAGTAATTAAAAGAAAACAAAATTAAAATAAATCCAAATTAGTAAAATAAGTTGTCTTGTGTCTCTTTTGGTCAGGTTAACAGGTTGAAAGGTATGTGGGTGTGCTGTCAGTCTTACATGGATTCATTATCCATGTTGTTCTGACCTCCCTTAGGTACGTACCACTATTAATATGCATGGCACGCTAGTACAGGTTTACATCTTAGTAGGTAAATATCCCTTTAATATGCTGAAAAACTCAAACAGCTCATTGTTAACCTTTAACTCAAGTGCTTACATCATGCCTGAGCCTTTTACTTTTATTGTCAAGCACTTGCACAGTCACAAAGGGATTTTCAGCTTCTAAATATGGTAATAATAGAAAAATCCTTCTTGGGAACAGGAAACAAGTTTTTTGTTTACGACCTTAGCAGGTAGCTGAGAAGCAAGTAAATAAGCAATTTGAGTACTTCTAAACATGCCCCATGTTCAAGAAGTGCTTCAGCACTTTCCTTCTACATAAAAGTAATTAAAAGAAAAACAAAATTAAAATAAACCCAAATTAGTAAAATAAGTTGTCTTGTGTCCCTTTTGGTGAGGTTAACAGGTTGAAAGGTATGTGGGTGCACTGTCAGTCTTACACGAACTCAATATCCATGTTGTTCTGACCTCCCTTAGGTACGTACCACCATTAATATGCATGGCACACTACCAGCAGAAGATCATGGCCGTATGCATGGATACATTCCATGTAGCCTCTACATGAAGCCTGCATGGACTTTATTGAATTTTGGGGGTCTATCTTCTTGAATGTGTGCCATGTCGATAAAAGTAATGTGTAAAGAATAATGTATTAAGGTCAGTATATTCATTAATGTCTATAATATTAAAAGTTTCAGTAAAATCAGATAGCACCTTAGAAATTGTTGTTTTCTTTTCTGTGTTTCTAGCATCAGTGTACTTATCATTCATTATACAATTAAAGTCTCCTGCTATGATTACTTCCCCTTTAAACCAAAAAGCCATGGTGTACAATGTCTTCTAAATTCTGCTTGGCTACTTTCACACCTAATCCAGATATCCAATAAAGGTTTACTAGAGTACATATCTTCCCATTTATGGATATTGTTACTAAACAGAACATCCATGTTTTGTCATAATATGTATTTAACATTTTTGGCATTAAGACTGAGTTTTTCATAAGACTGCTACTCTTCTCTTCTATTGTTTATAGTGTAAACTTACTAAAACTGTATAGTTATTTGTGTTAATTTTATTTATGTCTTTTTGTATAAGGTGTGTTTCTTGTAAAAAATAATCTGTGCATTAAACATCTTGAAATATTTTAAGATACTTCCTCTTCTACAATTATTATTCAGACTATTTACATTAATTGTAATACATTTCTTAGTTAAATTATTACCACTCAAACTGCTAGTCATGTGTTTGTTTGTGTCTTTTGGCTTTTCCCGGTTAGGGGTTGCCACAGCGGAACTCCGGTCCGCTAATGATTGGCAGTAGATTTTTACGTACTGGCTTGCTGGGCCTAACACACAACCTTCAATGAAGGAACGCCCATTCAAGCATGTCGCTACACAGAAGATGCTCTAACTGAGAATCAAACGGGCAACGTCTAACTGTGAGGCGACAATGCTTCAGCAGCACCACCACCGCACTAGTCATGTGTATATATTTTAAATAATAACCACACATATTTAACTAAATAGAATTTTTTTTCATTTGATGTAGCAAAGTAATTGCAACTCATAGACAACCAATAAAAAAGAATTAAACAATAAAACCTTAAAATTGAGACAAAAAATAAACTAACCCTCCTATGGGGAAACAACCCCGCCCCTTTGAATAGACTAGCTATTCAAGTGTACCCTCTAACACCCCTTCCAAGAATCATTTCCAATTATCTAAACATTTTGTGTCACAGAAAGAAGCTTGCTATGTCTTATATT
Source organism: Protopterus annectens (assembly GCF_019279795.1). Lineage (NCBI taxonomy): Eukaryota > Metazoa > Chordata > Ceratodontiformes > Protopteridae > Protopterus > Protopterus annectens. The sequence continues at coordinate 702,867,210 of NC_056735.1, forward strand.
CTATTCATATAAAACATTTTTCATAAAATTTGATTTTAAATTAAAGAAAAAACAATTAACATAACCATATTACTATACTAAGCATATTAATTTGATATTAAAATAATACGAGTTATAATGACTTTTTGTGTTTACTTATAATATACAACACTTGTCCATTAGTCAAACTCCTTTTGATAAGAATGGATTAATATGTGTAATTCAGTTTAACCTAAGTAATCAGCAAAACAGTTCAGATTTATACAATTGCATAACAAGGTTCCATCACTCTAACTAAACCCAGTGAAGCTGCTGTTATTATACTGTGTAGTAGCACAGTCTGCTTCACGTCACTCACTTCATTACGTATGATCTAATTACAAGTTCCTGTCTGTTTGGATTAAAATCAAGTATACTGTGTCTCTTTAATAAGTTCATTAAATTACTTGTTAATAAATCTCTCACTGCTTTTACTCTTATTCAAATTGTACAGTTTTACATCTTAGTAGGTAAATATCCCTTTAAGAAGCTGAAAAACTCAAACAGCTCACTGTTAACCTTTAACTCGAGTGCTTACATCATGCCTGAGCCTTTTACTTTTATTGTCAAGCACTTGCACAGTCACAAATGGATTTTCAGCTTCTAAATATGGTAATAATAGAAAAATAATAGAAAAATCCTTCTTGGGAACAAAAAACAAGTTTTTTGTTTATGACCTTAGCAGGTAGCCGAGAAGCAAGTAAGTAAGCAATTTGAGTACTTCTAAACATGCCCGTGTTCGAGAAGTGCTTGAGCACTTTTCTTCTTTCTAATTGGCTGTTTATAGTTAGAATCAAGGTTACATTTACCTGTAACAAGTTTTATTTTAACTGTAATAAGCCTTGCTCATTCCACGTGAAAAAGAAAGAAAAAAACATTTATTTTTTTCTGTTTAAGCATGTAGTAATCATGAAATCAGTTAAGCCATGAAACATTCAGACAAACATTTAAAACACAGGCACATATCTTCTGTTTCTTAAAATGTAGAAGTTATTAAGAAATATATAGTTAAACTGTATGTTCAAATAAACATGTTAAATATTCACTTAAGTGCCTTTTTAAGCTATAAATAACTCTCTATGTCTACACTACACAGAAAAAAATGCAGTATGAAGTGTTACTTAAAAGTTTTCATTTTCTTTAAGCATCTTTTCCCCTTTCTGTTTTAAAAGTAACTTATCTGAGACTATGACACTAAAACACTCTAACAAAAGGTATAAGCAGGTAAAGCATTGTTTTGTTGCATGTATTATGCTATTGTTATTTACTATACTTTGAGAGATATTAGTTTTATGCAGATTTGTTCAAGCACTACCAAGCTGTTAGTGACCTAGAAAGTTAATAAACAAGAATAAAATGTTTTCATCTTTTTTCCTTTTGGGATTATAGTCTTTTAGTCAAAAGGCATTATTTTTGTTGTACATTTTAGGGAACTTTGTGAATTTGCCATCTAAATAAAGTGTGGTTCCCTTTAGATAATTTGTGTGGTATAAAAGGAAAAAAAATATGTAAAATAATTATTTAAAATGTACTTATCATCTAGTCTCTTCTTCTTTTTGTCTTTTGTTTTCCATTCATTCCTCTCTGCTTGGTGTTTTAGGGTAAAACCAGTCCAATCCATTTCTCTGTTTTATTTAATGTTTTGTTAGATGTTAAAAAGACACAGCTGCATTCAAAGTGTCAAAAGTCTTTGTTCCAGCCAAGAAAAAGATTTTAAGTCTCACATAAAACAGTAAATGAACATTGAATTGTCTCTTCTTCAATTTTATTATCTCTGATGAGTAATCATTGTCAAATCTTATTATATCATCTTGGCATTTGACAGGAGAGCTTGACCACACAGTTTTTAGCACAGTTCCTTGTCCAGAAAATATATACATCTTATTATTATTGATCCTGGACTTTTATCTGTTTTGCTGGAAGATGAAGGAAATGCCACTGACCTATGGGCTTTTTTAATTCCATAAGAAAAAGACTCAGGTAAATTCAGAACATTTGTAAGCCAGGATGTGAGAACATTTTCCAATAGTCCATAAATATGCAAGTTGTTTCTTCTTGACCTATTTTCTAGGTCATCTGATTTGTTTGTTACAAAAGTATTTTGTTTTGAAAGAGACTCAAGCTGATGTTCTTGTTCCATGATTCTGCCTTCCATGTCATTTAACGTTTCTTCTATGTCAGCAATCTGAGTCTTATGTTGCATTATTAATTTTTGTAACTGCTCCATTTGTTTTGTGCATTTTTCTTTAAAAGAGTAACTTTTTTGTCCATTTTGCCAAACTTCAAAGATAAACCCTGCATGGTAAATGATAAAGTTTGTAGTTCCTTCTTCATTGTCTGTCCTTGTGAAGTGTTATTTTGATAACACATTCTGTGAAGAAATCTGAGCCCTTTCTGCTTGAATGTTGACAGAAAAATCATAGAATTTAAACAAAATAACCCCAATGTAGCCTTCCAAAGACTGTAGTAGAAGTTACTGGTTAAGGTTAAGAAGTTTAGGAGTCTTGTTTTTTAAAATTTTCTGTCAGAAATATAACTTAGATAAGAGAGCTGAAAAAAATGGTGTCAACCTATTAGCATGCTCGCCACACCCTGTACCTCGTGATTCTAAACAAGTCACTTAACTAGGCAGTGCTCCCATGCAGAGCCTGAAAATGGTCCTTGTGGATCAGTACCCTAATTTAGTTAACAAATGAACATGGAAATTGTTAGGAAAAGGTTATTTTCACCATGCAATAAATATGATTACAACACAAGTGGCACAGGGTATTGTTTAAGCTGCAATTGTACTTCTCCAAGACTTTATATTTGGAAATATTCAAAAATACATATTAGAACATAAAAAGCCATCATGGTTTTCCTTTAGCCTTTATTCCAGTCTGCCATGAAAGCTGACAGGTTTGAACATAATACCAACCTCTTGAATTTGTGCACTGCTCTACATGCCTGATTCCATCTACAGCATGCACTACTTAGCATGTATGTTACTATCATTCCACAACTGCTACTGGCAAAAGTGTTATGACACAATGGATCTGTTATGCAGTGAGCCAAGCTGCTACTTTCTGCCCAAGATAGGTGATCAAGCTTTGGCTGTACACTTACACATTCCATCGCTAGCTGCTCCACTACCCTGTCCACTACTCAATGTGGGGTTATCTGGTTTATGTCAGGATTTCATCTCTCTGTGCTATGGAGCCAGCTAAGGGACCTTATAAATTACATAGCTGATAATTTAGTAACAAAATACCTTTCAAAGAGCCATGCTTGATGTATACTAGCTACTTAAAGTATAGCATTATGTCCCAAATATGCACTAGGTTTATCAGTAACTACAGTAAACTGGCTCAGCTGCAAAAAGAAGTTTGGGATGTTTTAAAATATAATACTTTAATTTTATGGGGAATATACAATAAATTGAAGTAAAATATATGTTGCATACAATGGTGGCCAACATGTTTGTATGAGCTGTCAGTGGTGTTGAATGTTTATTTTTTTTTATTTTTGCACCACATAACTAATAAACATATTTGCATGTGCCACATGACAAATACCATGTTGTGGGATGGTATATTCTTTGGTATGGAGTACAACGTCCATACTACCAGTTGAAGAGTCAACCTAGAAACCATGTCATAGCACTACATGACTGTCCAATATATCAGCACTTAATCACTTACAAAATGTTTATTATCAACTTTTTTTAAGTGCATCTAGTTAGGTCAGGGGATTCTGTCAAAAATAACCCATATATCAGCATCGACTGCATGCAAAAAGATGGTTCCTAAGAATAACAGTACAACAATGTTTTTTTTTTCAGGAATGCTTTGGGATGGTCACTGAGGAACTTGCCATTTAAATACTTTTTGTTTAAGTAACAATACATATTCTTATATATAGTCAGCTGCCAATCAAGTCTATCCCTCCTCCATCTGTCCTTCCTATTAAACTCCTTACATCACAGTTGATCTCAGTCTGGTGCACCATAATCATATTCTTCCGTTCTTTTCTGTCATTTAATCTATATAAGGTCTACATACTTAGACATTAAGGTGTGATCTGATCAGATATTTCTTAGAAGCTGTATTATGAGTGACATTGTCATAAGGAAAGACTGAGGGTATGTCTTAGGAGTTTCTAATGTTGCATTCACTTATCTTTGCTATTATAAAGATACTTTCAGGCAGAAAGAATTGTGTCAAAGTGCTAAGTGTGAATGAGTGATATGGCTAACAGAATAAATATACTGCCTACCTCTGTTATGAGTATTTATTCAATAACAGTTGGCCTTATTCCCAGCATAAGCATGGATAATGCCTGCACTTTGACTCTCAGTATGAGATGATGAAGAATTATAACAATATAATTAGTCTGGCAGATGACACAGAGGATTAGGGCTGTGAGCTGCAGTTGCTGTGGTGCAGGGTTTGATTCCCTTACCCCTCATTTGTCTACCGCATGACCTTAAGCAAGTCATTTAACCAGACTGTGCTTTGGGGCAACTGAGAATTTTGGCTAGGCTACTCAATTGCCTCCTGGACTGTACCTACTGGCAACTTGAGCAGACAGTGAGTAAAGGAGCCTTGTGAAATGGATGGTAACCTAACTCAATACTTATAGAAAGGTTGCTTTGAGCAAAGATATAGAATTTTGGGTTTTCATAAGTTTACATTTTATGCAGTACAAGAACAACTGTGCATATTGACGGAACATTTATTTATGTAAGACTGAATTTGTAAGATGTGTATAATGCAGTCAACCAATACATTTACAATGAAAACAAAAACAGAGTCATGTTTGCGATCTGATCAGCAAGAGTTGTCTTTGAAACTGATGATAATCAGAATCATTGTATGTCAAATGGGTTTTAGATGATGTGAAGTAGACCCATATATATGCATATATATATATGTATATATATATATATATATATATATATAGGTCCTCTTCAAATTACCGAACGCCAGTTCCGACAGCGGAAGAGGAACGCGAAAGGACCGACAACGAGTTGACCGACATGCTGAAATCCCGACAGTTGGAAGACCGACATGGGAACGTAAGCGCTTGGTAAGTATGCGATAGTGAGGATTTAGGATTAGGAGCGGACAGGTAAATGTGCAATAGTGAGGGATTTAGGGTTAGGTGTGTGAAAGGTGAGTGCGTAGTGTCGGAGTTAGGGTTTGGGTAATGTAAGTGTGTTAGTGACGGGTTTATGTTTTAGGGTGGGTTAAGTAAGTTAGGAATAGGGTGCAGGTAGGGTATGTGTCTGGTACTGTCGGACCTTAGGGTTAGGGGTGGGTTAAGTGAGTTAGGGTTAGGGTGCAGGTAGGGTAAGTGTGCGACTGTGATACCTTAGGGTTAGGGTGGGTTAAGTGAGTTAGGGTTAGGGTGCAGGTAGGGTAAGTGTGCAGTAGTGTCGGACCTTAGGGTTAGGGTGGGTTAAGTGAGTTAGGGTTAGGGTGCAGGTAGGGTAGTGTGCGGTAGTGTCGGACCTTAGGGTTAGGATTTGGGTTAGGGCTAGTGGATATGTAATGTAGTGTAATGTGTTGTTTACGTTTAGTGTGCGGTGTAATGGTGTTGTGTTTTGCGTTGTTGGTATTGTGTGTTGTCAGTTGTTTGGTGTCGGTGGTTTGTGTGTCGGAACTGGCGTGTCGGTGTTCTAAAGTAGACCCATATATATATATATATATATATATATATATATATATATATATATATATATATATATATATATATATACACACACACACACACACACACACACACACACACACACACACACACACACACACACACACACACACACACACACACACACACACACACACACACACACACACACACACACACACATATATATATATATATATATATATATATATTTTTTTTATTACAGCTGTTGCTTAATAAAAGAACCCCCATAGTGGCTGTTAGAAATCATTGAGGGTAAAGAAAATGTATGTGGTTTGATCTTACGATTATCTTATACAGAGATACGTATAGTTTTGAAGTAGCCATGGTAAATTGTAAAGAATTGCCATTTTCTTAAATATTGATTACACAGCATACAAACAATTAAGAAATGTATTACTGAGTGTTGTGTTCAGGTGGTATCTCTAAGGGATGTTGCATGAATATTCTGTACAAGTCTCGAGACTAACTGTAACTGATTATGGCTCCCAATCAGAAGTGCAAAACCTGATAGTGTAAGTTGAGATACTTCAAAAAACAAACTGCAATTCACACAGAAAATAAATAGTGAATTCTGAAGATCACTGCTGCATGTTTCAAGCATTTTTGTGATACTCTCCCTATGGGAGGAATCTGTATCCCCAACATCCTTGTTACTTATATATACTAGCTCTGAAAACATTGCACCTCATAGTAGGTGTTCATAGGTTCATAGGTAGGTACTAGGCTATTAGCCTTAGGGCCTATATAATCCTAGCCAAAAAGGTACCCTGGATTTTGCCACCCAAAAAAATTATTTTCCTGTGCCCCTGTTGAGCAGAGCCACAGAGGGGATCCATGGGGTGAATTTCCTATTTCCCATCCAATTTCAAGATTTTTCTTGAAGAGTGCTAATGAGGAGCTTTTTTTGACATAGATAGGTAGTCTGTTCCAGAGTACGGGAAGTCTCTGGGGCAGGAATCTATCCCTCCAGCATGTTCTGTTTATTGTGGTGACAAGGTTTTGGTCCCTAGAGCATGTAGCTCGGAGGGATTGAGATTTCTTTAAGTGGAGCATGTCCAACAGCTCTGGGTTTGACATAGCTTTGTATGTTAAGCAGAGATTGCCTCTGAGTAGGCGATATGCGACGGAGTAAAGCTGGAGTTTTTTGAGACGGTCTGAGTAGGGCATCTGTTTGTATAATATTCCATGGTACCACAGACGTAGGCTTAATATATATTCCCTCATTTACAATTGTAGTTCTATCATTCTGAGCATCACAGTTACGGTTGTTGAATTTCAAAAGGTCCCTGATGGCTATCTATATGTAGTTGTGTCTTCTTAATTATAAAAGCCATTGTTCCCAGAGTTTACAAGAATAAAATATGAAGTGATGCCACTGAAAAGCTAAAATGCATGGTCAGCCAGAAACTGTTGTGAAACAGTCAATATCTGTAAGAGTCATAAAGAAAGAGAAATACTTCCAGACGCAGATGATTTGTTAGAGTCAAGACTAAATCAAGACTGCTGCTTTAGGCTCATTCCTTTGCTAGAGTAGGACCTATTGATACGATCTTTGTTTCAAAGTGGGAAAATGTATCACATGCATTCATCATAAGTGTGAGTCTGTCTGCATTTATATATGTATGTGCATCTGCAGGTTTCTGTGTGTACATTTGCATTTTATTCGTATTTGTTTTCCAAGGTCAAGCACTGATCTTCATGGACCTTTTTCAGACTCAGCCTGGAAACAGTATCTGGTTAAGTGCCTTGTTCAAAGTCACATAATCAGACAATGGAGGCTGAGGGAATCAAACACTGCACCAACAGACCACATAACTTATTAATGTATTCTTCATCCTCTTAAGCCAACCGCCAGACTATGGTTATGATTAAGCCAAATGCCAGACTATGTATATGGCTTAGTGAAGAAGCAAGGTATGTACTGGCTTTCCAAATCTAACTTAATATACTGCCATCTGCAAATCTGGAGGAATTACAAAATATGAAGATCAATGTTGTTTGTAGTTTATGTCTTATATGATGTTTGGGATTCATTGTTATTTTGAAGATTATGAGACTTACAGCCATAAAATGCAGGCTGGTGTTATTTCAGTTCAGGGGTATTATAAGTGAAATACGTTGCCTGAAATTAATGCATATATCTACAAACAGAGGAGTACTTCTGATGTGTGGGCCATGAATATCCCCCTGCAGTGGGGGGTTGACTCCATGAACAGGCAAACATGTAGGGCAATTCTAATGCAAACCACAATGCCTTGTATAGCAGTGAATTCATACTTTGATGAGTACAGCCATTTAGCTATAGGGTCAGGTACACTTGAGGGGGAATCTTTAAATATATAAACATAATGATTATCACCACAAGAATCATTAACTTGCTCAGACTTCCATGTTTTCCCAGTCTCATCTCATCATTGGGAGTCAGCAAATATCTTTATATAAATAGTTGGAACATGCACACTCCTGGGCCACAAATAATAATAAAAAAAAAACGGATAGAAACTGCATTCTGCTTAACATATTGTGCAGGATTTGGCACATATTTTTCCAGTTTATGGGCTTTTCCTCAGTCATGAAATACAGTTGAAAAACTCTACATTGTCAAAACGTTTTGAGATACAACACCATCATTTAAAAAATAAGAAATTTATTTTTCTTTTTGTATTTAATAATGCTATTATATAATAGCAATAATCTGCTATGTCATCAAACTACTCCAGTCATAGGTAAATTCTGCAATACCCACATACAGGTTATTGATTGTTGCTGAAATAGTATACCTTTCCTCATATTTTAGCTATATTGGTAGTCTTCCTGTTCTACAATCTCATTTTTATTTATTGTAGTTTATTTACCTGGAAAGTACAGCAATCACAATCAATCATTTTCAGGCACAGCCCATCTGAAGGAATTCACAAAAAAATAAAAATAAAACAGAACTAATTCACAAACTTGTAGTAATCACAGAAGGTAGAGAATTCTACAGACAACTGAAACAATGAGCAAATATTATTAATGGAGTAGTAAAACTAATATGATTTAATTTTAGTAGTAAATATGGGAGGAAAGCAGCAGGTGAGAACAGATGGTAGAAATAGAAGTGATATAGATAAGGGGAGAGTTAGGTAATGTGTCCAGTGAAAAAGCACTTGCAGTCACATTGTTAATGGCAGTTTTTTTTTAAGTTGCGATATGAGAGTGGGGAAAGAGAGAGGAGTGGTCAGTACAGTGCAGTCTGGTTTGAGAGGTCTGGAGTGAGACAGCTATCTGGGAGAAATTTAAGTGGTTGTAAGGGAGGGTTATTATGGAGTTTGGCAGGAAGAGGCAGGAGGGCACCTGGTTGAACTAGCTAGTAAAGATATGACCGTAGGAGAAGCCCTACTCTGTAGCAGACTGGAAATCATCTGGCTTTGGAGAAGGTGGTGCAGTGGTGTTCCAGGAGGTAGGAGGAGTTGTAAGTGCATCTGCAGATCTTGTTTCAATGGACTGTAGAGTAGCTGAGTTTTTTTTTTTTTTGAAGCTGTGGTTATGTCGGAGAGCCTTGAAGCTGTGGTTATGTCAGGGAGCCTGTATTGAAGTAGAGCAAGGAGGATTACTTTGCACAGTGCAGCATTAACTTGCCTGGAGATAAAGGGAGGTATTTTCCAGGAGCAGAATAAAATATAACTGATCTTTTTTCTGGTGTTTCAATATGGTTATTAAAGTTAATTCAAGCCATAAACCTATATATTTAAATGGCGCAGTCATTTCTATTGGGTACCATTGAGATCTGTGATGTTAAGGTTTTTCTACGTTTTATTTTTCAGATTTTTGTCAGGTTCCAAATATCATTTTTTGAAGTGGTTTAAGAGTAGCACATAGTTGTTTAGCCAAGAATTAATGGAGTATGGGCCAGACTGAAGCTGTGCTGGAATAATTGAAAGTGAGGGTAATTTGTTAATAAGATTAAAAACAACAGTGGTACTGGATGTGATTGGGATGAGCCGATTCTGACTCTTCCAATTCATATTTGTTAAGAAATCATGGAACCAGGTGGCAGTGCTATATCTAGCTCTAATTTCTTGGAGGAGCAAAGGAGTGTGAGGTGGCCAATAAGATCAAAAGCTTTGGTTAATTTGGTTTGGGGTTGGGTTGGGGGTTGACATAATGATTAAGGTGCAGGATTTAATTCTCACCTTTGTGGAAAACTGGCTAGGCTTGAAATTACTCGGAAGGACAGCTAGCCTAGTACTTACTTATTAATCTATGGTAAGGTCAATTAAAAGTGCTGTTGAAAGGTTTCCCTTATCCATATTGGGAAGTATCTCATTTGAAAGTGGCTGAAGCATAGTCATTGTGCTCTGGACAGCCCAGAATCCATGCTGTTTAGGAGTGAATAGGTAACGCTGCTGGATGTAAGTGGACAGATGGTTGCAGATTAGATTTTGAGGCATTTTTCCAAGGTGTAGAGTGCATGGAGATAGGGCAGAAGTGGGAGGCATTTTCTAATTGAAGCTGTTTAGAAAGGGGGCTAACAACACCCGTTTTCTATATGCCTGGCACTGTGTTTTGACTTAAGCAAAGACTATAAATGTGTAGAAGAGGTGTTGTAAGGAAGTCGTAGGAGATTGAGAAGAGCCCAGGGAATAAGATGTCTGGTGTGCATCCAGGGTTATGTTTTTAAGGTGTTAAGGTCTTTGTGTTATAAAAAGAAGAGGGGGATAAAAGGAGCAGGAATGGGTGAGTTGGTGGGAGAGGTAAAGGTTGTGGTACTAGGAAGGTAGCTAAATTCTTTGAGAAAGTCAGAAGTTGAGAGTCAGCCATGAGAAGTCTGAATGGTGATGGGGGGTGAGATGTGTGGATTTTCTGCATGTAGAAGATTTACTTCCTGCCAGAAGTGTTGGGGTTTGCCTAGCCGAACAAATTCTCCTTTTGGTACATAATTTCATTCCATTCTCACTCCTTCTTTAATGCAGTTCCATCACTGCTCCACTATGTTAAGTTTCCTTGTGAGTTATGTACTACTGTATGTCTAACTAGCTCAACTCTACCGCCCTGCAATCCAATAATGCTGTTCTTGAGGTATGCAGCTGCATTATTCCAGAAATGAAGAACAGTTGGCCTATTACAGTATGTGCAAGTGTTGCTTTGATTGTCTAAAAATGATAGAAACAATATTTGTTAAAAAAATTAAAAAGTGATAGATTTCTGAGAGGTTAGAACCCCATACAACACACACAATGAGCTGCGTTCTCTGCATTCTCTTTAGTATATTATTCAACTTTAAGCTCACTGACATTAATCAGAAAGGAGATTTCTACATTTGCAGTGACCAACAGGGTAAAATCTTTTTCAGTCTAGTGGGTGAATTCAACTTTTGAACATTTAGCCATCAAAACCTTGATTAACATATTGTAAGACTGGCAAGTCATTCACTAGTATAATCATTGCTGGTCACTGATTTCACTAACCTCACCAGCTACCTCTCCATCTGCGTCAGCTAGGAGTAAGTCAATAATTTTCCTTTAACTACTACTACTGTGCTTTATTTGTACAGTGCATAAACTTTATCAGAGCTGCATAAATAAAGAAAATGTATTTTGTTTGTTTATTTATTTTGCTAAAAGTCCTTTCCACCAGAAACCCAGTGAGAAAAGTTTCAACATACTACAAATATTTTTAAACAGGCATTCAGTAATATATATAAACAGACTTTAAGTAATATACATCAACAATTACACATTCATTTGCTAATTAGATTACATGAATATGAAATAAGGGCAACTCTTGCAGTATAAAAGATACTTACACATTAGTAGATATTGAACAGTGAGCATTTGAAGAGGTGTATTAGTAGGTTTATCAGATAGATAATAGATCATCTAAATAGTGCTTAGAAATTTAAACAAAACTGAGATGGGGAGGAACTAGGTAGGGCAGAAAATATTAATATTGTAGCTAAGAGATGGGGTATAAAGAATGTTCATAGATACTTTTATATATATATATATATATATATATATATATATATATATATATATATATATACATATATATATATATATATATATATATATATATATATATATATATATATATATATATCATAAAGTTATATTAGTGGTGGGGGTAAGCAGTGTCACAAAACTATGTATATGGCTATATGGCTGGGAGATGCTAGTAAAACTATTTAGGTATTTGTGAAGATTAGTTGTGAAGCATAGGAGTTTGAATGATGAGAAATGGTTTGATGATATGGCAAGCTGAAGTTAACAGTGGCATTTATCCTGGAGATATACAGGAGCAGAGACATTGATTTGACGGGTGATGTTTTAGTTGTGCTTTAAATGAGTTTTCATTCTGAATGGATTTCAGTGGTAGTGGGATGTGGTTCCATAGTTTAGCTACACTATTTGAATACAGAGAGTTTTCTGCAGTATTAGAAAATTCAGTTATAGTGATTAATGATTTTTGTCTTAAGAATAAAATTCTGTTGGAGGAGTAGAGTTGTATTATGTTGTTAAGAGTTGGGCAATTTTCTGGTTTATAGAGAAGTCTGTGAATTTTAGTTAGATGAGAAAGAGATAGATTATATGGTAGTTCTAATCAGTTCAGTTCTATGTGGGCTAGGCAGTGGTGTGTTCTTTTGTTATAGTTTACTGCAGATTTGACTGTTTTATTATGACATTGCTCGAGTGTGGATAGTTGTGAGATTTGAAGGTTAGTGAAGATTGGGGCAGCATAGATGAGAGATAGCAGTAAGAAAGTGGAGGCTATACATCTTCTGGCCATGTCACTGTGGTAGAGTTTTTTTACTCTCAGTTAAGTTTATCCAAGTCTTTTAGGTTTCTCATACCATGATGCGAATGGACCCCATTTCTAAGATGGTATGATTAAAGTTCATGAAATTACTATCATTTCAGTCTTTGATGTTAGCCAAAAGTGCTCTTTACAGCTCCCACAATGTTCAGAGAACTGACATTTTCTGTAATTTATATGGAGTTACATGTATCAGTAGCATTATTTAAGTACAGCTGTAAATGTTTCTTATTAGACCCATTGCTCCTATTATTAACTGTCCAGATATTCTTCCACATTTCTCTTGTTTCTGCTGCATATCCTTGTATTTTATGACTTTGTGTCTCTCTATACTTATAATCACTGGGTGTAGCAATTTCAATGATCAATGTCTGTTTTTTCTTCTTTTCATGGACTACTATACTGGTTTTCTCGCCTCTGTTTTCTGAAACTGTTGGTAATAGATGATCCCATGTGATACAAACTTCATCATTCTCTATAATGCTTTGCGGCTGATGTTAATAATGCTTCTCAGCTACTTCAGGAGTGTAATGTTTGCACAATCCTCAATGCAACAGTCTTGCTACATTATTATGCCTTTTCATTATACAGGCCTTCTGCCATTAATATGCCACACCTAACAACAAGATGTGCAACTGTTTCCAGTTCTGTTTTACCGAGCTTTAATTTCTTTCTCATAAATGTTCAATGAACTTTATAAATCAACATGTACAAAGTCCACTATCCTGGGCCGCCAATATAAATATTTCATCTTTCAGTTTAAAATCACCCTTCCTTAATCATTCTTCCATGAAATCCTGATCAACATGAGGTTATTCCAGGATTTTTCTGTATTTACCACAATATTTATGCCTTATCCACATTTTTTTCTTTCTCATTTGATCCTTCTCCTTATATTCTTTCTTTTCTTGTTTGGCATAATCAGTTTCAGTGTGATTTTTGTCTACTTCTAGTATGATTTCCATTTCTGCTTGACACAGTTTTGCTTCTGCCAAACTAAGCAGTGACGTTATCTTAGACTTCTTTTCATGTTTTAAAACTTTCACTGTGTTTGGATCTGGTGAGGTCACCAGATATGCATGCAGTCCCACTATTGCAGATTTATGCATGTAATCAATTTCAAGGAGGCCCATATCAACTTTAGAATGAGAAATATATAATCTTGGTATACAGTAATTTTCATATATCATTTGATAAGCATGAAGCATTTTTCTTGTTTTTCTGTCCAACTGATCCAATACTTTTGAGGCCAATCAATCACACCAAAACAGTATGTTAAAGAAGGGGCAGCTAACTGATTTATAGCTTGAACTTCATTCCTAGATGCCAGGGTGTTTTTTGATATTAGTTCTAATCTTCTGAAATATTCCTTACTGAGTTTTATTCATATTCGTTCATGTTTTATTGTCAATCTTTCATCAGTTCTCAAATATATATGTTATATACATATACATGTATATGTTCCTTCCTGCTCAAGTACCTTTATATCACATTATTGTCCTAGATTTATATTTTCTTAACACTGCAACCTTGCTGGTTTAAACATTACTTTTGCACATTTATCAAGACCAAGTGTCATTCTTATATCATCTTAGAAAGTTTTAATCACTTGCCGTTGTGCTTTCTACTCCTCATCTGATGAACTATATAATTTTAAGTCAAACAAAAAGTAGATGAGAAATCTTAAAGCAAGTTTGCTTTCTGGGAGCCATATTATACCCAAGACACCATCTGTTAATTAAACAACTTAATGGGTTAAGGGCAAGATGAAACAGCAGCAGTGAGAAAGAATCACCCTGGAATAGCCCTTTGAAATTATATCCCTGAGATAATAAATTGCCCTTTGTCATGGTTTAATTGCAGAGTGGTTTGCCACTGTTTTATGGTCACTGTAATGTAATTGATCAATGTAGGATATGTCTTATACATCTGTAAGCGCTATTTTATCCATGAATGTGGGATGCTGTCAAATGCTTTGTTGTAATCTCTCCATAGCATAATTAGATTTTGCCCCCTTTTTAAAATTCTTTATTATGACATTATTTAACAACAGATGATCTTTTATTCCATATGACTTTCTTTTGTTACCTTTTTATTCTATTGTCATGATTGAGTTTTCTTTTAAATAACTATAAACTCTGTAGGCATCAATTCTAGTATATAGATTGTGCATTGTCAGAAAGCAAGTTATTTGTCTATATTTTTATGATGGCTTACAGGTTCACTCTTAAGGAGGAGGAGTATCATTTTTCCTGTTGTTAACCATATTAATGTCTGTTTGGGGCACACATAAAAGTAGTTCTTACTCAAGGCGAAGTATTCATGTAAATATGTTAATACTTTTAGCCAGAAGTTAGGTGCTGCATCTGGGCCTGGGTTTTCCATTTAGGAGCTTTTCTTAACTCTGTTTCAGTTTCTTTGGCTGTTACTTCATCCTATTTCATATCCTGTACATTTGAACTTCTTACTGTTTGTTTTACATCTTCTGTCCATTCAGCATCTTTGTTATGTTCCACAGAGTCTTCATAGATATGTCTTCAAAATGTGGTTATTTCCTCTTTTTTGATGGTGTTTGTATTCCTTTTGCTTTGTTTTCCAATTCTCTATAAATTTTTTTTGGGTCATCAATGAACTGCTTACTTTGTATTTTTCTTTTATATTTATCTGCAAGTTTTTATACCTCCACTGATATCTTTAGTTTATTATCTGCAATACTGTATAATAAGTCCTGGTCTGTTCTGATACTGCATGGTGCTTTTATCACGTCTAGATTTCTAAGTATTTTTGTTCATCTGCTCCCTTTTATATACTCCTGTAACAGTGACACTTCTTGTCTTGTTTTATAGTTTTTTCTACTCAGTGCTTCCATGCTTCCATTTACGATAGCTGCTATGAATGAGGAAGGTATTGTTGATCTGGAGGAATACAGTTCAGTAGTTTCCAGCTACATAAGCACATGCACTGATCTCACTGTGCCCGATAAAGACATCTGGGTATATCCAAATAATAAACCATGGGTTAACTCAGAGGTTCATTCTGGTCTTCATGCCCACTCCAAGGCATATGCATCAGGAAATATCAGTGAGTATAAAAATCTAGATATGACTTACAGAGAGCTATCAGATTAGCAAAGGAGAACTGAAGTTATAAGCTGGAAGGCTGTTATTCAACTGCTGATACAAGGAGTATGTGGCAAGGCCTGGAAAACATCATAGGCTACAAAGACAAAGGGAGAGGGATGACTACTGACAGCCAGTTTTCACCAGATGATTTAAATTAATTTTATGTCCTGTTTGAGATTCAAAACACCATGTCAAAGGGTATCACCATAAGAGAGAGGGGCAGAGAGGAGGCACCACCACCTTTCACAATATCACCAGCAAGTGTGGCAAAGTCCTTGAGGGGATAAATCCTCGGAAGGCAGCCGGTCCAGATAATATTGCTGGAAGGACACTCAAAACCTGTGGTTCAATGCTTGCTGATGTTCTGGCTGATATATTCAGTCTCTCCCTTGCATGAGCTACAATTTCCAGCTGTTATATAGCAACCACTATTATTCCACTACTGAAAAAGGACAATGCCAACTGCTTGAATGACTACTGTCCAGTTGCATTGACTCCCATAGTGATTAAATACTTTGACAGAATCATTATAAGTCATATTCAGTCAGTTATACCTGATACAATGGATCTCCTGCAGTTTGCATACAGACCGAAAAGGTCGATTGAAGATGCAGTCAGTACAACACTGCATATGATTCTTACTCATTTGGAGAATAAGGACTGTTATGCTTAATTGATGTTTATTGATTATAGTTCAGCCTTCAATACAGTGATACCAATGAAGTTCATTAATAAGCTGTCCATACAGGGTGTGCAACTGACTCTTTGCAACTGGGTCTTAGATTTTTTAACAGACAGACCACAGTCAGTCAAGCTGGGGAATGACATCTCAGAAACAATAATAATAAATACAGGAACTCCACAAGGCTGTGTGCTGATTCCACTGTTGTATACCCTCTTCACTTATGATTGTGTTGCACCAGTATTGTCAAATTAGTGGATGCTGCAACAGTCATTGGTCTGATCTCAGGTGGGTGATGAATCAGCGTATAGGAAGGAAGTGGAGTACCTTGTGAAGTGGTGTTGGAACATTAATCTCTCCCTTAATACCAGCAAAATGAAAGCTATGATCATTGATGCATTGAGAAATAGAGGGTAGCACTTACCATTATATATTGGTGATTCTGAGGTGGAAATAGTGGCTACATTCAAACATTCAAATTCCTTGGTAGTAACATACCCAAGGACCTTACCTGGACTCATAACATCACAGACCTGGTAGAAAAAAGCCGGTAGCGACTGTATTTTCTGAGAAGGCTGAGGAAGTTTGGCATGCCCAATACCATCCTCAGCAACTTCTATAGATGTACAATTGAGAACATTCTCTCCCACTTTATTACAGTATGGTTCGGGAATAGTACAATACGGGATCCCAAGGCTCTGCATTGAATAATAAAAACTGCACAAAACATCAATGGAGTAACATTCACTGCATTGAGGGCATCTACACCAAAAGACTTTTTAGGAGGGTTCAGAACATTATCATGGACACTGCCCACTCACAACACAAACTGTTTATGCTGCTACCATCAATGTGGCATTATAAGAGCATGGCGGCCAAAACAACCAGGCTGAAAGACAGTTTTATTCCTCAAGCTATTAGACTCTTAAATAAAACTCACATACTACCTCTCCATCCAGTATTGTAGGTTGGTTTACATTTGAAGGGAACAAGATTGTTTTGCATAAATGTGCTCTTTTGCACAGTTATATAGGGTCTATATTATCATATCACATGCTCAGAAGAACAAATGACAGATAATCGACCCCAGAGAAATGAAAGCTAAAAACGTCGAAAGTTCAGAACAGTGATTATTTTCCAATGGAAAACAATCACTGCTCCAAAACAAAAAAACCTGTAAAACATTACTTAATGTGTGGGGGCTTTGCCCCTACACCCCCTCGACATGGGGGTTGTGCGCCCCACACCCCCCTACTTAAATATATCAACTCTGAGATTGCACTACAGTGCCGAAAAGGCAAAGTAGCAAAAGCGGCCAAACAAACTCTTTTCCAGGGAAAGAATTCGCTGAAAAGCCACTTCACTATTTTGCCTTTTTGCGCTTTACAGTTCAACAAAGACACATTCGACAACCTGCATCTGCGACAGCGTAATAAGGAGCCATAACACTATATATATATATATATATATATATATATATATATATATATATATATATATATATATATATATATATATATATATATATATATATATATATATATATATATATATAATTACTGATATTGGTATTTATATTATTGTCTGTTGTCTTAGATTACTTCTTTTTGTTAATTGCCATTCTTTTTATATGTTGCTGGAGGATTTGCAGAATAAGAATTTCATTGTATTTTGTGATGTTGTTTTTAGTATATATGACAATAAGGTTGAACTGAATTGAATGATGGCATTTTATTTCTTGGCTTCCTTTAAGTTATTGCTCTGCATTTTTTGGTAAGACTTTATCTGCTATTGATTTAGCTGCACAGCAATTCATCCTATTTACTTTTGTTATATCACATACATTTCTGTTAATAGTCTTGATTACTGTGTTCATCTGTTTTATCAGACTTCTAACATTTCTTGTCTTATTTACTTCTGTAATCTGTTGCTTTCATCAATCTTAATATGGCTATCCATCAATATTAAATCATGCAAGTCTTCCCTTAGATCAATTTCTTTTAAACAGCAGGCACATTCTTTGCTGTCTGCTTCCTAAGAGTATTCTACATAAAGTTCCAGACAACCTTCCTCTCACATATTCTCTTCAGCTGCATCCTGCGTTATCCATTACTCTTTTATAAGGGAACTCATTGGCCCATTACTCCACAACATTGACTGCGTCCTTCCCTTTCTTTGCATCGCCAACTGAACTTTTGTACTGTTTCCTACTGAAGGCTCCAGAGCATCTTCTTTTGGTAAATGATCATATGCTTCACATTATGGCTGTTTCCCCCTAATTTGGTGACTTGCTCCATTATGCTATGACATTACCTGAGTTGGATTTTATATACTAAATCCTCTTTTCTCCCCCCCTTTGTTTTATTATTTTTTTTTGTATTGTGAAATTTTCTATAAGCAGATGCCTTTGCCTGTATTTCTGTTTTGTTTTCTCCTTTGCAGAAATATTGTACCATATTAAATCACTTTTTCTTTCTCATGCCAATATTTCTTCTTCAAATGTATCCTGCTACACCTTTTCCTCCTTAATTTGTGAACTCATTGTTCCAAATGTTCTAACCTGTGTTAGACTTTCTACACTAAATCCTTCACTTTACAGGTATTCCATAACTTCAGCTTCTATTAGTTTAACTCCATCTTTACTTATTTTCTGTTCTACATTCCCCATTGTGATCTTATTTTTTGTACTGTGAAAATTTCCCTAGCTGAGCCCCTTTGCTTGTGTTTCTCTTCAAATATATTTGGAGCTGTGTTTTTGTATTGATCAGTTTGGCTTTCTCCTTTGCATAAATATTGCACCATATCACATCTATTTTTCTCTCCCGTGTCCATGTTTCTTCTTTATATCTTTCAAAAATCTCTAGCTTCTTTCTGTATTTTCACACTTCCTCTGTCACTTCTTTTTCCAAGTGGCCCAAAGTTCCTTTGTCTATGTAATGTTTTTCATGGAATGAACACAAATTTGCAACTGAAGCTTTCGACAGTTTTTCTTGTGTACATATTTTTCTTTCCTTTAATTTTTCTCTTAATCTTTTTGAATATCATCTATCTTGAAATTCTGTGCTTCTTGCATAATAGTAACATTACATAATTTCTTCCTTATCCTAAAAAGTCCATTCTATCACTTTTATGGCTGTTTTTTGACCTGTCAGTTTTTGCGGCTTTTATGGACCTCTACTTTCTTCTAAAAAAGGGAGGGCATCCTCCTCCTGAGTCTGGCCTAGCCCCACTGTGAGAATATTTTTGTATCTTGAGGATTCTACACTGTCATTTTTTTTCCATTCCTGGCTCTAGTATGAATACCAGGATTGGGCATTTTTTATTCTTGGACTTTTGAACCCAATTGTCTTTTATTTTTAACCTACCTCTCTCCATAATATGTGCTATATAAAATAGAGTCTATATATCAGTGTAGTATTGGTGAGATTTTGTGAAAAGAGGGTCCACCATGTGTTCACCAAGACTTGAAGATAAATTCAGTTCCAGTAATAATACTCTCCTTTTCTTGCTGATTTTAGCATCTGTCTATTTGGACCCTTTATTCTGTATAATATGCCTAGTTTTTGATGATTTTTTTAACCATGTGTTATACATGGTGATTGAATTTCAACTGGTCATCTATAATGACACCAATAATTTTGTGTGGTTTACTTGTTCTATCCTGGTTTTGTTGACAGAGATGATAAAGAATATTGTTATTCTGGTAGAGACGTGTTTTGGAGTAAAGAGCAGGAATTTTATTTTTTTTTTAGGGTTTAGAATAAGTTGTAAATTATTTAGCCATGTTTCAATTGATAATGATTGTTGTATAAGGTCTTGGAGTTCACAGAAACATTTGGCAGAGCAGAATAAAGTCACATTATTAGCATATTGAACTGGGGCAGCATTTTTTTAGCAGCGTGAAAGTCATTATCAATATGTTGAAAAGTATGGGACCTCATATAGATCCTTGTGGAACAATAGGTAGAGGCAAGAAGGTAGAGAAATCATTATTCCATTTCACTGTTTCTGCTTTTTTTGAGAAATAGCTATGGAACCATTGCAATGAAGAGCGGTGAGACCTAAGGATGAGAGATTATGCAAGATTTTCGGGCAGGAGATAGTATCAAAAGCTTTTGATAAGTCTAGGAAGATGATGGAGACTAGGTTTCCAGCATTTCTATGCTTGTTGACAATATTAACAAAATTCATCAAAACAGCAGTTGTGCTGTGATGAGGATGAAAACCATGTTGGGTTGATGACAGAACCTGATTATCTATAGATAGTTAAGAAGTTGTGTATGAGTACATATTTCTAATATTTCTGATAGGGATGATAAAATGGCAATTGACCTATAGTTTGAAAGATCTGTATTGATTTCTTGTGCAGTGGAATAACGTATGATTTTTTTTTTTCCTTGGTGAGAGGTCTTTCTTTTCAGATATGGAATGATTTATTAGAACTGAAACTTGGTATGCAATAGCCTCAGTTGCTTTTTTAACATATTCACATATTTAGATTGCCGGGGGCAGTTGTGGTATGCTTTAATTTTTGAGCTATTTTATTTTTGGAATCTATATGTGGGAACTGATTGGAAGGATAAATGTCGAAAGAGATTATTTGATTGACTACGGACACCAAAAATAGTCTGCACCAGTGTTAAGCTTCATATTGTGCAGAAACAATGCCTGTTTTTATTTGGCAATTAAGTCAGAAAACTAATTAAATTTTAAATCAGTTTTGGCATATATTATGATTAGGCTGCTTTGTCTGATCACTGCTTGGAATGAATTTTTTCATGTTCTGTTAGTTTGTTGATCAGGTTGTTACACTATTTTCTCTGTTATTGAACATCACAATTTAAATTCCATTTACTGTATTTTCTTTTTTTCATTTTTTTCTCACTGGTTTCATCCTAACAGCTGTCCCAGTGCCTCACTTGTATGCTGAGTTTACCAGCCACTCCAATCTACCCATGTTCAATTATTGAATTTGGTGCCAAGGTCAGCATGGATCCAAAGAGGGTCCTGTGGGGGTCAGTGCTGTTCTACCTTAAGTCAATGTGTTTTTTATACTTTTTATCCTACCTCAGGATACCCTGATGTTCATAGGTTCATAGGTTTATAGGTAGGTACTAGGCTATTAGCCTTAGGGCCTATAAAAGCCTAGCCAAAAAGGTACCCTGGCTTTCACCACCCAAGAAAATTAGTTTCCTGTGCCCCTGTAGAGCAGAGCCACAGAAGTGATCCCTGGGGTGAATTTCCTATTTCCCATCCAATCATCAAGATTTTTCTTGAAGAGTACTAATGAGGAGCTCTGTTTGACATAGATAGGTAGTCTGTTCCAGAGTATGGGAAGTGTCTGGGACAGGAATCTATCCCTCCAGCATGTTTTGTTTATTGTGGTGACAAGGTTTAGGTCCCTGGAGCGTACAGCTCGAAGGGATTGGGATTTCTTTAAATGGAGCATGTCCAACAGCTCTAGGTTTGACATAGCTTTGTATGTTAGGCAGAGATCGCCTCTGAGTAGGCGATATGCAACAGAGTAAAGCTGGAGTTTTTTGAGATGGTCTGCGTAGCGCATCTGTTTGAAGCCAGTAATCCTCTTTGTGAGGTATTTCTGTGGCCTTTCCAGTTGTTGTAGCTGTCTTGTGAGGTACATACCAAAAGGGGCGTTGTACTCTATAATGGGTCTAATGAGTGATGAGTAGAGGGGAACAATGACCTCTTTTTTTCTGGATAAGAAACCTTTTGTGATGAGGTGAACCATGTAGAAGGATTTCCTGACCACTGTGGTGATGTGATTATCAAAGGAGAGATTACTGTCCACCTGTGTCCCAAGGTGTCTTATCACACTTTCGGCATTAAGTAGACTACCACTTATGTGGTAGTTCATGGGTACAGAGTTTTTACCAAAGGGGATGACAATACACTTTTTGGCATTGAGCTTCAGGCCATGGCTTTGACACCAGGCATCTGTCTCAGTGAGGCCCTTTTGTAGTATGTCCACATCGTTAGGAGTTTCAATTATGGCTCCTAGTTTGCAGTCATCTGCAAAATTTGTTAGCCAAAGACCTTCTGTGTTATCCTGTACTTCAGAAAAGTAGATACCAAACAGGAGAGGACCCAGGACTAAACATTGTGGTACTCCACTTGTCACTGATTTGAAGTCAGATTTCGAGTCTGCTACTTTCACGGTGTGGGTTATGTCCGTGAGCCAGTTGGCAACCCATGTTGTGACATAGGGATTTATACCTAATTTAGTGAGCTTATCTATAATTCCAAAGTGGGGGATGGTGTCGAAAGCCTTGGCAAGATCTAGATAAGCTGTGTGAACCACCTTACCCTCATCTATGGCTTTGTATGACTTATGGTTGATCTCTAGGGATATACAATTTACAGACCATACTGCCCTGCCTCCACACTTCTGCATGGTGTTGTATGGCAAGCTGCCCCACCCTTTTGACCAAGCAGTTTGCAACTGGCTTTCTGGCCTATGCCTAGAAGCTCCTATTGCTCTGTGTGCCCTGCCCACATGTTGTCTACCCCCTAGAATGGGCACACCCATCCTCTCTGCTGCTCAGTCAATTGCCCAACCCTCTATTTGAGCCCCAAGTTGCCTAGGCTATAGTCAGGGCTTTATTCCTCTATGCCAGCATCTGTATTTTCTTTTTTATGAATCCAGAAACAAACTCTTTTTTTTAAACAAATTCAAACTTTTAAAAACAAGCAACATAAAAGATAAGAAGTCACAACTTGAAGTGAGTTAGACATTTCTCTGCAATTTTTTTCAGTTATATCTTCAACAGTCAAATATTGTGGAATACTGTTTACTATATTATGTAAATATATTTCTGAACATGTCATCTAGTCATAGTATGATTCCATAGAGTAGCTGCTCATACTGCATATTTTAACAAACCAACTTCTTTTGACTTTCCCATGACAAAATTCACTCTAATTTTGCATCAGCAATATCAGTCTGCTTTAATAAGAATGGTTTATGAAACTGATTTGTAAAATAAATATCTAAAACAAAGAATCACAAAGGCATAATGTGTGCCCTTCTTTTCAGTTCTAGTAAGATCTGTAAACAGAAATGTTGAAGCTTATCAATTTATAAATGCTTGAAATTAGATAGTGGATAATCAACATGTCTCATCTGTTAATGAACCCGACACATCCACTTTGTGCTAAAATAGATGGCAAGTTAATGATCCTTTTACACTAAGAGATATATAAGCAATACAGTTTTCTCTGGAAAATAATTGATTTTAAACCCTTTGTGCAGCTATTTTTAGCATATTAAGAGAGCAGATACTCAAGTAATCCATAATACTTACTTATAGGAGCTTTCCTCAAGAAAGTAACAGAAAATCAAATTAATTGGAGAAACTAAATATGATTAAATCATCATTTATCACTGCAGAGTCTGGAACTGTTAGTTATAAACATACTCAATAAAACCATTTATGATGTTAGCATTGTGAAAGCATATATGGTTCACCAGGCTGCATTTCTATCATAGGACAGTACTATCATTAATTATAGATAGGTCTCTGGATGTATGCAACAATAAACAAAATGCCTGTATTAATAAAAATGCAATATACTCACTATTATACAAATAAGTATTTTGTTCTAAAGTAGCTTTATGACTGTTCACTTGTAAATTGGTTTTACTTTAATTACTATTATCACTGTAGTGAATATTACAATTTTTGCAAATATTACCATCATTTACTGTTATAACAATAAATCAAACAAGTAAACAAGCTCACAAAGTTATCACAGTAATGTGGTTATTAAAACATATTAGAGTATTCAGAATTAAAAGTAAACAGACTGAGAACAAGGACTCCAGTAGTGAGTCATGTAAATCCTAGTTTACTCCATTTCATCTCCTGCTATTTAGTCGCTAATTAATTTTGAAAAAGAAAAGTCATTGCCCTGAAAAATTATTCCAAACCAGTGCAGGATGGAAAAAAAAGTTCACTCTACAACTCACATGGGCAAACACCATATAGCTTAAAACATTGACACAATTTTAAAAATTCAGTGAATTAATAACAATACAAATAATAATATGTGTCTATTCCTTTGGTATTGTTATTGACTTAATCTAGTTCAGGCCTTTGGGATGCTGGAGTCAGTTTTCACAAGCAAAGAATGTAAGTAAGGAAGCCAACAGAGAATCAAATGCTAGTCCATCACAGGAAGCAAGCACACAAGCACACACACACACACACACACACACACACACACACACACACACACACACACACACACTATTTTGAGTAATTTGTCTAACTCGACTACTAGCTGTAGGTGCTTAGGATGTGGGAAGAAGAAATCAGAGATCCAAAGGAAAACCATTGCAAACACAGGGACAACATGCAAACTCAACACAGAAGACTCCAGCAAGTTATGATAATGCATATTTTCATGGGATGACACAGCGCCTTCAAAAGATGGAATACCATGAAGAGATCTTTGTCTATTCTTTGTCTATATTGCTTGAAAGTGGACAGTCTTAGATGGACAACATACTGTAGACTACACAAGTCATGTGTAACCCAAAGATAATGGCCAGACTGTAGGAATAGAGTTGCAAATTGAATCTTAAACAAATTATACAACAAATTTTGTGACTATATCAGGAAAAAAGCCATCCCTACCCATAGTTAACCAAAAGACTATTTTATCCAGTTAATCATTTCAGTTCATCAATTCAACCATAGAAAGGTAGCCAGAATAATTGTGAAATGCACAGTTATTACATGCATAACATTATGAACAGAATAAATTTGTTTATTTATTGACATTTGATTACCAAGAAAGTCTGACCGGGTGGGAGCCTATTTTCAGCAGAAGCCCAGGGAGAATAGCTCCAAAGTAATACAAAACATTTTAAGAATAGTATTTTTGCAGTCTTTACAAATAATGCAAAAACAAATACAGATTAAATAATTATACCAAATTAGATGTAATATGAAAACTGGTTAAGAATAGATACAAGTTATATCACAATGATTTAATAGTTAGAGAAATTTTAGGCAGTTTAGAGAAAAATGTAAGGTAAGTTAGTATAATAAAAAAAGGAACTGCAATATGAAGTGAGAGAAAAACAGACTTATGGTATTTTTGGAGAAAGCCAGGGGAGAGAAATTTATAGAAGTAAGGAAGTAAGAGAAGAGAGAGTAAGGAGATGTAAGGTGTGAAGAGGTATTTGTCCACTTTTACGGCTATAGTTTATCCTAGTGTTGAGCAAGAACAGAGACAGCTTTTGGCTAGAAAGTCTTTCAAAATGGTTTTGAAGGATGGAAGGGAAGGGACTGACGTGATGGACAGAGATAAGGAGTTCCAGGCCTTAGCATAATGGCATGCAAATAGACAATGCCCAGCAGATTTGATAGGTTTGTGGAGAGACAGAAGTTTTTGGTCATTTGTATCATAATAACTGACTAGGAACATAGTTGTGTGGAATGTCATTTAGTGTTAGACAAGAAGATGGATTCTGGATATTTTTATTAGTGGTAAGAATTTATGTATATGTTAGTTGATGGGGTAGTTCTAACCAATTTATACTTTTTAGTGCTATACAGTGATGTGTTCTGAAATGGGAGTTTACTGCAAATTTAGCAACTTTGTTATAGCTTTGTTCAAGTTGTGAATTTTGCAATGCCTGAAGTTAGTAAAGATGGGAGCACCATAAAGAAGTGTGGGGAGGAGATAAGTACTGGCAGATGTAGCTGTAGTTGTGTCGGTGAGAAAGCTTTTGGTTCTATAAAGCATCCCTAATTTTTTATGAGTTTTTCTTATGTAGTTTTGTATACACAGGTTAAATTTAAGACTACATCCACTATCATCCCTAAAAATTTGCTATGAGAAGTGACTTCATTGATTGCATTATCAAGAGATGATTTTTTTTTTTTTTTTTTTTTTTTTTTTTTTTTTTAGGGTTGAGCTTGAGTTGTGAGTTACAAATAGTAACAAAAAAGACTCAAAAGAATGATAAAGAAAATGTATTCAAAATTATATAAAAATGGATTAATTATTTCCATGCAGATGCTTATCTAGGACTCAATGAGGCAGTGAGCATTAACCCTGTTTTAGAGAAGAGATCTCTTTATATATAGTGTTGCTTTGTTAATTAAGTTTAATTACTGATTAAATATTTATTATGGCTGCAGGTGATGGCTTAGAATTAATTATGTTTTAACTGTGATGTATATAAGAATGAATTGTTTCATTGTTTGATATAAAGCACTAAGGAAGAGTCGTTTCAAAAGCTTTTCTCTAGTAAATTGATTTTTACAATGTTTTGAATACAGATTTTTATCATTCTTTTGAGTTCTTTTTATTGCCATTTTCATTTTGGGAGTCTGTTGGTTGGTTGGCATCCAGTTGCTCTTTGTATTTTGTCAGTTATAAAGTCAAGTGTCAGTCATTGCTAAAGCTTCCTGAATATTTTTTTTGGAGGTGTGTCATGCTGTCAGATGTGCAAATGAGAGCAGCGTCATCTGCGTACTGTATTAGGGAGGTCTGCTGTGTGGATATGTGGAATATGCTGATGAGAATGTAAAAGAGGAAGGGACCAAAAATAAAGCTTTATGGTACACCAGTGGTGACTGGAAGGTATGGAGAGAGGGTGGAGTGCCATTTTACTGACTGATACTTATTGGACTGGTTAGTTTTGAACCACAGAACGGTGGGCTGAGAGAGACCTAATGAGGACATTTGAAACTGAAGTTTTTTCTGACAAACTATTTTGAAGGTTTTAGACAAGTCTAGAAATAAGGAAGAAACCAGTTTGCCATTATCGCTAGCTTTATTGACAGCATCTGTTTAGTGAAAATGCAGTATTAGCACTAGGGGAAGGAAGGAAACTATGCTCTGTAAGCGATAGGAGTTCTTCCTGCAGGAGATAGTTTAGCAATTGTTTTTTAATATATTTTTTCAAGTATTGTCAAGAGGGCGGTTAAGATTGCTATAGGTCTAAAGTTAGTAATGTCTGTCAAATGTTCTCCTTTGTGCACAGGGATAATGTTTGACTTTTTTCAAAGAGAGAGAAACATGGGATTCCTGGATTGACCTATTTATAATAATTGAGACAGGAAGCAATGTTATCAGTTGCTATTTTAAGGTATTCACTTGGAAGCTGACATACAGCATGGTTTGAGATTGTTTAAGAGCAGTTTCATATAGGATGTGGGCACAAGTTTGAAGATAAAAGTGTATATGGTGATATGTGGCTGCTTGGCAGGTTTAGGATTAGATGTTGGGGAATCCTTGGTTAGAGATGTTATACTATCTACAAATAAGAGTTGAATTGTATTGAGGTTTCAAGTGACGAATTACTGGGAGAGGGGTTAGGGCTGAATTTATGGCTAGAATGCAATATTTCTTTAATTGCTGTACATAACTTTTTGGGGTTGTATTTACTATTAATAAGAAAGTTATTAGAGTATAGTTTTTTTGTTCATTAATTTGTTTTTAGTATGATTCTGAAGCATTCTGTAGTTTGCAAGATATTGGATTGTTTTATATTTTTGCCATTCTTTCCATGCTGTTTCACTCTCTTTTGGATAGCCAGATTGCATTATTTGTTTTTAGTCTTCTCCTTCTAGGAGGTGTGAGGTTATTTAGGATATTCAGGAAACTTGTACTGAATTCATTTACAGCATCATCTAAGGGAAGGATCTTTAGGAAGATCTAGTTAATAGATGATAAGTTAGTAATGTACATGTTTGGGTTAAACTTGGGAAGGTTGCATATTGCTTTAAAAACATGTTGTTTAAGTGGATGTATGAGATGTCTGCATGTATAGACTGAGAGAAGATCACTGAAACAGTCAGACATTATCCCTGAGGTGGTGTATTTGCTAGAGTCCGATACTAGGATCCAGTCTAATAGGGAATTTGATGTTTTTCTATAGTGTGTAGGGCTGTTAATTAGTTCTGTGAAACCAAATAAGTTCATAGTAGATGAAGTTAAAGTTTATGTCCAACCAACTGACATTCTCATCACCTAGTAGTAGTATTTCTTGTGCAGTTGTTATAGATATCCAAAGTAGGATGTCCTCCGGTATTTTTGTGTTGTAGCCAGGAGGGATGTAAAGAATAGTAATACATATTTGTATGCAATTGTTTAATTTCAGGAAAGTTATAAAAAGCTGTGCTGATTTAAATTTTGGTGTTGATTTCTTGTAAGGGGGAAACATGGCATATGGGAAATATTAAAGCAATATCACCACCTTTCTTCTTTATACAGTCATTATGGATTGTATTATAGCTGAGAGGTGTAATTTCAGAGTTGTTTATGCTGGGTTTATGCCAAGTTTCAGTTATAGTGACAATATCAGGCTTATGTTAGGTAATCCAGGCATGTAGTTCAGCAATTTTATTTCTTATGCTTCTAACATTTACGGCAGCAAATGTTAGACTACCTGGATTGAGGTTTAACCATTGTAGGTCAAATTATAACAAAGAGTAATCAGTTTATCGCCAATACAAAGCAATTAGCAGAGAGGTACAGCAGGTTTTCTTTCACTTGCTGAATGCAGAAAACTGTTAGCCAGGAAAAACAAGAAACTGGCATATACAGTGTAATATGTTAGCCAAGAGAAAGGACAGAGTCCCATACCTCTCAAATGTCCAGATTTTCACAGAATGTCTGATTTGTGCTTCACACGTTTGATCTGCTTCTCATAAAATTTTGATTTTCAGCCAAATCATTAGAAAATTATTAAGGATTGAAGTCAGAAAATAAAGACAAACATTTGAGTTTCAGACTTCATACCCTTCAGAAAATTATTCTATCAACATTCTAAATTTGTAAGAGCAAAATGTAAAACTTGTCCCTGTTTTTGGGCATTTCCCCCCATTATTTATGACTTTGTCTGGATTTCTTGCTCTAAGAGATTGAGTGGTATGTATGCAGTACCAGTTTAGTAAGTGGTCCTTAGAGTGCAAGGACAACGTCTGTTTTGAGTGCATGACATACCGTGAAAATGTCAGTTATGTGGCTACATTCAAGATTCAATAAACTGTTGTAAGTTTATTGCTTTTTTCACAGATGCATTTTTTTGTTTCTTTGTTTATTAGCTGTGTAAGTGAGTTGGTCCAGAGACTACTTATAGTCATAGGTCAATAAAAGAGAATAACAGTGTTAAATAAGACTTGTGAGTATTGCAGAATCATCATAATTGCATTCAGTACCATAAAGCAAATAATGGGAGAATCTTTTCTGGGGATACCTAAATTCAGAACAATACAATGTGATGGTTAATGATATAAAAAGGATACTTTATGGATGCCCACTAAATTTTGATGGTTGAAACTGTGATCTCTGTAATAGCAAGTATGAAAGCATAAACAGGGGAATACACACTAAGTATAAGGCTGAGATACAACAGAGTAGTCTCTCTCTCTTCAGGTACAGTAATCTTGGATTTATTTATGTGTGTGTGTGTGTGTGTGTGTGTGTGTGTGTGTGTGTGTGTGTGTGTGTGTGTGTGTGTGTGTGTGTGTGTGTGCGTGTGTGTGTGTGTGTGCGTGTGTGCATGTGTTTGTGTGTGTGTGTGTGTGTGTGTGTGTGTGTGTGTGTGTGTGTGTGTGTGTGTGTGTCTACATTAAGGGAGCAGGATAGTTTCTGCTGGGGGCATAGAAAAATAATGCTACCCTGTAAAATGTTTTAATGATGCTATAACAAGTTTTGACAATCCCTGTATTTGTTTTGAGATCACATTTTATCATGCTTTTAAAGTGAAAAAGAATGAGTATTAAGAACATTAAGTACAACAGAATCAGTATTTTTAATGGATCTAAGTTATTTGGAAAAAATATTTAAGCAAATGTGCTAAAATTGTAGGGGAGAAGGTGTGACTGTAGGTGGTTTACTTTTTACTCATCATTGTTAAAGCAATCATTGGCTGAGTTTGTTAGTGTGACAGTGTTTGCATCTGGAAGCAAAATGTTTAGGAGATTGCTGTAACGAAAATGTTTTGCACTTCCATCTGTTTCATCAGGGTTAGTGTATAGCTAAATAAAATAACTCAAAATACATTATTGTGATAATTATTTATTTAGTTTTATCACAAGCACGCATTTGAGGCCTTTACATGCTTGAAACATGTTGAAATACAAGTCTACTACACATTAGTGTAAAGCAAGTTGAATTACAATATTATAGCTATTATTTTTTATTTAATCTCAGTCAATAAGATGCTTTTAACTAGAGATTGTATTATCTGTCTTTGGATGAAAGTTACTTATTCATTCTGCCATTTGATCTCAGCCAAACAGGCATTCATCTGGTTTTTCAGGACTAGAGTGAGCTTCTGTCAAACAAGTTGAAAACATCACTGTGGCCATTACTTTTTATCACAGTTAGACTTCTGTGATGCACACATACAGCAAAGTAACTGGGGATTACAGAGGCAATCTTTAGATAAAAACTGCCCCTCTACTGTTATTTGATCACAATTAACCAGTTACTGATTGGGCTACTGCTTTTTTGTCCAAAACAATTTGTCTATGGCTGGAGGTGGATTATCTCTGCTGTCATTTGATCCTATTTAAAGAGTAATTGATTTGGTTTTGCAGGGCTAGGTTTTGCTTGTGTGAAACAAGCTAAAAGGCTTTACTCTGGATATCATATTTATTGCAATCCAACATTAAGGTGTATACCATCAGTAAACTGCTATAATTATAATTAACAAGTATAGAAGTAGTCTGTGGATAGAAGGGACTGACACTAATTTGCATTTAATAATAGTTAAACAGACATCGATCTGGCTTAGCAGGTCTGCTGTGTGTTGGTGTGAAGTAAGTTGAAATATACTACTGCAATTACTGTGTCCTTAGTTTATTAATATCACACTCAATCATCTGAGATGTATAAAGTCAATAAAATTAGATATCTGTCAACCTCTTAGCACAAGAAATCTGAACAAATTCTAAAATAGCAGGGAGAAAAAGACCCAAAAATAGGAACAGATTTTAAATGCTGCTTTTATAAACTTAGAAAGCTGTTAAAATAACATAATCCATGTTAGCATGGATTTTCAGAAAGATATGAAGTCTGAAAGTCAAATGTATGTCACTATTTAGTGACTTCAGTCCTTAGTGATTTTATAGGAAAACACAAATGTTAGGAGGAACAGACTAAAATATGAGGCAAAAATCTGAGATGTCTAGAAGCACTATACCAGCAGTGTTGTGCCATGGTGATGGATGGTGTGGCAGTAACAGATTGGGACACAGTGTGAGTATGAGCTGTACTGCAGTATGTCTGTCTTAATGTGATTTCGATATTTTGAATAGGTCAACCAACAGCAGTTAGAGGTAATCTGTTTATGAGGGTCAGGGCCCATAATGCCCTATTTGTGTTATGGCACTGCTCTAGCACCACTGTAACAAGGCTCTCAACAGAGCATGCAACAGATGCCACACTGTCATGTTATGCAGCCAATGTTGCCATGAGCTCTCCACATCTGCACTCTTGACCTTCATGTAACACATGCAGCTAGTGTGCTATGTGATCAGTAACATGAACAAGTGAACACAGGTCATTGCCATGACATCTATGTGAACATTAATGTGCCTGCAACAGCAAGCATACACCATCTGTATTTGTTTATTTATTTAGTTTGTTTCTTTAGCAGGGTAGTACACTAATCACAATGGATTATTTTCAGGCATAGACTGGTTGAAGAAATTCACAAAAAAATAAAACAGAACAAATTTACAAACAGGGTTATCACAGAAAGTAGATGATCCCATGAATAATTGATACAATATGTAAATATTATTAACAGAGTATAAAAACAAATGTGAACTAATTTTAGTAGTAATATGAGAGGGAAGCAGCAGCTGAGGACAGAGGGTCAAAGTAGAAGTAATGCAGGTGAGGAGGGAGTTAAGTTATGTGTCCAGTGGAAAAGCACTTGCAGTCAGATTTTTGATTGAGGTGACTTTTAATTTGAGCTCTGAATATGGGGAAAGATGAGACTTCATTTAAGTGAAGTGGGAGAGAATGCCAGAGTTTGGGTACAAGAATGGAGAAGGAATTGTCAGTACAGTGCAGTTTAGTTTGGGATGTCTGGAGTGAGAGAGTTAATTGGGAGAGGTTGTGGAGGGTGTAGGGGGTAGTTTTATTATGGAGTTTGGCTGCAAGAGGTGGGAAGTGACCTGGCTGAAATAGTTTGAAAAGAAGAGACCCTAGAAGTAGCTCAGCTCTGTAGGAGTCTGGTAGCCATTTGGCTTTGGAGAGTTGGTTGATATGTGTGGATATTTTACTCACATTATTGTTGTAATGTTATTATTTTGTATGTCTTTTGACACGCATGCCATATAAAAATATTTGCTACCATTGTGATGTTGCTATGTCATAACTTCCCACTGGAACTTTGCCTTTGTGTGTGCTGTTTCATGATACCTTGTGTACTTTGTATTACCCAGTTGTCTTCTATTCTGTTCTAATAATTTATGTTGCAAAAATTCACCTCTGCATAGTCTGTCTCCTTACTATATGGCATTAATGGCAAGGGTTGATGTTCAGCATGTTGATTCTGTCATTTTATGACTGCATCATATTAATGGCACATGTAATGAATTACTGCATTGTTCAGCCTTGTTATTCTGGCAAAATACCACTATATTGTACCTATACCTTCTCTTCTAACACTTATACTTCTTTTCTGCCTGTTACACATTTACATGCCTTTTCCTCCTGTGCAACGTGTATACTGATTTGTATGTCTGTACATTTCTATAACCATAACAGTGACAACACACAAATCAACCCTTATAATATAATAATATAAATGATTATTGTCGCAAGTGGTATACACATACCTTTCAAATGCCCCAAATCTGGTGTAAAATTTCACTTTAGAGCTTAAAATAAGAGAGTGACACAAATTTCTAACTAATCCCTTTGAGTTTGATTTTTTTTTTATTTTTTGTACTTCCCACTTGCTTGCCATTGTCATCACAGCAGCATGATGACACTGACGGCTCTGCAAGCAAGCAGCAGGAAGTACAGTTGTATTTTATATGAAAAAGCAAATAAAATAAAAAATACAGATGTGATACAGTCATGGTGCAGTCACACAGCGTGCAGTTACACATAACATGAGCTAGCCAGGTCAGACACAGAGGAGGGGAGAGCAGGGAGCCTGATTCTAAAGTTAAAGAAACTTTTACTGTTGTTGTTGCCTTGCTGCTGTTCCTCCTTTCCTGTCCAAAAGAAAAAGTAAAGCTACCTATTAAGCAGAAAAAAAAACAGTGATGATCTGCCTCACCTCCTCAAGGAAATTAAATGACTAAACTATCATTCCCACATTTAGCTTCGCTCTGCTGATAGCTAAGAAAAATCAACTTTTTTATTTATTTTATGGCCAGCATTCACTACCTATGGTGGAACTTAGAAGTGAAGAGAACAGTACAGAACTAACTAGCCAAGTTAGTGGTTAGCCAGGGATAGTGAAAGAACGAGATATCATCAGGGCTGCAGGACAGCAAGCTAGGCCAGGACAAGCTACTGGACAGTCAGTGCAGTCAAGAGAATGGTAAAACTACTACTGTGCAGTACTGCAGCCGCCATATAGTTCCAGGCTCGAGCACCAGCCCATCCCAATAAAACTAATGATGAGAACATCTTCAGGGATGGGGAATGGAAGAGGGTGCAGCCATGTCTGTGTCCAAAACCACCAAATTTGCTACCTCAGCACCACCACTTTATATGTACAATAATTTATTAAGTAAAACAAATATTTTACTTTGCAGTTTGATGTATCATGGACCTAGGAAAGGTTTAGACATTTCTCAGATCAGGGCACATTTCCTTGTGGAAACTGCAGTTTTTGCAGTTTTGTTAATATGGAAGGTAGTTTTAAACATTCTAATATAGGTAAAACTTATATGTTTAATGTTTTAGCCAATTGTCAGATATGAAACTTAGTTTATCCATCCCATTGTAAAGTATGCCAAAGTTTTTATATTGGCAAACTAATAGGACTTTGGTGGAGAGGGTTAGAGACCATGTGAGGTGAATTAGATAGATAGTAAAAATCCCTTGGACAAACACATATTAACTACTAACAGACAGCATTGTTTTAATTTTATGGTAATTGAAATTGTATTTGATGATATGAGGTTAGGTAACATCCGCAATAAGACTGAGACCAGAGAATTGTATTGGATTTTGCAATTGCAAGCAGATAAGCAAAAAGGGCTGAACGGTAAGCTCTCTTTAAGACAGGTCCTTAGAGATAGGAGGTTTTTTAAGTGAAATGAGTTTGATTCATTCATGAATGTATACATCACACAGTCAATTGTTTACTTATTTGTGGATTTTGGTTCTTCTCCAGCACACCTCCAACATTTGCTATCTACCTGAGGAAACATTATTTGGGGTCTACTTGGGGTATAAAAATACCTATGTAAACACTTCCAAGCAAAGATCCTAAATCTTCTAGAGTTTTTTGCATATTTGGGAGTCATACATATATTCATCCATTGTTTCTTTGTGAATTGCTTATCCAGTTTCTCTTTCCAATCCTTTCTAATCTCCTCTGATTGAGTCTTATAGCTATCATGCAATATTTCATATGCTCTACTAATTATCCCTTTTTTTAACAAGAGCTTCTCTTCTAGATTCTAGCAAACACTCCACCAGTGCTGATTGTTTGCTTAGGATCCCCCAATTCCTTTCTCTTTCTCTATATTATCATATCAAAACTTTATAGGGAAGACAATCTCTAGTTTGCAGTCCAAATAAATTCTTAGCCTCTTCCCATTCTATCACCTTTCCCTCTCAAATTATTTGCTCCCAGTACTTTGGTTCCTTTGATATTTTTCTCCAGTAAATTCAAGCCCCCTCTCGTCTATTACCTGTATCCCTGATTGCATTCATGCCTGTTAGCAGAATCTCCTCTCTCCATTCCAATGTTGGCTTAGTTCTTAAAATACTTTCTGCCACTTAATGAATATAATACCCTGTGGGGTTATTGTTATTCTCCTTAAGGATCTGCATCCACAA
This sequence comes from Protopterus annectens, assembly GCF_019279795.1. Taxonomy (NCBI): domain Eukaryota; kingdom Metazoa; phylum Chordata; order Ceratodontiformes; family Protopteridae; genus Protopterus; species Protopterus annectens. Next base: position 702,902,550 of record NC_056735.1, read on the forward strand.
TCCCAGTCTGTCTTTGTTTCTTGAGCTTCCCCCCTGTTTCATCATTATCCCTTTCCACTTTGAATTATAGCGTTCTGCTCTTGTTATGTATAGGAGGCTTAACTGTGTAGCTCTGAAATACCCCTTCAAATCAACTAATCCCAAACCACCTTGCTCTGTTGGAAGGATCAGCTTATTCCACTTGACTATTGCCGTCTTCCCCTCCCAGATAAAATCCTTCAACTCTTTATTAATTACTGACCACAATGTCTCTTCTGGTTGATAAAAATCTGCCTGACCTGTGCATAAAACTAAAGGGACTAAATGCATTTTGACTGCTTATATCTTGCTATCCATATCCATATAAGAGAGCTTCCAATTTTTCAGTTTTTGTATTATTTTTTCTTTAGCCTCTTCACATGTAGCTGCCATAACAGAATCCTTTTTAATCCATACTCCTAAGTTCTTCATTTTATCATGTCCCCATAAATCTGGTTATTGCTGAACAAATTTGTGTGTGGGTAAATAGTTTACAGCTATTGCCTTTGTTTTAACTTCATTAATTTTGTATCCCGAAAAGATTTGAAACTGTCTCAGAATGTTTCACAACACTGACATGTCCTTTTCTAGTTTTATCAGGTTTAAAATAATATCATCTGCAAATAAAGACAGCCTTTCTTAACTACCATACCAATTATATCCTTGAATTTCTGAGTCCTTTATTTTCTTTGCCAGTGGTTCTAAATATAATGCAAATAACAAAGGAGAAAGAGGACAACCTTACCTGGTTCCTCTGCTCAAAAAGAACTTATCAGAGAGGAACCCACCCACTTTAATGTTCACCTCAGATCCCTCAAATATCCTCCTAATCAACCTTATAATTTTATCAGGGAATGTAAATGCTTCCATTGCCCTACCTATACAATCCCAGCTTACCCTGTCGAATGATATCTCTGCATCAAGACCCACCAAGAACAGTGGTATTTTCTTACATTCTGCTTCCCTCTGGATTATCATTGTTCTATTAATTTTGTCAAATGTTTTGTATGTAATACGATCAATTTTGTGACAGTGCCACCTGATGTCTTAAGCTTGCATGGTGGTATATATGTGTATGTGATAGTCATCTTCACTTTTTGTATGTACCTGTACTAATTGCTGTATACATGTTGCACATTATTGTGTTGTTTATATCATCTGTACATGAATATGTTAATAGCCATCACAGATACAATATGAATATGTGTCAGACATTGGCCCATTGTTGCATGCACCTTGTAGGAAATTTGTAGTTCTTCTTGTGTTGAGGGACACATGCATATGCAAAGTTTTTAGTTTGACATGCATGTCCTGTGTTTTTATGAGACTGTTATTAAAGGCATGCATTTACTTACTACTGTAGACATATTTTGTCCATTCTCCTTCCCCTTATAGCTTTTTGCTATGAGTTAAACATCTACGTGGCATATGTACATGTTTATGTGCAACTTTGTGTACTGTATTATTGTTGGCCTGCATGTATACTCTGCTTGTGGGATGTTCTTTCATCGCTGATAACCTGTCATACACATGCAATGCATATCCACACACTGTGGTGGTCACTGTGATGTATCCATCTGTGTTCAAGTTTTACTTGTATGCCATGCATTCTCCTGACATAATCTGCATGCTTCCTGCATACCTTTGGATGGACAGGTTTGCATTTCTTCATATTAATACAATAATTTGTAATGTATCTGTATCTATCTATCTATCTATCTATCTATCTATATATATATATATATATATGTGTGTGTGTGTGTGTGTGTGTGTGTGTGTGTGTGTGTGTGTGCATTTGTGTGTGTGTGTGTGTGTGTGTGTGTGTGTGTGTGTGTGTGTGTGTGTGTGTGTGTGTGTGTGTGTGTGTGTGTGTGTGTATAGATATAGATACATAGATATAGATATAGATAGTCTCTCTCTCTCTCTGTATAATCTGTGTGTGTGTGTGTGTGTGTGTGTGTGTGTGTGTGTGTGTGTGTGTGTGTGTGTGTGTGTATATATATATATATATATATATGTATATGTATAAATAGATATATATAGATATTGATATAGCTATACTTCTCATTTTACAAATTTTCAACAGAATTTGCAGTATAATGTGGATATTGGCAGCTTTGCAAGAGTATTGTTATTGTACATTTATATTCTGTCAATGTTTTCCACATATTATTAACATGTTGCATTAATTTTTGAGTACCTGTCACACATGTACATTGCTCATGGAGGTATCACTTAACAGACATTTTTCTTCTGGGTATGATTTTGCAATATATGACTGTAGTTGCATTAACATCACTGGTTATTTATTGGGTCTGTGTTACACTGAGATATGTTCATCAGATTGGGGCATATTTGCATATTACTGTATTTCCCATAAATCTTGCTGGAACTCAATGCATGCTGCCAAGTCCTAGAAATCTTTTGGAATCCGACCCATATGTCTCTGAATAGACTAACAGCATGCTAATGAGCATACATTTACTCTATATGCATAATTGAAGTTCTCCATTACCATTTCAATGATTCTTAAAGTCCTTTCTTCTACTTAATATCAGTGCCTTACTCTATATTCCTATTTCATTTATTACAGAAACTGAGCCATACACACCTTTGAAGAGGGTATTTTTTGAAAGCTATTTAGTAACACTCATTTCCTATCTCTCTCTCTCTCTCTCTCTCTCTCTCTTTTTGTTTGTTTGTTGTATTTATTTTGTGATAGGGTACAGTTTTGTCAGACTTAGTGATTATATGTGTGCCTTATTGGTATATGTGAAAGAATGCCTGACTCATTCATAAAACAGTACTCCCTGATATTAGTCAGAATAAATTAATTTGGGTCAATGAGGTGGCATATCAGTCAGTTTTTTGAGTATCACATCACCTAACTCATTACAGTTTCATTTGTAGAGTCCTGGGTGGACAAGTTAATTATGAAGGAGTTTGATTTGCCCCTAGATTAAAGATGATGGTTTCATCATCTGTGTATACAGAGAGTATAATGATGGTGGTGGCAGAAAGATCGTAAGTTCATCAATACAATAACTATGACAGCCAAACCTCCTTAACTCATTCACTCCAATGGAGCTCAGAAAGTTTGCAGTGTAACTTCCAGTGGGCGGAGCCTAAGCCTTTTGACAGAATCAAATTATGTCCTCACATTTCAAACAGATATTCATATCTCTGGAACCATAGTGGTTATGAAAGAAGCATGAATGGCAAACTCTTCAACGCAAACTATTTTCATAGTGGCAGTTTTCTTTAGGTTCAAGGTCTTAAACCATTTTTAAAGTCAGAGTAAACATAGTAACTATTACATTTTTTATTATTTTGTAAAGAACTAATAATGCCTCAGTGACTACTCAAGTTACATACATACTGTCAGCAGCATTTTATTCATCTAGCTGAGAGCTTTCATATGAAGCTAAGGAGTTCTGTCTGTGTTACTTGATTGTTGAGATATTTAGAAAAATGTGAAAATTATATCTATATAAATTAATATCATAAAAACAAGCAGAAGTCAAATATTAATGCAGTTGAATTTGCCATTGTGTAAGCTTTAAGATAAAATATTTTAAAACCTTGTACATAGCATGGTTTTGGAATTATTGTTGCAAATGTGAACAGGCAATTTTTGACACCTAGAGGCATCAGTAGGAGTTACCTGCAGATGCACGTGGAGGCATCACTCGGATCTAGTGAGTTAAATTTCATACAGTTTCTTTCAAATTGCTTTGTTTTATGTAGTCAATATATATTTAGATATGTGTATTTGATGTGAGTAGTTTAGACATACATAGTTTTAGTAGCTCAAATCACCCAGAAGGATTATATTTCCATTGATTTTTACATATGGGTGTTTGGTCAGGAAAGGGGCGGCCACGGTGGTGCAGTGGTTAGCATTGCTGCCTCACAGCAGGAGGTTCTCTGGTTCAATCCTTGGCTGTGGTGCCTTCTGTGTGGAGTCTGCATGTCCTCCCTGTGGTCACGTGGGTGTGCTCCGGTTTCCTCCCACATCCCAAAGACATGGTGTAGGTGGATTGGACACACTAAATTGGCCCTAGGTGTGAGTGTGTGTGCCTTCTGTGGAAGGTTGGGCACCAGGCTGGCAACTTGGCACTGTAAAACTCCACTGCCAATCATGAGTGGACAGGTGATCCACTGTGGCGACCCCTAACCAAGAAAAAGCCAAAAGAAGAAGGAGTTTGGTCAAGAAACACTTATTGTTTATAGAGGGAACTTAGTCACAAACTTACCACATTTACAGGGGTCATAGAGTGTATACAGTATTGTGATATAATGTTTTATTTAGTAACACTGATGTTAATTATTACATAAGCGATTTCTAGACCTGAGGTGTTGACTTGGATTCTAGGTTTAAGTGTTCTTTAAGAAAAATCGAGATACTGCTACCTATCATATCAGATCTGCAATAATGAAAGCTGGTATACCCTGGAATTTGTCACACATATTTTGAATCATTAAACAACATTCAAAATTATACATATCTCAACATCTTCCTAGCTGGAGAGAGGTGAAGCACATCTGTGGCAAAGTACTCTGGCTGGTCCCACAACAAGCTCCCACTGAATTCACCATGTGTGACACCATGTCCTTATTGTCTGACTGAGGGCCAAACTTTTGTCATTATATTTCGGTACCATATAAGGTCCTGGAGCATTTCTATAAACAGGTGTATTTTTCCTCATGTTTGCTGCTAAGGATGTTCCGTAACTCCTCTATATCCTGTAGCAATGCATATTCACAAGAGAGGACCTTCTTAGATTCTTTGCTCCAATAGGTTCATAGGTGTGTACTAGGCTAATAGCCCTAGGGCCTTTACAAGCCTAGCCATAGGATTTCCCTGGCATAGTGGCACCCGACCTTAGTTCCCAGTGCCCCTGTCAAGTAGAGCCACTGGAGTTATCCCCGGGGTGAATTTTCTGTTTCCCATCCACTCATCAAGATTACTCTTGAAGAGGGTCAGCGAGGTGCTCTGCTTGACATGTATGGGAAGTCTATTCCATAGTATGGGCAGTCTCTGGGTTGTGAACCTGTCCTTCCAGCATGTTCTGTTAATTGTGGTAATGAGGTTGAGGTCTCTGGAGCATGTGGTGCGGTGGGATTGGGATTTCTTTAGATGTAGCATTTCTAACAGAGCCGGGTCAGACATGGCTTTGTAAGTCAAGTAGAGATTGCCTCTAAGTAAGTGATATGAGACAGAGAATAGTTGGAGTTTTTTGAGTCTGTCCATGTAGGACAAGTGTTTAAGGCCTAGGATCCTCTTTGTGAGGTACTTTTGTGGCCTCTCCAGTCGTTGCAGGTGTCTACTGAGGTACATGCCAAATGGGGCATTGTACTCAATGACTGGCCTAATGAGGGAAGAGTAGAGGGAGACAATGCCCTCTTTCTTCTTGGATGCAAAGCCCTTAGTAATGAGATGTGCCACATAGAAGGACTTTCTGACCACAGTGGCAATGTGGTGATCAAAAGAGTGGTTGCTGTCAACCTGTGTTCCCAGATCTCTTATAATGCCTTCTGTGCTCAGTGGACTACCATCAATGTGGTAATTCATGGGAACCATGTTTCTCCCAAAGGGGATGATGACACATTTTTTTGGCATTGAGCTTAAGGCCATGGTTCTGACACCAGTCATTGGTCTCAGTGAGGCCATTCTGCAGGATGTCAACATCACTTGGGGAGTTAATAATAGCTCCTAACTTGCAATCATCTGCAAACTTTGTCAGCCAGAGTCCCTTCATGTTGGCCTGGACTTCAGTGAAGTAGATACCAAACAGGAGTGGACCCAGGACCGAATCCTGTGGGACTCCACTCGTGGCAAGTCAGCAGTCTGACTTGGAGTCAGCTACTTTCACACTGTGGGTTCTATCTGTGAGCCAGTTTGCAACCCACCTAGTGATATAGGGGTTGATGCCTAGCTTACTCAATTTATCTATGATTCCCGAGTAGGGAATGGTATCAAAAGCCTTGGCCAGATCAGGGTAGGCTGTAGGAATCATCTTGCCTTCATCCACAGCTCTGGTGACTGACTCAAATGAGTCAACCAAGTTGAGCAGGCATGATCTACCCTTCACAAAACCAAACTGTGTGGAATTCAGAGATTGGAGATTCCCTATATCCTTGTTTATTAGGTCCATGATGATGCGTTTCATAGCTTTGCATATCCGGCTCATCAGGCTAATGGGGCAGTAGTTCCCGGGGTCTGTAATCACTCTTCCTTTGTGGAGAGGGATGGCTGTAGCAGTGCGCCATTCAGTAGGGACAAAGCCTGAAGTGAGGCTGTGATTGAACAGGGCACACAGGTGAGGTGCCAGTTCACTCTGTATTTCATGTAGAACACAGCCAGGGATATTGTCAGGTCCCAGAGAAGCTGTATTCTTGGCCTTGGACAGTGCTGCTTTAACCTGTGCAGCAGTAATACTTGGTGCCTGCCAATCTACTGGTATTACGATTGCTCCTTTGAGGAGGAGGGGTAAAGTTGGCACTGAATCTGTCGGCCAGTATACTGGCAATATCTGTTGGCTCAGTATAGGAGGTACCATTGTGCAGTAGCTCACAGCAAATCTTGGTATTGCTGTGGAGATTCTTTACATAACTATAGAAAGCCTTATTGTTGTCTTTACTATGTGCTGCAATTCTGTTTTCATAGCTAGCTTTAGAAGATTTGATGAGGGATCTCAACTTTTTGTTGAGGCCGATAAGGGAGTTATTCCAGTCTTGGGACTTCACCTTATTCCGCATCAGTTTTCTCCTTCTGTTGTAGAGTTTGTTTATGGCAGGGGACCACCAGATTGGCTTCCTTTTTTTTGGAGGAGAGTGTCTTGGTTCTATTGGGTATAGCGAGATCCATGCATTTGTGCACATGTTCGTACAGTGCATTGGTGTATGATTCAGTGGTCATATAACTATTCTCCATTTGCATGGGTGCAGTAAAGTTAGCCACCTCTGTTTTTTGGAGCCCAAAGTTAGCTTTGGAGAAGTTTTTCATGGTAGTTACCTTTGTGGGGGGTTGAGAATTTCCCAAGTGATTAGTTTGTGGTCGGATCTAACCAGGGAGGAGTGGACTATTGGTGTAGTGCAACAGTCGCCCATGTTAGTAATGACCAGGTCAAGGATGTTGCTACCTCTAGTGGGGGTAAGAATGAGCTGGTCCAGGGCATTGGAATTAATGAACTCCAGGAAAGGTTGGGCAAGTGTGTTGGTACATGAGTAGTTTTCCCAGCCAGTATCCAGAAGCCCAGGGGTGACAGATGCAGGCCATCTCTAGCAAAGCATCTAGGTCTGTCAATCATGTCATCCCAGGCAGGCAGACACTGGATCCCCTTAAAATGACACCAGAAACTTAGCCAATTGTTGAAATCAATCATTTTCTTCTTGAACTTTGGTATCATTCTAGGTGATGGTAGGATGCTGCTCAGGGCTAGGGTCATACCCACTAGGGCTACATAATCCGAGAGTTCCTCCATGTCTCTTTTCATGTAGTCCAGGGAGGTACATCTCAGATCATTCACACCCACATGTACAATGACAGAGTCATATTTGTGCCTGTTGTTGAGGGACCTGAGTGCATACGTTGTGTGACGAATCCTGGCACCTGACAGGCAGCTGACTGTTACTTTCTCCTTATTCAACCTAGTGAGTAGGACATCAGTGTGCCTTTCTATCGAGTCACCTATGATTAGTGTGTTGGGCATGCTGTTTTGCCTTAGGGGCTTTGGCTGAGTGGCACACTGTTTAGGAGAGTTATGTGTCTCATGATTAGTGTTGTGTTGTGCTGGTCGAGTGCATTTCTGCCTTGGAGGTCTCTGCTGTTTGGGTACATTTTTATTTAGAGCCTCTGCAAAGGTGGGTGTATGTTTTGTGTTTTTATGTGAAGGTGGTGCTGGTGTGTGTTCTGCAGGGCTGTATGTTCCATGTGGTGTGGTACAAGTGTTGACCTTCACCTCTTGACCAGCTATTCTGGTCTTGACTGGAGAGTTCATGGCTTCGAATCAAGTGCATCTCTCGCAAGTCTGAGTTTTGAGAGGTAAGAGGAGAGGGTTGTCGGTATACATGAGGCAGTTGCTACATTGCTTCAGGATGCCCAAGTTCACCAAGTTAATAGGAGAAAGCACAGGGAACTGACCTTTAGACATGCCTGGAGGGGTGGGCATTGATAATAGTACTGGATCTGTTTCTTTGTAGAACATTTAGTGCTGGTAGCACTTTTGTGTGCTACAATAATTGCTACATCATTAGTCCTTATCCTTTTTATCACAATTAAAATATCCTTCATTTTGGATCCAAAAATCACAAAAAGGGAATGACATGACTGCTCAAAAACATATACATTTAATGTCTAATGTCCATAAAGCCTACAAGCAAAACAGCTCTTCATCAGTGTAAAATGTTATACAATTAATCAGGACTCTTAAAAAATACTCTAAATAACTATCCTGTTATCACATCTGATTAAAAACATCCAATCAGCAACAAACTAGTTAAAAATATAAAATACTATACTAATGCAGCCATATAATACCTAAAAAACAATAATAAATTCTCATAGCTTATTAGATCTTAACGTTAACACTGGCTTAATATAACTGTGACATTTAACCCAGGTGTATAACCATCTCTTAATAACGAAATCCATTTATATTCTATAAATTCTATTTTGTGACAATATATCCATGTCTAGGTGAAATATTAAGGGGGGAATTTAATAAAGCCTACACAGAGTGATTTTCCATGTAGGCATACTGGCACGGAGTTTACAAAGAAGTAAGCAATCGTGCGATCCAGTAAACAGAGCAAAGGGGAGTGCACGAGCATGCGAACACGGAAGTGTCCATGGCATACAAATCACCTCATAAGTAGGTGAATTGCATGCAAATGAGGGCACTGAAGTGATCCAGCAAGCAGATAGGCAGTCCTGCAGACCCCGTGTTGGTGTACACAGAAATTTTCCATGTACAAGAAAATAAAAATTGAACAGGGGCTGTAAAATCCCATTTGGAAGGTCAGAAATTGCATAGTAGGCACAGACAGGTGCAAAACTATGCCGTGTGTGTCCAAAAAGTAATGCAAAACAATTTAATATAATTTTTTTTAATACCCATATTATGTTTGTGCAGCACTCAGCAGTGCACAAACATGCAGTTATGCAAAAAAAAAAAAAAAAACTGAAAAGTGCAAAAATGGAAAATAATAAATATGTGAGAATAATGTATTATAGGGCCTTGCATGGAGTAAGCACAATGGTAGATTTCTGTGGTTGATAAGGAGGCAAGCCCTAGAATAGTGCAGTATCCAGGTTGTGTGCATGGATCAGTATGCAAATGAGCTGGGGTTACTGAATAGCAAAAATGGATTACCGTGTCCGCAGATAAAATCCGTGTAGCCCCAGAACCTTGTTGGTGCCACAGGAGAGCTAGCTGACATCAAAAGGGGGTGTATCCCTATCTGTTTAAGCAGATTGGAGCTGAGCGGTGCCTGTTTGCATGGCTCACCACTCAGCTAAGCAGGGGTGGGATGGTGTCCAGTGCTGCTAAGCTTTGTTTCGCATAGGGGCACTTATTTTAGCTGGCTTAAGTGTGTTTCCGTGCAACACCACTGTGCTTAGCAGGGAAGGCAGTTAAAAAAAAAAAAAGAAATAGCCTGTGAAAGCCAATCATGTATAAATTACTGATAACCCCTGTTCCACTAACAATGGGCAATTCAAAACCCTCAATGATGTACCTGGCAGGTGATATGCATTATAGTTAGCCAATCACACAGGCTGCGTCTACAGCAGACCACGATAAATTATGAATACACCCCACACTCTGATTTTTCCCCCATACTCTACACCATTGGAGTACAGACTTGGGAATTTTAACTGACAGAATGCTAGGGGCTGCTGCTGCTGCTCTGATGCATCTCTATGTGCTAGATGCTGAGGTCAGTGCAGATGCTTCTGCTGACAATAGGCCTAAACTGAGCAGGAGAAGAGTGTTCAGGCCCAGGGTAACCTTCCAGGAGTTACATGAGCTGGAGATTGTAGAGTGATACAGGGTGGTCAGGGACATACTACAAGAACTGACTGAGCTCTGCTGTCATCAACTCAGACCCAGAGCCAACAGAAGGGAACCCATCCCAGTGGAAACAAAGGTATGTGTAGCCCTTAGAATACAAGCTATAGGTACTTTTCAAAGACCAACTGGGGACATGATGGGGGTCTCAAAGGCATCAGTATCCAGGGTACTCCACCAGGTCCTGGCTGCCATGCAAACACATGCCAGTGAGCACATTTATTTACCCTGCACACCTGAGGAGAGGGCCAGCAGTATGCAACTCTTCTACCATGCAGCACACTACCCTGTGGTACTGGGTGCCATAGACTGCACTCACCTACACATCAAAGCACTGCCCAGTGAAGAGTCAATGTCAACCACAAGTGGTATCACTCCATCAACTGCCAGGTCATGTGCAATGCCCAGGGCATTATCATGAATGTGTGTTCTGGCAACCCTGGCAGTTATAACAGCTCCCGTATCTGGCACGCATCACAGCTGTACCAGATGTTTGCCAGGGGGACATCCCATATGGCCTTCTACTGGGGAATGCTGGCTATGCACTGGAACTGAATGCCAAAATGAGGCACACGCACAAACTAGGAGCATCATAGAGCATGTGTTTGGGCTGCTCACGTCATGGTTCCGGTGCCTTGATATATCTAGTGGAGCCCTGCAGTACTCTCCAGCCACAAGTGAACAGTTGTTCACAGTATGTGCCATGCTACAGAATATGATCCTGTGAAAGCAGCTGTGGCAGGATCATCACAGGGAAGGGACACACAGTCCCCCACCAGTGTCAAGGTGCCCAAAGCCACACCCACAGGGGGACTCAGAGGAGGGATTCCCTGAGGCTGTACCTATAGGCAGACATAGGTGTGCCCAGTATGGTCTGGCATTGGCAAACAGGCAATGCATAGCACATGCACTGACAACCTAGGGACTGACACCTTACTCCAACTCACATACATAGTAGAAAGGATGCCAGCCACACCACACAACCTCTACCTTACCATGTATTGGCTGTGTACTGCGTGCATCAGACAGAGTGAGCCCTGCAACACAGGTATCTCAACTGCTGCATTCACAAGGTAAGTCACGCTACTTCACAACAAATTTACATGGTACTAGACTATGGTAGCATTTGTATGGACCTGCTGCATGTATGCAAGGGAATAGAGTGGGCTACTGGGTTACTTGCAGAGAACTAACAGCTATGTGTGACAACAGGTACTCTGCCCAATACTGACTGCCCCATAATATGCATTAGGCCACAAGGCAGCAAAACTCACTGCATTATGCAAGGGAAATGCCAAACAGTGGGGTCATAGGACAGACACATGACTGTCCCCTACCCCCAACACATCAGTGTTCCCATACAACTGCAGTAACAGTATGTTTGCATGGATATATCAGTAGACCACACAATCCCAGGGCTGTCCCAAATAACTTGGCTACATGTTCTATTTTCCACGATATGCAGGGGTCAAAGTGTATGTCTGTGTGCTGTTGACAGTGTGAGGAATTAAACATCACTTTCTGGTGGCTAGTGTGGCTCAGTGGTCTAAGTGCATTAGTATGGTTGATGGTGTTCATGATTCAAAGCTGGCTGCACCTACAACTTTTGTATGTGAGGTAATCCTATGGTAGGAGTCCCACAGACTGTCAGTATGCCCCAATCTGTGACTGCAGGAAAGTGGGACAAAGCCAGAGATAATGCAGGGACAGAGGGACAAACCTGCAGACATTATACATGCTCTGAGTAACCTAGAAGGTGGCTAGTATAACAACTGGCTGCAACAGGTCAGAGTAGCAGCAGGATATAAAGGACATCACTTAACTGTGTCAGTACTTACAAGAATTCATTGGGCTCCATTTAGTAGTATATTACTGGAAAACACAGCTGTATGAGGAATAGAGCAGACATATGGAGCAGAATGCTGGGCATCCTGCTAAAACATGTAAAGTGAAAGGTGTGAAGACTGTCACCCTGTATGTGGTGTTACATCATGTACCCCAATCACATCATACCTACAACCACTTAGAGCAGGAAATCTGGACAAAGCCGTGAACAGTAGTGGGACAGAGGCCCAAATATAAGGAAAAGGATAAACTACTGGCCACACAAATGTAGAAAGTTCAGAGAATAACAGGTTGTTCAGTAGCAGTGGTTTCCTAGTGTGTATGGAGTCAGGAACTCAAATATCTGTCATCATTTCCGAATGTCAAGCTATAATGATTTGCCACTGATGTACCAGAAAATCACAATGCTATGTAAAATGTAGAAAACGTACCCTACATATGATGCAAAACTGGTTTCCAGTATACAGGCTTTGCTGTATTCTGGGCTGTGTGTAGTTCCTGTGTTGGCCATTGCCTTACTTGGATAGAAGGAAGTTTCTGAGCTCACCAGTGGGAGTGGGGAGCCTTGAGCAGTCTATCTGTCCCTGGGAAGTGATCTCAGCACTTGAGCTGTAATTCATTGGTTGCCTTGGACCATTTCCAGCTCTTTTCAAGTTCCCTGTATAAAAATCCGCCTCAGGCGTTTTAGCGCTGCTTTTTGTCAGGCACCTACGCAACAGCGGTTATACAGGTGTAAACTATTCTATACAGGTTTTAACTTTTTCTGGCTCCGCCAAGTCTGCTCTTCAATTTTTCCCTTAGAAGCTCTACTCAGTCTATCTAGCTGTATATATTAGCACTTGTTTTCGGAACTTCTATCCTTAGCAAGCACTCATAATAAAACCAAGCACTCTTACCCTAAAGTAAGCACCACAGGCATCCACTACCCCTGTGAATACCCACTTCCCTTAAAGGCACAACACTCCTTATAATATTCTAGTATGTCGAGTGGTAGACCACTAGCATCCTCTCTTGTTCAGCTGGTTAATCTGGGAATCTTAAGACAATGTTACAATTGTCTCATGTACACAGACAACCCTCTCCTCCTTCCTACTAACACATATACTGGTGAGAGATGCAACTATATAGCCAGACTGGAGGCTGAACTCTCTCAACTCAGGACTGGCAAGACCAGTCAGGAAGAGATGGTACCCACACCCAAAGCAAAACCAGTCACACATATAACCACCACCAATGCAAACCAAACACATAAAACACAAAGACATACCGGAGGCTCTTGTAAAAAACTTACCAAAACAACAGAGGCCTCCAAAGCAGACACCCAGAAATACACCCCACAAAACACAACACCTACAACACATACCTCAAGCAACAGGTGTGTCACACAATCACAGCCCCTAAGGCAAAATACTATGCCAGAGACATTAGTAATAGGTGACTCTATAGTCAGACACACCCGATGTTCCACTTACCAGGCTGAATAAGGAGAGGGTAACGGTGAGCTGCCTATCAGGGGCTAGGATCCGCCACATTACACACGCACTCAGGTCACTCCAAAGCAAGTACAAATATGATTCAGTCATTGTCCATGCGGTGTGAATGACCTGAGACGCACCTCCCTGGACTACATGAAAAGAGACATTGAGGAGCTCTCGGATTATGTAGCCCAGACTGGTATGACCCTGACCCTGAGCAGCATCCTGCCTTCGCCAAGAATGATGCCTCAGTACAAAGACAAAATGATCAGTTTTAACAATTGGCTTAATCACTGGTGTCATTCTAGGGGATCCAATGTCTGTCAGCCTGGGATGATATGCTGGACAAGCCACGTTGCAAGGGGATGGCTTGCACCTGTCACCACTGGGCTTCCGGATACTGGCCAAGGCTCTTGCCACCCCATAGTGCCTTTTTAGGCAATGCTCAAAGGACAAATCAACCTCCATAAAAACAAAATGGAAAAAAATTAAGGGTAATGCTGCTCAACGCCAGAAGTCTAAATCTCAAGATGCAGGCACTCAAGCACTTCTCAGTATGGAGAACATCGATGTCTGTGCAGTAACTGAAACCTGGTTCAAGGCTCCTGAGAGCACTCCAGCGCTACCAGGCTATACCTCATATCATGCTTCGCCTCAAGTTCCAGGCCGAACCACAAAGGGAGGGGAGGTCCATTTTCATAAAGGACACCTACACCTCTCGATTGGTAGCTACTCATGAAGCATCAGAAACCATACAAGTTTTACTCACCATAGGCAAAACTGCCATACAACTGGTCGCATGTTATAGAACACCCTCCCAATCCCAGGAATCCCATCAAGCATTCCTGAAAACACTGGAGGATATGAATGTCACACCAAACACCATCATATTGGGTGACTTCAATTACCCCAACATAGACTGGGCCCACTATTCTAGCCCTAACACCCTGGCCCAAAGATTCTTGGAATTCATAAACTCAAATGCTATGGAGCAACTGGTCACCTCTCCTACGAGGAGAGATAATATACTTGACCTGATTATCACAAACATGGGGTCCAAATGCTCCGCACCGGATATAAACCCCTCACTAGTAAGATCTGATCATAAACTGATCACGTTGGATGTACATATCCCACCCCCACCCCCAGATCAAAAGACTACAGTGAAAAACTTTTCAAAAGCTGACTTTGCGCTCCTTAAGTCAGAAATGATATCCTTTAAGCCTACTGGGTTAATGGAAACCACATCCCAAAAATGCTGAATCCTTCACAAAAGCCTTCTACGGACATCTCCAGGAATGCATGGATCAGGCAATCCCAACTAAAACCAAGACCCTCTCCACCAAGGGAAAACGCCCGGTTTGGTGGACCCCGGCTATAAACAAACTGTACAACAAAAGAAGTAAGCTACTGCAGGACAGAGCCAAATCCCACAAGGGAAAGGCTTCCCTGATCAGCACAAGTAAAAAACTACGCTCTCTCATAAAAACATCTAAAGCAAACTTTGAGAAAAAGATTGCCAAGGATACCAAAGACAATCACAAAGCCTTCTTCAATTATGTCAGAACCTTGGGAGGAAATTCTCAGATATGCTCTGAACTAGTACACAATGACAAAAAATTCACTGACCCTACTGACATTGCCAACATTCTGGCAGATAGGTTCAGTGCAAATTTCTCCCCTCCCTCACCCACTAAAGATGAAGTAACTATCCCTGCTGAATGTAACCTACCTGTCATCACAGACACACAGGTGAAATCAGCACTCAACAAGGCAAAAAACACAGCATCTATGGGACCCGATGGTATCCCCGGTTGCGTGTTACGTGAACTCCAAGATGAACTGAACCCGCCCCTAAGAACTCTATTCAATCTTAGCCTCACTACAGGATATGTATCTGAACACTGGCGCACAGCAACAGTGGTCCCACTCCACAAAGGGGGAAATTCTACTGACCCAGGTAACTACCGCCCCATAAGTTTGACCTGCCTGATCTGTAAGGCTATGGAAAGAATCATCATGGAACTCATAAATGGCGACATTGGGGATCTGCAGACCCTTGATCCCACACAGTTCGGTTTTGTAAAAGGCAGATCCTGCCTCTTAAACCTGGTTGACTTCTTTGAGACAGTCACTAGAGCCATCGATGAGGGCAAGGCTGTCCACACAGCCTATTTGGACTTGGCTAAGGCCTTTGACACAATACCACACTCTGGCATCATTGACAAGCTCAGCAGCCTAAATGTAAATCCATATGTCACAAGATGGGTAGCAAATTGGCTAAAAAACAGAACCCATAAGGTTAAAATTGCTGGAGCCATATCAGACTCAAAACCCGTCACAAGTGGTGTCCCACAGGGCTCAGTCTTGGGTCCACTCCTATTCGGCATTTATTTCTCAGATGTGAAAGCAAATATGGAAGGATTATGGCTGACAAAGTTTGCAGATGACTGCAAACTGGGTGCCATAGTGGATTCACCTGCCGACACACACATCCTACAGAAAGGTCTCACTGAAACGGACAACTGGTGCCGGAATCATGGCCTCAAACTTAACGCCAAAATGTATAGTCATCCCTTTGGGAAAAACAAAGTACCCACAAACTATCACGTAGACAATAACCCACTGAATACAAAAGATGTAATCAGAGACCTGCTTCATATGCAAGGGAATAGAGTGGGCTACTGGGCTGTTTGCAGAGAACTAGGGACAACAGGTACTCTGCCCAATACTGACTGCCCCATAATATGTATTAGGCCACAAGGCAAGAAAAGTCACTGCAGTATGCAAGGGTAATACCAAACAGTGGGTTCATAGGACAGACACACAACTGTCAAAGCTAGAGCCCCCTACCCCCAGCAGTGTAGTGCACCCATGCAACTGCAGTAACAGTATGTTTGCATGGATATATCACCAGACCACACAATCCCAGGGTGCCCCAAACAACCTGGCTACATGTTTTATTTTCCACAATATGTAAGGGTCAAAGTGTATGCCTATCTGCTGTTGATAGTGTGAGGAATTAAACCTCACTGCCTGGTGGCTGGTATGGCTCAGTGGTCTAAGTGCATTAGTATGGTTGATGGGGTTCATGATTCAAAGCTGGCTGCACCTGCAACTTTTGTATGTGAGGTACTGCTATGGCAGGAGTCCCACAGACTGTCAGTATGCCCAATCTGTGACTGCAGGAAAGTGGGACAAAGCCAGAGATAATGCAGGGACAGAGGGACAAACCTGCAGACATTATACATGCTCTGAGTAACCTAGAAGGTGGCTAGTATAACAACTGGCTGCAACAGGTCAGAGTAGCAGCAGGATATAAAGGACATCACTTAACTGTGTCAGTACTTACAAGAATTCATTGGGCTCCATTTAGTAGTATATTACTGGAACAAAATCCCAGTTCACGTGAGATAGAGCAGACTTATGGAGCAGAATGCTTGGCATCCTGCTAAAACATGTAAAAAATCTGAAGACTGCACCCTGGATGGGTGTTACATCATGTACCCCAATCACATCATACCTACAACCACTTAGAGCAGGAAATCTGGACAAAGCCGTGAACAGTAGTGGGACAGAGGCCCAAATATAAGGAAAAGGATAAACTACTGGCCACACAAATGTAGAAAGTTCAGAGAATAACAGGTTGTTCAGTAGCAGTGGTTTCCTAGTGTGTATGGAGTCAGGAACTCAAATATCTGTCATCATTTGGTCAGGCTTATAATGATTTGCCACTGATGCAGATAGCCTAGTACACTACTATGAAACTATGAAACTATGATGCAAAACTCTGTACAGTCTATTACGATCTGCACAGTTGATTTGAGTCATATATTACATTTGGCACACAGTTGGGGAATCCCTTGGACAAAATATCAGGGAGATGCTGGACTGTTGAATCAGGTGCAGCAGTCAATTGGCTGCAGCACACAAAATCCCAGACTGGAGTACAGGTGGGTCTGGCCTGGAGTCACCTTGTAAGTACTGACAGTCACACGGGGCATATTCCTACTCTTAGCTAACTTGAGCTTATGTCTGATGCCTCATCTGTCTATAGAACTGATATGTGAAAATATGTCTGTGCATACAGGCAGCTGTGTATACGCACACACACACACACACACACACACACACACACACACACATACACACACACATATAACTATATATATATATATATATATATATTTATTTATTTATTTATAGCTACATAAATGTGTAGAGTGATGTACATCCTTCACATGCATGTATTTAACGCAGTTACATAATGCACACACACAGCTACACCTAAGTTGACATCCCTGTTATATATATAGATATAAATATATATATATATATATATATGTGTGTGTGTGTGTGGGGATGTGTGTGTGGGGATGTACAAATGTGTACACCTACATGCAGTATGCTGGGGTTATCTGCACCTACCCACACAACAGTTGTCTGATGCTAACAGACCAAGGTCACCTAATGACATAATCCACCCAAACCCAGAACCCCATGCTTGTGGAATGTCACCCTGTAGACAGACAATGGTGAGCAGGTGGTGTAATGTGCAATGGCTTCAACACAGGACTTGGGCAGACCATATTGTCACTGGCCAATTTTCCACCTAGCAAGCTGCAACCGGCCAGAAATGGTAATACTGATAACTGTACACACATAGCAGGGATATTAACAGGTACCCCAATGCTAGGACAGTAGATGCAATCACAGCATAAAGCAGGTTCACTCTGCAGGCCACACATGCTGTGTAATACAAGGCCACTTTGCATAGCCCACAAGTACTGTGGCTACAGCTACATATATACTAGATGTAACCAGTGGTGTGTGCAATAAGTACTGTTAGCTATACTGTGTGATAGTAGGTAGGTAGGGGTTCTAATCACACATCTGCCCTCTTTTGTGTGTGTGCAGATATTTCCCTTACAGCAGTACAGACATGCCCATCTGTGCAATGGGTAATCATTTTATGGCCCGGTGACTAGCAGCCTCCTCAACATTGGTCTCCCTGTCAACACCTGCTGATGTGATCCACCTTAACACCTACGGCTGACAGTCTCAAAACAGATAAGTTCTGCAGCATATGCAATAAGTACTTAGTGCTATAATGTATACTAATAGATGGGTAAGAGTTCTAATCTTACAACAGGAAAGTGTGTGTGTGTGTGTGTGTGTGTGTGTGTGTGTGTGTGTGTGTGTGTGTGTGTGTGTGTGTGTGTGTGTATAAATATATTCCTTTGCAGTAGTGTACACGTCTGTCTCACCTATCTCTGTGCAATGGTTATACATTTTAAGGCCCTATGACTACCTGCCAGCCTCCCCATTGGCCTCTATTACAAGGCCTGCTGATGTCATCCACTTTAACAGCACTGGCTGACAATCCCAAAATAGATAAGCCCCATGGCACATGATATAAGTTCTTAATACTATAGTCTATACTAATAGATAAGTAGGGGTTCTAATCTCACAACAGACAACTGTGCATGTGTGTAAATATATCCCCTTGTAACAATGTACACATGCCTCTCTGTGTGTAATGGTTATATATTTTAAGGCCCTGTGACTACCCGTCAGCCTTCCCATTGGCCTCCTTTACAAGGCCTGCTGATGTTATCCACCTTAACAGCACTGGCTGACAATCTCAAAGCAGATAAGCTCCATGATGCATGCAATACGCACTGAGTAGGGGTTCTAATCTCACAACAGGCAACTCTGTGTGTGCATGCATGTGTGCATGTGTGCGTGTGTGTGTGTGTGTGTGTGTGTGTGTGTGTGTGTGTGTGTGTGTGTGTGTGTGTGTGTGTGTGTGCTTGTGTGTGCATGTGTGCATTTGTGTGTGTGTGTGTGTGTGTGTGTGTGTGTGTGTGTGTGTGTGTGTGTGTGTGTGTGTGTGTGTGTGTGTGTGTGTGTGTGTGTAAATATATCTGCTTGCAGCAGTGTACATATGCCTATCCCTGTGCAATGGTTATACATTTTAAGGCCCTGTGACTACCTGCCAGCCTCCCCATTGACCTCCTTTACAACAGCACTGGCTAACAATGTCAAAAGAGATAAGCTCAGTGGCACATGCAGTAAGTACTTAGTGCTATAGTGTGTAGAGATTCTAATCTCAATAAAGGCAATTCTGTGTGTGTGAGTGTGCAAATATATTTTCATGCAGCAGTACACATATGGCCATATGGGTGTCTAATTGTCATGCATTTTACTGCCTTGTCAGTAGCTGCAGGCCCTAAATAGCCCACATCCACCTAGGCATAAATGCTAACAACCACCACCTACATGTGTATGTACAGAACACCTAGGTGACATGTATCAAAGGTAGCACGCCTTGTCACAGAGTATGCATGCATAATTACACTGACTGCCCCCATTGTCCCTGACATACTGTTCTACAGATATGCACCAAGGTAACCATGCATGTATACAGCCGTACCTTGCTGATGTCATATGTCTGCTGTGCTGCCATGCCATTTTGTGCTGCTGTATTGCTGGCAAGTCTCCATACCTTAGCCACTCAGACCCCTGGAGCAGAATCTACACAGTTCTGTGAGACACCTGTCATTCTGCAACATTACCACCAATCTAACATCATTCAACAAAGGTACACAAATTTGTGTACTCATGACACATGTCAGCATACAGCACCTGTCATGAATTACTACCACACTACAAAACTACATGTAATGTAATATAGTCATCCTGTGCATCAGACATATATTTGCGTGCCCCTGCATTGATGGTATGGATGGCAGGGATGTGGCACAGATATCATCACATGCACAGGGTATAATGAGGGGGTGCCAGAGCCTAAGCTGTGCCAAACAGTTGACAGCATGTGTGTGAGTCAAGAAGGGGTGCTGGATAGCTTGGACATGGAGAAGTGCTGTGTGTGTCTGTTGGTGACCTGCATGTGACAGAGATGTATGAGTATGTGTGTGTACACAGTCAAGCCCATTGCTAGCCCTACAAGTGTGTATGTTGGACAGCTGTGGACCATACATGGCATAGTGGACAGTTCAGTAGCTCCAGCCATGAACACAGTAACTGGCTGTGCCAGGAGTGGCACTGGCACCACCATGCTCAGAGTCAGATGCAGTGCTAGTAGCTGATGGTGACTAGTGTCTGCTGGGCCACTGTCCCCCATGGGGCTGCCCAGGACCTTGTGCCTATGGCCTGCCACTCCCTTCTGCAGTTCTGGAGGTACTGCCACTATGGGAGAATGAATGTGCATGGCCACATGGACTCTCAGCAGATGGTGTTGCTGACTTATGTTCACATGTCCGATGCCCAACTCCAATCACATGTTCCAGCACAGACAACATGCGGTGAAGGACTGATAATGTCTCACCCCACTGTCTGTCCACTACATCAGTGAAATGATCCATGGCATCACCAATGTGGTTGAGGGAGTCACGGATGTCAGACTGTACTGCATCCATAATCCTGAGCATCCATCTGGTGTTGCATTTGGAATGTGCCTGTGCCTCCATGATGGACTGAAGCATGTTGAGTGACCAGTGATGTGACACCTGTGACAGATGGTGGATAGGCAACAGTCATCCTTAATGCACCCCTGTCAATCTGCCTATGTGGGACCTTGCCAGCTCTCTGGCTATGGGCAGTGTCTACACTTACTGATGCCATAGTTGCCACACTCACCTGTTTGATGTCACCACACTCTGGCTGATATCTGTGGACTTAGGGGACTGGGTATGTGTGGGCATACTGACTGTGTGAAGGGACAATAGGGAAGGAAGTGGGATGTCAACCCATGGGACACATTCAGCCCCCAACAACCCTACCTGTGCTTCAGTGTGGCCACCATCATCATCAGAGTCTGATGAGACACTGACATCGGGTTGCGAAGAGGACACATGCCAACCCCCACGTTCACCTGTGAGGAGGAAGATAACATATGTACATTACTACCTGCACTATTATGTATGGTAATCCACACACACACACACACACACACACACACACACACACACACACACACACACACACACACACACACACACACACACACAAATACCAGTGAGGAGCCACAAGTGCATTACACATACCACATCTTATTTCTGATCTCATGCACAACACACAGACTACAATATACACAGACAAGACAGGCACTTTATAACTTGCACCACAGCTATATCCGGTTAATGTTGCCAGTACTATATACCTGTGAGATAAGCAATATGTCAGTGTGTCTGACAGACCTACACCTAAAATACAGTGCATCATCTTGAGCATACCTGGTCAGTTATAGTATCACAGCCTCAGGTATGTACCATCTCCATATTGTATGTGAACAGGCATCGGTCAGTGATTGCCTCCTGTATAGCAGACTGCATAGATCATCTCAATAAGTGGTAATGTGTTACTGCTCCTGCAGATACACAACTGTGATTACCCATTCAATGCATTTCAGTTAACCCCTCCAAAATGGAACATACAAGAATTTTTATTTATTTATTTTACATTTGTTGACCAGGATAGTCTGACTGGATATATGTCCATTTTCAGCAGAGGCCTGGGGAGAAAAGCTCCAAGACATAAAAAACGAAAAAATGTACATAGTGATCACATCATAACAATATAAACATCATTGATAGTCATTTATAGTTAAAAACATTTTATAAAATAGATACAATACAAGAAACATTTTTTTTTTATATATTGGTTCCCTAGGAAGTGTGTTGTACATAATTATTGTACTCTGGCTAAACATAACAGTACATACATAAGTAACAGTACATATATAAGTAAGTATTGTACTCTGGCTAAACATAACAGTTGTACCTAGGGCAAAATGGCAGCCCTTAACATTCTTAGGGTATATATGATCCATAAGACAACAGTATCACATTTACCAGGTAAAGGACCTTGGACCCTGGCCACACCTGACGTACATATGGAAATGTGAAGGAGAGGTATTTCAGCAATATCAAATGTGGCATTGTTACAGGGTAATATGTGTGTATATCAGCATGTACAGTAACTAATGTGATACTGCCTACATTGCTGACATTCTGAGTATGTGTGCACAACGAACTCCCCCCAGTGCAGAGAGACCTGACAACCATGTACTGGTATGCAAAGGCTGCCACAATGACTGATACAGTATTACAGTGATGAGCACAGGAAGCCTACCTAGACACTCCTCTGATATGGATGCTGTGGCACCCACTTCCATGATGTATAGGGTGCTGCATGGTTGGGAACAGGTGGTTGATCTCAGGTTTGCCAGAAATTCCTCTGTGGCTGAGATTGGTTGTTCTGCTGCAGGACCTCCACTGGTGGCAGCACGGTCCCTGGCCACAGTGGCAGCCCTTTGCCATGCAGCATTAACCATATTTGTTGCCCAGTCTCAGACCTGTTCATAGGTCCTGTCCTGTAGCACTATTTGGTTGACTGCTGTGACAAGGTCAGCCCACAGTGCTGAACATTGTTATAGATGCTGGTGATTCCTGGACAGCAGACTGTTGTGATGCAGTCTGAGAATATCCAGGATAACATTGTTTTCAGTGTCTGAAAATGGTGGGTGCCTCCTTCGATACATCCTTCCTAAAACAGAACAAGAGGGGAACACATCACAGGACCAGATATGTGGATATCTACTATGTACAGACCCTGCACAACCAAAATGAACTGCACTATCCACTGCTACTTCCCACGTCATACCGCACAGTCTATCAACACACTATGTATTTGGCTATCATCAACATAGTAGCAATACCGGGTATGTCTCTATGTGCCATGACAGCGTGTACCCATCAATGCCATCTACTGTGGTGTGTCATACAGCCACTGTCAGATACATATAGGTGTGTTATTACAAGTATATTGGGACAGTCCAGCAACACTAATGTGCCACAATGACAGACAGCAATGCAAACCTGCTGTAGTATATCTTCCCTGTAGGTATCACACCTGTCCAGTACACATATGTTTGCAGAGAATGTGTACATGTGCCTAATATATGTGGTCCTGTTGGAACAAACATTTGAATTTCTGGCAAACAGTTGGCCAATAATTGATGGTCATTGTCAGAATGTAGAGAATCTGGTTGTCACATGTCATAACCCTCAGAAAAAACTTATGCTACAGTAATATCTGTTACTTTATTCATACTTTTACTTTGTATGACCAATATTCACACCCTGTCACTGAGGATGGGCCTGTGTCCCCCACTAATAATGGCTATGACCTGAATTCCTGCTGTAGGGGGTTGCCCGGTAGGTTAATCATAGCTCTCAACCTGTCGACAAAACAGTGACCTAGCTAGAGTATATCAGGGAAGTCAGGGACATCTTTACAATGTCTGAACTATTCCTTTGTGACATTCACAGACTGAGAGGAGTTGAATGACAGTACATCATGTGATATGACAGTTGTGCCCACCCTTACATACTGTCAATATGTCTAACTCACAATCCAATAGTTTTCGTACAGGACCCGACCATTGTAGGAGGGAGTGAGAAGGCCAGAGCTGTGATTTCATTCACAACAGGTACAGCTGAGAGTACAGCTGAGAGGCATGCCTGTAGCTGTTGGACAGCAGAGTATCAGCAACATGTCATTCCTAGAGATGTACTACAGGCCTACTGTTGTAATCCCTATTCCCCATAACTGCATCCTCCCATCTGCATCCCATTATATGGGGACTTGCATGACATACCTGGTAGAGTGACATAATCCTTATGTGAACAAATCCTCAAGAAAAAAGCTTGCTAAATCATACCCTGTCTTGGTAAAGCAAATTACAAACCTGTTTCTCATAGGCAGTTACTTGAATTTTGTAGGTCATGCTCATTAATAGGCAATTGCCTGTGCACCAATCCATGGCTCAGACTTGCTAACTGCATCTAACACAACTGGGTTGCACTTTCATTAGCAAATGACATGACACCACAGTGCAATATTTAAGGCCTTCATGTAGGCCTTGACCCCTTTCTTAGTCTTTGAAATGGACATTAGTGAGGTGTAGGGACTACAGCATCACAGAGGGTAGGTACAAATACTGTCCACTGTTGAGAATTAATGAGGTATGTCCACAGTTTTGCATGTTATGTTTGGCCATTGTCAAATGACATTGTGATTATCTGGCAGTTCAGTGTTAAACATTGTGGGTTAAGGTCAGTAAGAGGGAAGAGACATGTGAGTGTCAGACATCATATCCATTAGAATATGCATGCTGCTGCAGTAGCTGATAGCCTATCGGCTCACTATTTTTGTAGGGGCAAACTGTGAAATATGTCCCTGTCATTCGACCTTTGCCCCCCACCCCTTCATGTATGGGTGTTGCCTGGATATTTTGTTCTAGGGGGTTGTGAGGTATGGTAGGTATGTAGCAGGTAGCTTAACATACAGCTGAATATGTTGCAGGATGCAGCTGTGCTGCAGCTTAGGACACATGGGGGGAGTATGAACACTTTAGAGGGCAGCAAGTTGTCGTGTCACTGAGGGAGCAGTGTCTGCTCTGTCATTACAGCAGAGCCAGGGTGAGGATACCCATAACAGCCCAGTCAATGCATCTGCTTAAGGTACATCTGTTATGTAACAGTGTCAATCAGAGAGTAGTAGGCAACATATAGATAGGCTATACAAATATGTGCAGTGTGCTCCTACCTACTGGCCTTTGATTTGCAAACATGGGTAGCAGTTAATTTAGTAGTAGCAACCTGTTTTGGTTAAAATTGCATGACTCAATCATTATTTGCTGTATTCACAAGAATGTAATTGAAGTGCAGCACACTACATTCAAACTCAGGACTATGGATGGCAAAATGTACTGCGTGCAAAGCATTTAGCAGACTGAGCTACTAAGTCAGTACTGCAGCAAGTGTATTTGCAAGATATATGTGTATTCATACAGTCTGTGACACAGGATTTGCATTAGCATGTGTTTTCTGAAGGTTATGAAGTGTGGCACTCAAATGTCTGTCATGATTTTCTAACCTCAATCTTTAATGACTTGCCATTACTTTACCAGAAACATATGTTTTTGTGAAAACAGTGCCAAAACTAGGGGGCAAAACTGTGGACATTCTGCAACAGTTTGTCCAGTTGACAGATATACCTGCTATCCCATGCCTCACATGCATCCATTATTATTTATTTGGCTGTGTACTGGTGTAGTGTCTGCATCACAGTCGCAAGCACACTCCCATTTTTCCCATTATATGTACTTGCTGTGTGTCAGTGGCAATTAGTATATGTTGCTGGAAACACCTGTTTTAATTCAGAGCTGAGTGGTCTAGTGGGCTACTGTGCTGTAGTTGGCAAGGGCCTGGGTTTGAGACATGATGGTGAGATTATTTTGCAGATGTGCTTTACACTCTCAGAAACACATAAGATGATTAAACAGTTTTAAGTGGGTTTGCACAGTGTGCCACATACATAAATAAATAAATACATAAAACATAAATGTGTTCGCTAATTAATGTAATAATTAGTTGTGTCCAGTGGATGTGTGTGAAATGGAGAGCTATGTATGTGGCAGTATTTTTCTTTGTGGGACAGGTGCCCTTTTTTTAAGGAGAGAGTAGAATGTTGAGGAAGGGATATAGGTATGTGTTGGGAGGTAAGTTGGGTAGGAGAGGTTGCATTTGCAGACAGACAAATCAGACAAGACAGCATACAGGGGTGGTGTGTATGACACATGAGAGGGGTAAACAACTTGGATGGGGAGGGTGTTGTGGATTCAGAGATGCATGTGTCTCCAGGCAGCAGCGGCATGACTGAGATCCCCACCCATGGGCAGTCAACACTACTCGTTCACTGCTTTGAAAGTGGCTGTGCTGGAGGCTAGATGCTGGGGGCCTCAGGTCCCACCAGGTTGTCAAGTCTGCCCTCAATCTGGTGCAGGCATTGTTCATAAGTCCTATGCATAATCCTGCACACCATGGCCAGTAGTTTATCCTGGGTAACAACCCCCACTCCACCCCCACTCCAGGGGGGGGAACGGGCCCCATCCCCTGAGGCAGTTCCACCCGAAGGTGGTGAGGGCCAGCAGAAGGAGCACCACTAGCTTAGGTCCCAGATGAGTTAGTACCCGATGCCATTGCCAGCTGAGATAGGGTAGGCGGATCATCAGGAACCGGCCTACCCAGATGTGCAATGGGTATAGAGGTAGAGCAATAAACATAGGTGAGTTATGAACAAAACCATTGTTAGTACTAACAGCATACCAGAACATTGTACATAACCCCTTTACAGTTGAATGCATATTATGTGAAACACAACAATAAATAACAGAACAGTCAGTATATTAACAGCATGCCAGTAACTGTTACGGCATAAGGCCAACAGAATAGGTAATTCAACAAGATATATTAATATGCAACCATATTAATACATAACATTAATAAAACACATGCACAAAATACAGTTTTTGGAACAGCATATGTTAATAGTAAACCATAACCAATATATAACAATAATAAATATGTGAAGATAAGAGGTGGGAAGAGAGAGAAATTCAGTCTATTAATACCATCATGGTATGTCCTTTCTTTATGTGTAAATGTGCCTTATAGCTGTTATACTACATACATACCTCTCAAGCTAGCCGCATGGGACACTATGGGCCAAGCAGTAACACCTGCAGGTAGACAACTACAAAGAACACATCAAGTGGACCTATATAACTACCAAGGAGTACTGTGAGCTAATGTACTATTAATCTGACATTGATATATAATCATGTCAATGATACATCTGTGACAGAGGGATTACACAACAGCAATTACATCCCATGA
This sequence comes from Protopterus annectens, assembly GCF_019279795.1. Taxonomy (NCBI): domain Eukaryota; kingdom Metazoa; phylum Chordata; order Ceratodontiformes; family Protopteridae; genus Protopterus; species Protopterus annectens. The sequence continues at coordinate 702,929,727 of NC_056735.1, forward strand.
TAGTGTGACACTTGAGAGACATGCATGTATACAGTACAGAGAGTACACAACTATCATGCCGTGCTTGGCAGGCTTGAGGATCATACCTAATAGCACTGATTGCAGGGGACATATGCATAACATGCAGTAATCGACTGCATCAACCATTACAAGACATTCCAGGAATACAACCATACCTTGATTACACATTTTATTTCTTTTATCTTATTATAGTTTGTTATTATTGAACCTGTTTCCTTTATTGTTTGGATAACTAGCACATTAGTGAGAATTATTCTAACAGTCTGTGGCATCTGAACAAACAATTATTTACACATACTATGAGCTATCTTACCCTTTTACCTGTGCCGCTGTGGAGAGAAGGATATTTGTTATTACACATTTTATTTCTTTTATTTTATTATAGTTTGTTATTATTGAACTTGTTTTCTTTATTGTGTGGATAAATAGCACATTTGTGAAAATGATTTTGACAGTCTGTGACATCTGAACAAACAATTATTTACACATACTATGGGCTAACTCACCCATCTACATCAGTTCCTGTGGAGATAATATCTGTTATCATAACATATCTAATTCAGTAAAAACTATTAGTACATGGAACTGGATTTGAACCCTGGTCTGTGTCTAGTCTAACAAAATGTACTTCGTACACAGCATTTAACAAATTGAGTTACTGAGTCACTGCTGATATGTGACTGACTGATTTTGTCCTAGCGCTAACCTGGAAACAAAATATGACCTTTACTAATACTATAGTGTTACAATACAGTGCAGTGACAGTTAGACACAGATGCATGAAATGCAATTATGGCAGAGAGACTAGGCAACCTATACATTACTATATAAACTGTAGGTGTACACAATATATTGTTATTGGGTTGAAATATCAGCTCTCATTCCAAAAGTATTGCACAACATTGTAATACAGATACCTTCATGCATTTATTGGTATACTTTTTAGTTTTTATTGACCAACAGTTAATGTAATGCAGGTGTTGAAATACAGCTGTAATTCCACAGTTATTGTGATATAAACTTGATTTAATTTACTTAATCAAGGTTAATGTGTTACTCTTTCCTGCTTATTGCAGTACATTTGGCAGTAGTCACTTACTGCAGTCCAGGTCTATGACCACATTCATTACAATACAATAAAAAACATTTATAATGGTAGTTAATGCTTTACTCTTTCTTGCTTATATGACTATAGATTGGATGATGCATCCGTACTCATCACACTCACGGTGCAACCTGGCCAGGCACCCTGCATGCACCTTGACATTGCGAGTTCTCACCTCTGCAGCTGTTGGTAGAGAAGCACACCATTATACATACCAGTTTAGCAGACATTCAAGGTTAAATATCAGTGAAACACAGGTGAACATACTTACACACTTGTGGAACATTGCCCGCTCAGAATTCTTAGACCCAGGTGTCCAAGAGAGCCCCTTTCCTGCTCTTCAGGTAGTCGTGGTGATGACACTGCTCACCTGTGTGGGAGATACCATTTGCACTGCTGAGGTTCCTTGCCAGCTGGTCCCAGGCCTCCATTTTGCACTCAAAGCCCAGGTAACCACCCTGCATGAGTCAGTCTTCATAGATTTTGACTAGGAATCGAACCATGACCCTGGACTCCTCAATGCCCCAACACTGTGCCCAAAAGCATGTAGCCTCTCCAACACCTTTCCTAGTATCCTCACAGGTTGAACTCCAATAGATTCTGCAGTATTCCCACCTATTGCACTTAGTATACCCTGTTTTCCCTCCCTTTAACACCATAGGGCAATTTTTAAAAATGTGGCACATTGCTTAACACCACGCAAACCAGCTGACCTCAGCTCAGCAGTGCTTAAAGTGGCAATGCTTAGCAGTGCTTGGCACTGCTTAGACATGCGCAAGCCAGCTAAGCATAGCTGTGCAGTGCCAAGTAGTGCTAAAACAGATCTTGTTTAAGCAGTTCTTGGCATTGCTTAACAGGGCTTAGCAGTGCTTAGCTGAGTACAGCACATCAGGATTTAAAAATAATTGGCATATTTTGTATTTGGAAAATAAATGGTTCATAACCCTTCTGTGTACTCAAACCCTCCACCTACTGCACATAAGCCTGTCACTCTAATCATTTGGCTACGTGGATGTGTAGAATGCTGCTATACTTTTACATGTATCTCTCATCTACGTTTAAGCACACCGCTCTGTGCTACGCAAACCAGCTCAGCTATGCTTAAACTTGCCCTTTGCATTCATAATTAAATGTATCTTGTTTCTATTTTTAGATGTCTGGCATGTGTCAATTGCTGTGTGGCTCACCACACAAACATAAAAAAATAAATAAATAAATTTAACACATATGCATACATTGATATACTGCGCTTTGACAGAGTGGGGGGGTTACACATCTATGGACACAGTGATACACTCCCTACACTGATTCAATGGCCGTGTTACACAGGTCTCCCTCAATAACGTGCCTTTACTTATATGCATAGTGCGCAACTGAGGGGGAAATCGCATACACGGCCATGGTACTTTCTGTATAGGCATGGATTTTATTAAAGCTGGAGGTAACCTTTTGAACCACTATAAACTTAAAAGTATGAGCCCTATCTGTCATTGTTATATGTTTAAACAATGCTTTTGTATTAACCTCTCTAATATCAGATAAATGTGCTCATATCTGTTCCCTTAATTTTTTATTACTTTTACCTACATAGAATGCAGTGCACTTAGACTATGTCTTTAAATAAACTATATCCATAATATTACATTATTTTTAATCCAGGCAGGCAGAACATTCCCACAAGATCATTAAAAAATTAAATCAGGATATGTGCCTATTTTGCTTACAATGGTGTCACCAATTGCAAAGTTATTTTTGGGGTTGCTATGTCACAAGGTTTGCCATATGGGTTTTTGAATCTGGCATGGTTCAGTGTTAATCCCAGATTTTTTAATGTTAAGGACTCTCCCTACTGCATTGTAAGGAGATTCTGTATGTTTGCTTCATTGGGGTCACCAAAGGTCTGTGTAATATGTCATGTGCGTGAGCTGACATTCCAGTTTTAGTGAGCTCATGATTTTTTTTTTCAAATAGAGCTGAAGCTTTCATGGAGGTAATCTTCAGAACCTCTACATATGTAGTGGTTGGTGAATGCATGCTCACCAGAAGGGACTGATGCTGAGAGTTTAGTCTCAATATTCCATATATATTTATACCCCTCAATCTCACAGGTATGTAAGGTCTTGTCAAAAAGCAGTGTACTGCCTCAGAACATGTATGTCCATACTATCTACTCCCAATCTGTTTTATGAAGTGGTTTTAGTAAACATCACCTGCAGAAAAGTATAGAAAGAGCTCATAGCTTTGGGGTATAGAACAATGGCCATTTACATTAATAGTTTATGTTACTTTTTGTGGTTTAGCTTTGATAAACTGGTCACCAGAAGCAGGTTGCATGAGATCAGTTTTGAGCTATGATTTGACTTTATTTTTTCCTTAAGTTCTCAGAAATGTTAGATTTTTCTAGGGTGTTTTTCACACTGAAAAGTTAATATTGTTTTTTTTTTTTCAGTAAGACAGATCTAGCATGCTAAATTGATTGGAATGTACCATTTCTCTTCAAGTTTTAATGTTTTTAGGAAAGCATATTCCTAGGCCCCATATAGATTTTAAGATGTTTCTACCCACTCAAAATTTGTAGTGGCATGTATCTTTGGCAAGCTCATACACATGTATAATTATCAAAGCCAGGCAAGAAAGAACTTAAACAATAAAACACCCAAGTGTCTTTCATTTTGAGGCTTGGCAGGTGCACTTTAAATAAATGCAAATTTTGAGGGAGCAGTAGTTTACCGTTGCTCATAGTGAGTCTGTTTTCAAAGTGAGCTCTTTTTTCAGGAATGGATCTCAATATTTTGTTGTCAGAATTTAAATTATTTTAAATTAAATCCAAATATTTGTGATCATTATAAGGATAAAGTATGAAACAGTATACACACTGAAATATTCAGACAATACTATATGGTTATTGAGGTCAGATAGCTAAATTAATACAAAATGGTATGGTCAGGTGTGTTGTACTTCATTACCCTGCCTAGGTCCCAGTTTGACGATAATATTGCTCTGAGCACATCTTCATCTGAGAATGAAGAGTACAGAATATGAACCATGACTAGGATCATGCAAATAAACTCAAAGGTCTGACTAAAGAAATGTGGGAAGAGTGTAGGAAATGAGGAATGTAGGTCGACCAGTGGTGGGAAGGCAGTATTTTTATAGAGTAGAAATGGTGTTCCCTGGCTACTATCTTTATATTTTGTTTAGAGTTATTTACTGTCTTTTAATGTTAACAGAGAATCCCAGTGTCAACACAGGAAAAGCATAGTCTAGCATAAAAATCAAAACATTTTGCCAATTGCCATGCATACTTCAAGTGTTAGCAGCTCACTTGTTCTTGACTGAATTTAGGTGACCAGTAGTTTTCTTACAAAGAAGATTTAGATGACAACCCAGTCAGTGTCCAAAAATAAGCGAAGAAAAATAAAATGGCAACATCATAATAATTTGTGGGAACTTATACAGTTTCTTTGTAGTGCCAAATAATATAGACTATGTTTTGAGATAATAATCAACAATTTTTGGTTGTTCACCATTTTCATAAGAAATAAAGTGTCAGAATGATGGTGTCTTGATCTAAGCAATACCATGTAACCTGCAATAATTATCAAAATAGGCTAGTATATTTCTAGTGATTTCACTAAGTGAAATAGTTGAGTTCTAAACTTTAATTTTTGGAAACCTTATGAATGATACCAGTTGCAGAATATGTAGTACGTTTGCAGCAATAGCTCAGTGGAGAGGATAGCTTTTATCCCAAACCACGGGCAATTCCCAAATGTCATTATTTCAAGCTACAAAAGCATTGCCTTATGCTGAATGATGTCAGATGTTAATTTCAATTCAACAGTTTACATCTCCAGTGACAAAGCCTGCTCCCCACTTATTGTAGTTCATGACAGTGGCTTTATGCAAAACTGTCAGTTACTTATGTCCTTGATTAAACATATGTTCATAGTGTCACAGGTTCAGTTATTAAGCCTGCAGTTTGATGACCTTCAAGAACAAGTCTGATTGCAGTAGCAACATCCTGATCTTTTCTACCTCCCCTATATTAATATAATACTCCGCCCCTAAAACAATAAAATTTTATAACAACCAAGACTGATTCCTCTAAGTATATTATATAACAAATTCTAGGTTTCAATAATTAAGTACATTGATCAAATAAGGAATGTGCAAATGTTTTTCATTTTACATTGTTTAATAATGCAACACCATATTTTATTTCCTATATAGGATCATAGGAGATTGCTAGGCTATCGACCCGGAGGTCATTTTAAGCTTAGCCATTTCAACCCAATGTAATACTGTAGAGGTACTAGTCAATACACAATATTGCATTTAGTGATGACTGCTCATGTCCAAGAAAGTTATGGGTGCTATCCCCGGTAAGAATTTATGGTGCTCCATCCACTCATCCAGGTTCCTCTTCAACAGTGTCATAGAGGTGCTAATTGGTAGCCTGTTATAAAGACATGTCATTCGCTGGGAAAAAATATGTCCCTCCAGCATGTCCTATTTAAGTCACAGGCCATATTTAAGTCCCTGGAATAGGTATCCCTAGACCCATTTGATTTACAGATATGCAGTAAGTTGATTAGGTTTGGGTCTTGGGTTGCTCTGTAGGCCAGGCATAAGTGTCCCCTAAGAAATCTATACGATATGGAGTATAGTGACATGGATTTCAGTAGGTCCATGTAAGGCACACACTGGAGGCCTTTGATTTTCTTTGTTAGAAACCTCTGAGGTCTCTCTAATTGCTGTAGATGCTTAGTATGGTACATACCAAATGAGGCATTATACTCAATTATGGGCCGGATAAGTGCCGAGTATAGAGGCTTATGACTTCCTTTGCTCTTGAGGCAATGCCTTTACTAATCAAGTAAGTGACGTGGAAAGCTTTCCTTAAAATGGAAGACATGTGGTGGTCAAAGTTAAGGTCACGGTCAACCTGTGATCCCAGCATACCTCTCAACTGTACTGATTTTCGCAGGATATCTGGATTTTTGCCTCATATTTTTGGTACATTTTACATAAAATTGTGGTTTTAAGCAAATCACTGGCAAATTATTGATTTAAGTCAGACAATAATGACAGACATTTGAGTTTTAGACTTCATATCCTTCAGAAAATTCATGCTAATGCATAGCCTGTTTTTCTGTCTACTTTCTAAGCTTGTAACAGCAATATTTAAAAATGATCCTTATTTTTGGTCCTTTGTCCCTCCATTTTTTATGGCATTGTTCAGATTTCTTGCTCTAGGAGGTTGAGAGGTATGGATCCTAGGTCTCTTACCACTTCATGGGTACTTAGGGTATTATTATTGATTTGATAATGTGAAGGGACATTGTTTGTGTCGAAGAAAATGATGATCCATTTCTTTTGCATTCAGTTTGACACCATGACTAATACACCAGTTTTTGGTCTGTGTAAGACCATCCTGGAGTATACTGACATCATTTAGGGTTTTAATGATTGCACCTAGTTTTCATCTGCAAACTTGGTCAGACACACCCCTTTAGTTTTGACCTGAACTTCTGAGAAGCATATAATAAACAGTTGGGGACCCAGCACTGACCCCTGAGGCACCCCACTGGTAACAGGTCTGAGGGTCGATGTGGAGTCATCCACTTTGATAGTGTGTGTCTGGTTTGTGAGCCAGTTGGCAACTCATCTTATAACAAAGGGGTTTACATGCAGCTTGCTAAGATTATCAGTAATATCTGAATGTGGAATTGTGTCAAAAGCCTTTGCCAAGTTGAGGTATGCTGTGTGCACAGATGTTCCTCCTCAATG
>NC_056735.1:702941645-703031645 GCF_019279795.1 Protopterus annectens
TCGAAGTTAAGGTTGCTGTCAACCAGTGTGCACAGATCTTTCACCACTGACTGTGTACTTAGGGTATTGCTGTTGATGTGATAGTTTGCAGGAACATCACCTTTGACAAAGGAGATGATAAAGTATTTTTTGCATTAAGTTTCAGATCATGACTTTGGCACCAGTCATTAGTCTGCGTAAGACCTTCTTGCAGGATGTTGACATCACTAGGGGTTTCATTGATCGCTCCGGGTTTGCAGTCATCAGCAAACTTTGTCAGCCACAGTCCTTTAGTTTTAGCCTGGACTTCAAAGAAGTAGATTCCGAACAGTAGGGGTCCCAGAACTGATTCCTGTGGAACACCACTGGTTACGGGTCTGCTTGAAGAGGCGGAGACTCCTCCTTTGACCGTATGAGTTCTATCTGTGAGCCAGTTTGCAACCCACCTGACAATATATGGGTTGATACCCAGCTGGGTGAGTTTATCAATGAAGCCTGAGTAGTGGATTGTATCAAAAGCCTTGGCTAAGTCTAGGTAGGCCATATGCACAGATTTGTCCTTGTCTAGGGCTTTGGTGACTGTCTCACAGAAGTTCACCAAGTTTAACAGGCACAGTCTCCCCTTGACAAAGCCAAACTGTGTGGGGTCCAGCATTTGGAGATTTCCTATATCTTTGTTAATAAGGTCCATGATGATTCATTCCATGGCCTTGCAGATAGGGCTGGTCAGGCTAATGGGTCTATAGTTGTCAGGGTCCATGGGTGCATCCCCTTTGTGCGAAGGGATGACAGTAGCTGTAAAGCGTGCACAATGGTGATGCTAATTCCTGTTTTAACCCATGTAGAACACAGCCTGGGATGTTAACTGGTCCTATAAAGGCTATATTTTTGGCCTTGGAGGGTATTTAAGACCTGCTCCTTGGAGATACTGGGGGTGGACAGGTGTTAGGGATGCTTTGGAGTATATTTGGCATGGACAGGGGAGTGAAGTTTTCACTGAACCTATCAGCCATCAGGTTTGCTATATCCACAGGTTCTATAAATGTAGTACCATTAATTATGAGTTCTGGGCCTTACCTTTGATGTTATGGATGTAACTAATGAATGCTCTGTAGTTATCCTTAGATAGGGAAGCTAATTTGGATTCGTAGTTAGCTTTGGAGGACTTCACAAGGAGTCTTATTTGCTTGTTTAAGTTGAGGAGGGAGTGTTTCCAGTTTTGAGACCATTCCTTCCTACTCTTAGACAGCAATTTCTTTCTCCTATTGTATAGCCTATTAATGGCAGTTGTCCACCTGGCAGGTTTGTTTTACCTTGAAGATCTTGCTTTCGTTCGATCAGGTATGGTGCAGTCAATACAATTGCACAGGTGCTTGTATAAAGCATTGGTGCATAACTCAGTATAGGTGTCTGTTCCATCAGTTGGGGGAGGGGCTATGAAGGTATTTATGCTGTCACATAAGAGGTTGTAATTGGTCTTGGAGAAGTTTTTTAGTCTAGTTGTTGCCAAGGCGGGGGGGGGGGGTCTTGGGTTACAGTTACTTCTAGCGAGAATGATTTGAGGTCAGATCTCACAGGGATGGCCACACACCAGGTGTTGTGCAGTGGTCCACCATGTTGGTCAGCACCAGGTCCAGGATGTTTGAGCCCTTTGTGGGTGTGTCAACCAGATGGTCCAGGGCACTGGAATTGCCAAAGTCCAGAAACCTTTGGGCAAGTGAGTTATAACACGTATAATTTACCCAGTCTGTGGAAGGTTAATTAAAGTCACCCAAAACCAGGGTGTTTGGTTGTATCTTGATTGACTCAACTAGATCCAAGTAGGCTGAGTGGATGTCCTGATTCACAGAGGGGGTCCTATAGGTGGCAATGACCTGAAGAGGTGTCTTACCTACAATCAATTGCACTTGAAGTAATTCAAGGGAATCGTGTTGTTTAACCAGTCTAGAGGTGTATTTATCTTTAATGAATATTGATACACCACCTCCTTTAGTTCTCATGCCTTCAGTTTGTGGTCTGAACATGTGGAAGGAAATGTAACCTGGTATAGCTGCGATGCTCTCCACAGCCTTAAACCAGGTCTCAGTGACTGCACAAATGTCAGCATCTTCCAGGGTGAGGAGTGCTTTCAGTGAGTGCAGTTTCTGGTTTAGACTCCTATCAGCATAACCCTGAGGTTGTTTTTAAAGGGTATTTTTACATTGGAAATTTTTTTATTGTCACATTGCATAAAAAAAGGCACTGCAGGGTTGGCAAGAGCCTTAGCCAGTAAACAAAATCCCAGAGGTGACAGATGAAGACCAGCTCTGGCAAAGCATTGAGGTCTGTCGACCATGTCATCCTAGGTTGACAGATACTGGATCTTCTTTGAATGACAGCAGAAACTAAGCCAATTGTTGAAGTCAATAATTTTTTGTTTGTATTTAGGTGTCATACTAGGCAAAGGTAAAAATACTGCTTAAGTCTAGAGACACAACTGACTGAGACACATAATCAAAGAGCTCAGTGATGTCTCTCTTCATATAGTCTAGTGAGATACATATCATGTCAGTCACATCAACATGGACTATGACAGAGTCATAACAGTGGCTGTTGTTGAGAGACTTGAGTGTGTGGGTGATGTGGTAGATCCTGCCACCTGACAGACAGCTGACCGTGACCTTTTCCTTATCCAGCCTGGTGAGAGGGACATCTGTGTGTCTCACAACTAAGTTGCCTATGACTAAGATGTATGTTTTTGCGTTATGCCTTAGGGGCTTGACTGGTGAGACACTGGTGTGTGATATATTACAAAAACTATGTTCTGCAGAGGATGTATTATGTGAAGCGTGGTTGTGTTTGTGTTTGGGAAAGAAAAGAAAAGAAACTAGTTAGAGACAGACATGATTATGATGGTGGTAGGGCCTACCCGGAACCACCACTAGGTCAGAAAGCTAGTTTCTTTAATGGGCAAGCTCAACAGGATGTAAATGTTGACTTAGTGATGATATGGAATCTGGAGACCCTCTGAGGAGATCAGAAAGATTGATGAATCAGAGGGATGGGAGTCAAATGAGTTGAAGGTACGGCCAGGGACAGTACCAGGGCCAACAGAGGAGGGGGGGTGCTCAAACCCAACATTGGAGATGAATAATGTTTTGATGTGTCAGGAACATGATTCTAATGCATCTAAAATTATTAAAAATGTGCAAGGTGATTTCAGTATTTACAATCTTAATCACCTGGTGATTGATGGGGAGTGAGACAAACTTTTTTCTAAAGGTTTGAATTTTGTACCAGCAAAAAAGGCCAACCTGGTTGAAACTGTTGTACAGTTGAAACTGTTTACCAGGAAATTGAATTTGGCCCTCATTTTTCAGACAATGAAAACTCAGCAGTACTGAATTCTCGTTTGATTAGACCTAGTACCTTTATACCCCCTTCCCATCCACTGGTTCACCTATTTGAAACTCTTTGTTTGAAAGAAATCAGGGAACTGAGGTTTAAAGGTATTACTGAAGCCTCTAACTTGGACAACAGGGAGAAAAAAATGTTCAGTGAAATACTGGGTAAGAGGGATGTCCATATCATGAAATCAGACAAGGGTGGTGGGTTGGTGGTGATGGATGTTTCTGAATACAACAGTAAAATATTTGAATTGTTGTTTAGTGACACTTACACTGAAGTCTCATGCAATGAGATGAGCATAGCTTACAGGAATATTGATCTCCTCTTATATGAATTACTATTGAATGGTCAGTTGGAACTAAGTGAACACGATTTTTTAGACACCAACGAAACAAGGATCCAAACTATTTTTGAGATCCCGAAGATGCATAAGTCAATCAGCAATCCACCCCTGCATCCAATAATAGATGCCAGGGCCTCCAAGACATTTGCCTTAGCAAAATTTGTTGACTGCAAGGTGAAGGGAGTACTTGATGGAAGAGGCACTATTATTAGGGACTCCTGGGATTTTCTCACCAAAATAAAATCGGAGATGTATGACAATGATCCATTATGGTGACTATCAACATTAAAGATTTATTCTCAGTCATACCACACCATGAGGGCTTGGAGTCATTTTATGAATATTTGTGTTTCAACTCCAGTCTAGCAACATCTTGACCATATGTACATGTATGAAGCTTGTGCTCGAAAACAATTTCATTTGTTTCGAGGGCCAGCTTTTTAAACAAAAGCAATGAGTAGCAATGGGCGCCTGTTGTGCCCCCAGTTTTGCCAACATTGTGCTGGCACACTGGGAGGATTTATTTATTTCAAATTCAACTTACAAAGACTCTTGGGCACTATACGGGTGGTACCTTTATGACCTGGTGATTTTCTGGAAGGGAAGTGAAGAGGAACTAGATAGGTTCTTCATTTACATTAACCAAACCACCTCCTTCCTTAAATTCACCATGGCCAGAGATAACGACCAACTGAATTTTCTGGATGTCACAGTAAAAAAAAATTATGTAAACAAGGCTTTCATTTCTCATTTGTGTAGGAAGCCAACATACTCAAACTCATTGTTGCATTTTGAGATCTGGCACCCGGTGCACCAAAAAAGAGCTCTAGTCAAGGGCCAGTATGTTAGGTTAGCTAGAATGGTGTCAGGACTGGATAATTTTTTGAGTGAGTGTGCCATGTTAAAAAACATTCTGACCGGAAGGGGTTACCCTGGCAATTTTGTTCAGGACATTGCCAATGAGGTGATTAGAAAAAGGAAAATCGGGACTCTTTTTGCCTATTGTCTAATGAGAATGGTCCCACTGGAGCAGTCCAGACTGGGAGACAGGATAGTTTATCAAGAGCTTTTATTCTTCCTTTTAGTGTTGACTTCTATGACATCAGGAACATTATATGTAGATTATGGGATGTGTTCACTATTAATAACAAAGTACACTCAGTAGTGGGATACAAGCCCACTATACTTTACAAGAGGGAAGTTAGTCTAAAGGGCCTATTAGAAAGAGACTCTAGTGCACCCACACTGGTGGTTGTTACAAATGCGGGAGATGTAATCAGTGTACAGCCATGTTTCAAGGTGAAGCCATCAAAATCACTGGTTATGGTATGGCAAAACCTAGGAAGAAATACTTCTGTTACTCAATGGGGGTGGTGTATGTCGCAGTGTGTGATCTATGCGACAGTTTCTACATTGGCAAGACCAAAAAAGCACTGAGGCAAAGGGTGCATTAACACCTGTATGACATTAGGAATAAAAACATAAACACTGCTTTGTACAAGCACATTTGTGCGTGCCCCACACATACTTTTAAGTTTGGGGCCATAGACCATATTGACCTTGGAGCAAGAGGGGGACCAACAGATGAATGGCTAGAATTTAAGGAATTGACATGGTAGATTGAAACTAATGCCTGCCAAGTACCAGGTCTTAATGACAGAATTTCCTTGAGTTCTGTTCTAAAATTAAAATCAATGTATTTTTATAGGTTTATTAGTTGTATTTTTATTTTGATTTTTTGCAAGAATATCAAGTTTTAACAATTTTTATTAACTTAGTAAAAAATTTTTTTTTTTAGAGGAAATGATGTAATAACATTGACCAATGGTTAGGTGGGGTGATGTATATATGTTTGTCATGATCATGTGATTTTATTCTGATGAAGTCTGAAACTTGACAAAAAGCGCTTAAATAAACTTGGATTTTGCTGGTGGTTTGTTCTGCACACTTTTCATCTATTTGAGGCTTTTGAGTGGTTTTACTTTGTTTATTTTTTAGTTTGTGGAGTATGGATGATCAGGAGCAGTCGGGAGTGGCTTCCAGCACTGATTTTCCGTCTGTTTTGCAGTCTGTAGCTCTTTTGGCAGCAACAGTGGCTAAACTTACTCAGAAAGTTGACAGGCTTATTTCAAATGAGTCAGAGCCTGTCTGTGGAGTTTCTGTGTCTATTTCTCAGGCCTCGCAGAGGTCATTCATCACCCCAGCTCAGAGAGGGAGCAGTCAGGGTAATGGTGTTCAATGAGGAATGGCTGTTAACCAGGAGGTTCATAGCGAGCTGAGTGTTCATTTGGAAAGCTTACCAACCAATGGGAATGACATAACATTGGATTTTTTGGTTGAACAATGGCTTAGATGTGATACATAATGGAACTACGATGCTGGACTTGGGCAACACACTAATGGTACTGTAGATGAACAAATTCATTCTTATAAAGAACTTTTGTTTAAATATAAAAAAAACACAGTTGGAAAACAGTTATTTAAATGAATTTTTGAAATGTGAGCAGGTCCCTAAGGGCCTCTGTATGTAGAGATATCCAACTGGACTGGTTAAAGACTCATAGTTACATCATTATTTAACCAAACTGTTCAACAGGCAAGGCTGTGAGTTGGTGCAACTGCTCACTGTTGACAACAACAGGAAAATGGCTCATTTATTGACTGAAATCAACAAACTTGATACTAACATAAAAATGACCTTTTTATTTGAGCACAAAAAGCATGATTTTTACAAAGTGTTTTCAGTGGTTGACAAAGATCTTGGTGACATTAGAACATGAAAAGAAAAGAAACTAGTTAGAGACAAACGTGATTATGATGGTGGTAGGGCCTACCCAGAACCACCACTAGGTCAGCAAACTAGTTTCTTTAATGGGCAAGCACAACAGGATGTAAATTTTGACTTGGATAGTGATGACATGGAATCTGGATCCCCTTTAGAGCCCCCCCAAGGAGATTGGAAAGATTGATGAACTAGAGAGATGGGAATCAAATGAGTTGGAGGTATGGCCAGGGACAGTACCAGGGCCAACAGAGGAGGGGGGGTACTCAAACCCAACATTGGAGATGAATAAAATTTTGATGTGTCAGGAACATGATTCTAATGCATTTAAAATTATTAAAAATGTGCAAGGTGATTTCAGTATGTGCAAGGTGATTTCAGTATTTACAATCTTAATCACCTGGTGATTGATGGGGAGTGGGACGAACTTTTTTCTAAAGGTTTGAATTTTGTACCAGCAAAAAGGGCCAACCTGGTTGAAACTGTTGTGCAGTTGAAACTGTTTACCAGAAAATTGAATTTGGCCCTTCATTTTTCAGACAATGAAAACTCAGCAGTACTGAATTCTTGTTTGATTAGACCTAGTACCTTTATACCCCCTTCCCATCCACTGGTTCAGCTATTTGAAACTCTTTGTGAGAAAGAAATCAGGAAACTGAGGTTTGAAGGTATTACTGAAGCCTCTAACTTGGACAACAGGGAGAAAAAATTGCTCAATGACATATTGGGTAAGAGGGATGTCCGTATCATGAAATCGAACAAGGGTGGTGGGTTGGTGGAGATGGATGTTTTCGAATAGAATAGTAAAATGTTTGAATTGCTGTTTAGTAACACTTACACTGAAGTCTCATGCAATGAGATGAACATTGCTTACAGGAATATTGATCTCACCCTGTATGAATTACTATTGAATGGTCAGTTGGAACTAAGTGAACACGATTTTTTAGACACCAAGGAAACAAGGATCCCAACTATTTTTGGGACCCCAAAGATTCATAAGTCAATCAGCAACCCACCCCTGCATCCAATAGTAGATGCCAAGGCCTCCAAGACATTTGCCCTAGCAAAATTTGTTGACTACAAGGTGAAGGGAGTACTTGATGGAAGAGGCACTATTATTAGGGACTCCTGGGATTTTCTCACCAAAATAAAACCTGATATGTATGACATTATGGTGACCATTGACATTAAAGATTTATTCTCAGTCATACCACACCATGAGGGCTTGGAGTCATTTTATGAATATTTGTGTTTCAACTCCAGTCTAGCGCATAACACCATCTTGACCATATGTACATGTATGGAGCTTGTGCTCGAAAACAATTTCATTTGTTTCGAGAGCCATCTTTTTAAACAAAAGCAAGGAGTAGTGATGGGCACCTGTTGTGCCCCCAGTTTTGCCAACATAGTGCTGGCACACTGGGAGGACTTATTTATTTTTAATTCAACTTGCAAAGACTCTTGGGCACTATACAGGTGGTACCTTGATGACCTGGTGATTTTCCTGAAGGGAAGTGAAGAGGAACTAGATAGGTTCTTCATTTACATTAATCAAACCACCTCCTTCCTTAAATTCACCATGGCCAGAGATAATGACCAACTGAATTTTCTGGATGTAACAATCAAAAAAGATTATGTAAACAAGGCTTTCACATCTCATTTATATAGGAAGCCAACATCCTCAAACTCATTGTTGCATTTTGACAGCTGGCACACGGTGCACCAAAAAAGAGCCCTAGTCAAAGGCCAGTATGTTAGGTTAGCTAGAATGGTGTCAGGACTGGATGATTTTTTGAGTGACTGTGCCAAGTTAAAAAACATGCTGACCAGAAGGGGTTACCCTGGCAATTGTGTTCAGGACATTGCCAATGAGGTAATTAGAAAAAGGGAAATCGGGACTTTTTTTGCCTATTGTCCAATGAGAATGGTCCCACTGGAGCAATCCAGACTGGTAGACAGGATAGTTTCTCAAGAGCTTTTATTCTTCCTTTTAGTGTCGACTTCTATGACATCAAGAACATTATATGTAGATTATGGGACATGTTCACTATTAATAACAAAGTACACTCAGTAGTGGGATACAAGCCCACTATAGTTTATAAGAGAGAAATTAGTCTAAAGGGCCTATTAGAAAGATACTCTAGTGCACCCACACTGGGTGGTTGCTAGAAATGTAGGAGATGTAATCAGTGTCCAGCCATGTTTCAAGGTGAGGCCATCAAAATCACTGGTTATGGTATGGTAAAACCTAGGAAGAAATGCTTCTCTTGCTCAAAGGGGGTGGTGTATGCCGCAGCGTGTTTCTACATTGGTAAGACCAAAAGAGCACTGAGGCAAAGGGTGTATCAACACCTGTATGACATCAGGAATAAAAACATAAACAGTGCTTTGTACAAGAACACTTGTGCGTGCCTCACACATACTTTTAAGTTTGGGGCCATAGACCATATTGACCTTGGAGCAAGAGGGTGAACCAATGGATGAATGGCTAGAATTTAAGGAATTGACATGGCAGATTAAACTAATGCCTGACAAGTACCAGGTCTTAATGACAGAATTTCCTTGAGTTGTGTTCTAAAATTAAAACCGATGTATTTTTTATAGGTTTATTAGTTGTATTTTTATTTTGATTTTTTGCAAGAATATCAAATTTTAACATTTTTTATTAACTCTGTACATTATTTTTAGAGGAAATTATGTAATTACATTGACCAATGGTTAGGTGGGGTGATGTATATATGTTTATCATGATCATGTGATTTTATTCTGATGAAGTTTGAAACTTGACGAAAAGCACTTAAATAAACTTGGATTTTGCTGGTGGTTTGTTCTGCACACTTCTTTCATCTATTTGCTGCTTTTGAGTGGTTTTACTTTGTTTATTTCTCAGTGTTTGGGAGGTTTCTGATATTTAGGTAAGCTTCTTGCAAGGACCTCCCCATATGTACGGTTATGTGTTGTCGGTTTGGTAGGTCCAGCATGTGAGGTGAGCATGCTGACAACCTACTTAGTGTCAGATGGACTGACTGATGAGCAAGAGAGCCTGGATTCTAGGTTGTTGATATAGATGCATCTCTCACATAATGAATTTGTGTGGGGTAGAAGAAATTGGTTGTCACTGTACATTAGGCAGTTGCTATATTGCCTCAGGATGCCCATGTTGACCAGGCTGGCTAGAGAAACTGTGGAAAATTGTTCACCCATAATGCTAGGTAAGTTGATGTGGTCAGAAAACAGGGACAGGACAGGAAGGACCAGGTAACGTAGAGGACAAGTGCACCAAAAATACAAAAGACTAGTGGGTAGGATCTGTGTGGGTACTTCACGAACTTCGCTGAATATATCACCTGTCAGTGAGGAAGAATCACAAGAACTTACAGATGGAGCACCAGCAGAGTACTAAGGGAAAATTTGCAGGCAAAAGTGTTTGCATCAATAACCATCAACAGTGCCCACTGCTGCACGGCAGTGCATGATTCACAAACACAGTGCTTATAAAACAAACAAGCACAAACTGATCTAAACAAATTAACCAATAAATAAGCTCAGAACTGAGCTCTGTTCCAGCAACCGCAGGGGAACCCTCTCAAATAAAAGACGGCCTAGTTTAGTGCTCAGTTGTACAAACAGAACTAGATTCAGCAGGTCTAAATATAGTCGATGCTACAGAAAACAAACTGCAACAATTTCAGGAAAAAAGACAGTTCATATAAGCAGTGATATGGTAAAAATGCAGTTCAAAAGTGCAATATAAGTGAATAAATCTACTTAAGTTTTACATAAATCAACAGATGGTTTGGATTTGCTTATGTAGTAAATGAGAGCAAACTGATTTAAACAAATTAACCAATAAAAAAGCTAAAAACGGAGCCCTGTTCCAGCAACCTTCAATCACATGAGTTCTAACTGCACACTTCTGCCACTAGGGAGCAGGGGAACCATCTCCAACAAAAGATGACCTGGTTTAGTGCTCAAGTTATACAAACAGAGCTAGATTCAACAGGTGTGAATCTAGTCTATGCTGCAGGAAACAAAGTACAAAATTTCAGAAAAAAACTGTTCAAATAAGCAGGTACAATAAGCCTTCAACCAGCAATTCCCAGCTCAGAAGGGCAGAAGCTACCCTCTCCTCCCACAAGAGTGTAGACCACAAACATTCTTAATGTAAAAAAACTGATCTGAAGCCCAAGCACTTAAACCAGAACTAAGACACTTTTAGAACAAGAGACACAGTAAGCCTTCAACCAGCAGTTCCCAACTTAGAAGGTCGTAAGCTACCTCTCCTGCCACAAGAGTTTATACTTCAAACCTTCTTAATGTAACACAACTGGCCTAAAGCCCAGGTGCTTAAACCAAACCCAAGAGGCATATGATAACAGTTACAATTTAATCAGGCAGAATAAGTGCAATTGAACACTTTTAAGAACAAACAGCAAAAGCAAAATAAAGTAATAAAGTAGGAAGAAACACAAATACAGTAAAAGTAGCTGAATAAAGTGCATTTTTTAAAGTTAAATGGGAAGGGAGGAAACAGAAGATAATTCAAGGCTGGCTTTCCTAAATGATCTCTCTATACTCAGTAGAATGAGCTGAGGAGATGGGACTGGGAGAAGTGTCCAAAATCAGATTTATAGTAGGGGCGGGCAACTCAAAACCCACCAAGAATAACAACACAACAACAAATTGCAATGGTTAGTTGGAAAAAATGCAGCCAGAGATCAGCAATATTCAGACAGAGCACAGCAAGCAGGCCAAACAAACACTTCAGCTAAATAAAGATATTTCTAACTAAAAGAGGAATGCAGTTTCTCAGCTCCTCCCACTAATAGCAAAGAAAATAGCACCAGCTACCTGATAAAGAACTGGCTCACACAAAACAATCAGATATAAAGAAAAACAGGCTGAGCCAGTCACCACGGCTGATATAAATCCACTTTAATTGTAGAGACAAAAAGTAAGTGCTTTCATGATCCTCTCAACCTTTTCATCAGACTCAAATGAAATCCTTTTATACATCTACGTTTATACACTCAATAATCAATTAAAACATTAATTAAGAACATCAATTATTCAATTATGCATGCTAAAACTTCATATTAAAGACTTCATTTAAAAAATAGTAAAAAGTATAGCAAAAAATACATTTATCTTATAATAACTCATTAATGCTTAAGTGTCCTAGCTTTTAAAGGGTTTCAGGGACACTGCTTCATTAATCCCTGGAGAGGTATGTGCATTCAATCTGAGTATCCATCTTTGCTCTGCAAGCTCAGTCCTGTTTTTTATGTCCCCACCCCTCATTCCTTCCTGCAGCATATCTAGAACAATAAATTTAAAGGAATGCTGTCTGCCCTTAGTTTCTACATGCTTAAAAAAATAATTTGTTTCCTTTATTGGAAATATCTCTGTAGTGCTCCTGTGTGCATTCCTTTAGCATACAATTAGTCTTTCCTATATAGTAAGCACTGCATATTATGCAGAAAGTAAAATACACTATATTTTTTGTTCTGTAGTCAGCATATTTCCTAGCTTGTAATTCAAAGTACAGATCAGGGTGGATATATGTGGTACATGAATGAATATACTTGCATGCTGAACAGTTCCTGCACATATAAGTGCCTTTTCTTTCAGATAAAGTGTTCAGTCTATTACTCTTGTTGCCGTAGCACAGTTGACATTTAAGAGACCTCTTATTTTTAAAAGCAAAACTAGGTGCATCTTCTATAAAACTATCCAGGTCTCTGATAGTTTTCAAGATGTCCCAATTTATTTTAAATACTTCACAAAAAATACTAATGTCACTGCTAAAAGTAAGGGGGAATCTAAGTTTACCATCATTACTGCCATTCACCTGTGGTGTATTATTGTCTCCCTCAGAAAAAAAGGGTCTACCTCTGTTGTTTCTTTCTCTCTTCATTTCAACTACATATTTATCATACATATCACCAGGATACCATCTCTCTAAAAACTCTTCTTTAAGTTTATCTAATGCTGCCTTAAGTTGTGACTCATCATTATGTAGTCTCATCAGCCTAAGGATTTGATTTCGGATGCATGCTGTCTTTATGTAGCAAAGCATTTTTCCTCATGGGTTTCCTGTGAATACTTGTCTGAATCCCTAGAATATCTTATTTCCTTAGTTTAACATCAAGGAATTCTATCTCTTCCTGTGAAAATTTAACAGTAAATTTCAAGAAAGAGGTAGTGCCATGCAGATATTCAATAAATGAAATAAGTTCATTTTGCGTACCTTTCCATAGAAAAAAACATGTCATCAACAAAATGAGTGTACCAAATTAAGTTTTTCCTAAATTCCTCTTTCTCCAGGAATGAATCACATTCCCATTGAACCAACACAAGATTGGCGTAGCTGTTGGCACATGGAGTGCCCATTGCTATGCCAATCTTTTGAAGGTACATCACGTCTGCAAAACTAAACAAGTTATTTTCTAGGATAATCTCAAGTAGAGAGCATATCAACCTGATCTTTTCATTGGTAAAAACACATTTAGAATGCAGCAGGCTTCTGATGTTTTCAACACCCCAGGCATCGGGTATGACTGTAAATAGAGAGACTTTATCTAGTGTAACAAAAAAAATGTTTCAGTTAGATCTTTAGTCTTGCTATATAGTAACTCTAGAAACATTTTAGTGTCTTTCAACACACTACTACATGTCTCTAGCACAGGATGCAGATATTTTTCTACATAAATAGACAGGGGCTCTGTAGCCCACCCCTTGCCTGAGACTATAGGTCTCATAGGTAGAGTCCTCAAGTTCTTATGTACTTTAAGTAATCCATATATAGCTGGAAATACTGGATTTTCAATAGTAAAGTACTTAAATAGATCTTCTGTAATCATCCCATTAACTAAAAGATCAAACAACATAACAGAGATTTTATCTATTATTCCCTTAGCTTGTATTCGGGTTATTATCTAATAAGTATTCTCTTCCTCTAATAGTAATCTCATTTGTGTCATATATTGATCTTTGTCCAACACCACAATGCCTCCACATTTATCAGCTGGCTTTATTTTAATAGACTCTAAGGTTCTCAAGTCAGATACTGCCTCATTCTCTGTTTTACTTAAATTATACCACTTAACTACAGTACCTTCATCAAAGATTTTTCTAATTTCATTCTCACAGACAGAAACAAATGTGTCCACTATCGGATGTGTTTTAGGTACAAAAGTACTTGGTTTAGTGAAGATATGCATCCCATTATCAGTATTTTTAAACACAGGGCAGGATTCACGAAGCCTCCGTGTAAGAGTTACAAGGCTTACACGGAGGCTGCAGTTAAATGGTGTGACATCAGCATGTCATGCATATGCATGAGGGCATGCTGAATCACACCTAAGGCTAACACGGTCCGTGGAAGACAGTAGGGGCGTGTCTATAGGCCGAGCCCTGCAAGAGGACAAGCCCCCAGAAGATTAAAAGTGCCCAAAGTAAACCCCCACGACAGAGTACATGGAAATGTGAAGAAACACAACACAACACATGCCCCCACAGACTATGAACATAAAATCATATAAATGAACATGTGTTATATTTTTTTTAAACTGTAAAGATGTTTGCCCGTGTGTGCGCTTGTTTGCGTGGGCGTGCCCGTAGCTCAGCCACAGTTAGCAGTAAGTGGAAAAGCATATAAGAACTAACTATGCAAAGTAAGCCAAAAAGTAATAGTGTAGCGGTAGAGACGTTGGCTGAAGAGCAGGCAGTCATGGTTCAAGCCCCCACAACATCAATTTTTATTTTTAGTGAAATAAGCACGATACAAGTCCCTGACATATATGTACACATATAAAATTATATTTTTATGTAAAATGTAATGAAATAGGCCAGTTATAGTGAAGAAATGTGAGATATAAATAATAACAAATGCCAGATGTGCCCATAGCTGAGCTATAGTTTAACAAGTTGAGTGCAGCTGCCCATAGGTGAGCAGTAGTTTAACAGGTGCAAAATGAGTGCCCGTAGGGGAGCCGTGTTTTAGCACGCTGAAACTGGGTGCCTGTAGCTGAGCTGAGCGTAATATGCGTGCTGACAGCCAAATGAGGCGTAAACCAGCGTAACCCGTTTGCGCGGAGCTGCGCACCGCGACAACAAGCTAACCGATGGGCAATGTTGAGCAATCTGTAACAAAACTGCCTTTACACAGACACACCCCCTAGCCTGTCTAGACAGTCATAAAATATAAAAAGCAGTGGCCAGGTTCGAACCCAGGATACCATGCACCATAGTCAAGGTACTGAACCACTAAGCCATGACAGCTGTACTTAGAAATGCAGTAATAGCAAATATATAGGAATGAATAGAAAGTGTAGCATGACAAAGCAGGTTTTGTGAAGCTGATACAATTCCAAAATGGCCAATCACAGATAAGTGGGAAAATGGCATATATAAGCCCCATAGGTAGGAATACACAGCATAACCGATTGTAGAACTAACTTGCAGCCAGAATGTCAGGAGTAGGTGAGGGTAGTTGCTTTCGAGCACAGAGGTGGGGCATTGAGGAGTCCAGATATATGGTCTGGCTCCTTGTCCACAATCATGAGGCCCAACTCATGCAGGGCCAGGTCCTGTGGGGAGCATATAGGGCTGAGGCGTGGGACCGGTTGGCTCATGATCTCACCAGTGCCACAGGGATTCCAAGGACTGGTGAGCAGGTCTGTCACCACCATGCGGACCTGAAGAGACGCAAGCAGGACCAATTGAACCTTTAGATCCAGGAGGCCCGGCAAATGCCCAACGCCCCACTACTGAGTAAGCTACATTTAATTATGTATGTAAGAAATAAAACTAGCTGATATTATGGAGATGTGTATTCCAATATTACTTCATTTATATTACAGCTGCAGGTGTCTGTTCTGTGAACCGCAGAGCCTATGGCGATAAGCTGGTGTGGTTGTGCCACCAGGCAGGTCAGTAATCCTCTCCCAGTAACTGTAAATAAATATAAAAGTATGACAGTTAACAAAAGAGTGCACTGTAGTCACTAAGTAATAAAATGTGCAAGTAACAGTGTAAGAGTGGTTGCAAGTATTGCTTGATTACAAAAGTGTGTTGCAGTCTGTAATACAAACAGAAAAATTAAAATGTCTGAAATAAAGTCTGAAATAAAGATGCCCCACCTGTAATATAATAGTACACAACCTGCAGCAGGCTGAAAAGTACAGCTGCAGAAGATGAGCAAATCACATGTGTGAAATATATCCCTGTTGAAATACTGAAACATGACAGAAGTGAGACTGTTGGAAAGGATTGTAATAACTACAGGTAAAACATGTCAATAAAGCCTAGAAGTAAGTACCATCCTGAATTGTAAAATTAAAACAAGTGAGAGAGTGTGAGAAAGAGTTATGAATCCACAGTAATAACCCCTGAATAAAGTATACTGCAGTCAGTACAGAATGAAATGAATGTGACAAGCAGAACCAAACTGCGAAATGTGTTTAAAATGTTGCTGCAGCTGGAATGTGTACCCCAAAATCTGGATATGTTGCTCTCAGTCTGCAATATGCAGATAGTATGATTGTCTGAAATACCAAACATCCACAGTTGTCTATAGCTATATAAAGCAAATGTAGCAGGATGATGTAGCTGAACAAAGCCAGATATGAACGTGTATGAATAACAATAAAATGTATATTGATGTAGCAGTAACAGTCCTATCACCAACTTGAAGTACTTATCACATAGGAAACTGTAGGTAGAACAGTAGTGTGTATATATCTGCAGCTATTAGAAATGTACAGCATATGTATTGGTATTTGAAGGAGTTAATTATATTTTCTTCACCCTACCCTATAACCACATATGATCCATTCCATGTGAAATTGGTATGTGCAATCACAATTAACACCCCTGGACATTTGTCCTGTTGGGTCATACATATTTGCATGTACGTTGATGCATCTGCCCTGTTCATACATCCAAACCTGATGGCCTGTTGCCATCAATCAACCCTGCATGTTGTTGGACTGTGTATTGCTGTTCAAATTATGCATGTGTTATTCTCGCTGTTCAATTGTGTGAATATCCGGGTGTTTGGTTAATGGGAATACTAATGCATGCTGTTACAACTAATTGCGAATGGTATTGTATGTTACTAACCCAAACTGTCATGACATAATGCAAAACATAGGACGACAGGGAAGGCGGGTTCCAGCAGACCCACCTCTCCCACCTCAGCTGGCGAGTGCACCTGGCACTAGTGCCCAGTCTGGACCCTCCTCCGGTGGCCCTGTGCCACCTGCAGGTGGAAGCGCTGCAGGGGATGGGGCCCGTCCCCCCTCTGCAAGTGTGGCCGGAGGAGAACCACCACTCACCCTCCGTAGCGTCCGGACTGTGGTGCATAGGAAGATCCGGGAATCTGTTCTTGGGCCCCTACGCCAGCTTGAGGCACAGGTGGCATAACTTACGGGCATGCCTGTTGCCCAGCCTACAGAGCCCCCAGCACAGACTCATCCTGGGCAGTGAAGGAACAGTGGCAACTGCCCATGGGTGGGGATATCAGTTCCACTGTTGCCATCTGTGGGCTCATGGGCTTTGGATATCCAAACATCCATCACCGTCAATTGTGTAACCCCCCACATGTGTCATACTTGTGTATGTGTCTTGTTTGTCTTGTCTGTTGACCTACCCAACCTACCTCCCCAGCTATACCGACTTCCTTTACCTGACATACCACTCTCACCTGAAAAAAAAAAAAAAGAAAAAAGGGCACTCTGTACTCACAAAAAAAATTACGCCCCATACATAGCAGCCCATTCCGCACACATGTCTGCTGGACATGGAAACTATCAATTACAATTGGCTGTACAACAAGTATTATTATTGTCCTGACACCTCTCTCAGGGGTGGAAGGTTTCAAATGTCACACCAAATTACAAACATATGCACAGCTGTTGCTGATGAAGAAATGGGCAGCTATGGGCCTTACCTACATCCCTCCTGCAAAACCCAAGCTTGTTTCCCTACTGTCTTACCCTCTTTGTGACCCCTTTTTCACCACTTTCCTGTCTCCCCATTTTCATTTCTTTCAAAGAAAATAGCGCGGGTGTGCGCCAGAGTAAGCACTGTTAAGTGGTTGTAAGCAGGTGTGCGCGGAGCTGAATGCCAGTGCACATGCGGGAGCGCCACGCAAACCAGCGCTAACCTGGTTACAACCGCTTAAAAGTGTCTTAGTCACTCTGATTGACAGATCCTGTAGTCAGTTCAAAATCAAAATAAAATCCCACTGTCAGTCCCAAACCAAGGACCTTGAAAACAGTAGTCTGCATGACTTATCACTAAGCCATGACTGTTATACAAGAACATTGTGCTACAATAAATATATCATGTAATAGTAGGAATGAATGTAAAGGGAATATAGGATGTGTAGTACACAAAGCATGTCATGTATATTTACTGTCAAATCTAGTGGATTTCTATAATAGTAGTGTGTGAACAGAAACAGCCATGCTAGTTGGTAGCTAGTAGGTAATAATGTCAGTTATTATACATATATAAATGTATGTATACATATATATATATATATATATATATATATATATAGTTGTAGGTGTCAGTGTACATACACACTTAGTACAGGAAACAGGAGAGATGAATGGAGAAATGTGAATCTACAACACAGCCTGAATCATGAGAGAGATACTAACCTTTACACTCACAGAACAGTATCCACAGCATACCAGCATGGTCCCCGCCCTTACAATCTGAAAGGGCAATGCCTGTCTCACATACCCTTTTATAGCACTGTCCTGGAATCGTAGTGAGAACTGCAATCAGTACACAACTGGCTGCATGCTATTAGCAAATGCTGGCTTACAACTGGTGCAGAGGCCATCACATGGACTTATGCAGATACCTACAAAAGCATCCTGTACTCCCACTCCACACATGCAATACTTTCATTGCACCATCTGGAGGCAGAGAGAGAGAGAAAGAGAGAAAGAAAAAAAGAAAGAAAAAAGAAAATAAGAACACAAACAAAAACACACGTAAGACAAACTAAGTTGAAGCTGTCATCAGTGTCAGTATCAAGCTGGGCTAGCAGCAGCAGGAAGCTATAGTAACGGTAATGCAACCAGCTGCGACAAACACAGGTAATGCAAAGTAACAAGTTAATAGTCTACATACTGTGAACCCTCCATATGTGTTACTGGTCTGTATCTATATGTATGTCTATGTGATAAGTTGTGTGCATGTATTTTCACCCAAAGGGGATGACTATACATTACATGTCATTCAGTGTTAGGCCATGATTCTGGCACCAGTTGTCCGTTTCAGTGAGGACTGTCTGTAGGATGTGTGTGTCAGCTGGTGTAACGACTATGGTGCTTAGTTTGCAGTCATCTGGGAACTTTGTCATCCACAACCCGCACATGTTTGCTTTCACATCTGAGATGTAAATGCCAAATAAAAGGGATCCTAGGACAGAGCCCTGTGGGATACCACATGTGACTGGCTTTGAGTCTGACATGGCTTTATGGATTCTGTAGTTCAACCAGTGTGCAACCCATCATGTGACATATGTAGTAACATGTAAGCTGATGAGCTTGTCTATGATGCCTGAGTGGAGTACTGTGTTGAAGGCCTTAGGCAAGTCCAGGTAGGCTGTAGTGACTGTTTTGAAAAGGTCAACCAGGTTCAAAAGGCAGGATCAGCCCATCATAAAGGCAAACTGGTGGGATCAAGTGTCTGCAGGTACCCAATATCGCTGTATATGAGTCCCATAATGAATCATTCCATAGCTTTGCAGACCAGGCTGGTTAAGCTTATGGGGCGGTAGTTCCCAGGGTCAGTAGAGGTGCCTCCTTAGTGGAGTGGGACCACTGTTGCTGTATGCCAGTGTTCAGGTACATATCCCATAGTAAGGCCAAGGTTAAATATCAGTTGTATATGCGGTTGTATCTCCTCTTGGAGTTCACGTTCACTCATCCAGGGATACCATCAGGTCACATTGATGCTGTGTGTTCTGCTTTGCTGAGAGCGGCCCTCACCTGGACATCTGAGATGATAGGGAGGTTACATTCAGCTGTGATAAGTATTTCTAAGTGTGGGGGAGAGGGAGGGGGGATATTTGCACTGAATCTGTCTGCCAGAATGTTGCCAATATCTGTGGGTTCAGTGAATGTTAAGTAGGTGTGTAGCAACTCAGAGCATATCTGAGGCTTTTGGTCCATATGTCTAACAAAACTGAAGAAGACCTTGTGGTTATCTATAGTGTCCGTGGCCATTACCCTCACAGAGTTGGCCGTGGATGTTGTTATGAGAGACCTTAGCTTATTACCAGTGCTGACCACAGATGCCGTCCCTTTATGTGAATCTGCTCTGTCCTGCAGTAGCCCCCTTCTATCATTATACAATTTGCCTTTGGCTGGGGTCCACCAGACAGGATGCTTAACCTTTGTACATAGGGTCTGGGTTAGAAATGTGTGTGCATGTTCCATGCATTCTTTCGGATGTCCATGGGAAGCATTTGCAAAGGGGTCAGCATTGTGGGTTGTGGCTTCCACTGGCCCAGTGGGCTGCATGGATACCATGTCAGTCCTAACAAGTGAAAATCTGTCTATTCACATATATATCAAAGTAGTCTACTGTGCTGGTGGTGGTGGTGGGATATGTATATCCAGGCCGATTAATTTGTGTCCAGATCACACTAGTGGATGGCGTTCCACATACAGTACCTTGGTATGCACCCCCAGAGTGAGGTTGTGCATTGGACCTGTCTCAGTGTGCTGACCGATGGGGCTTGGTACTATGTTGTATGGAATGTGGCAGGTATTGTTGCACAGGTGTTGGCTGAGCACTGATATCTGGCCATGTACATGTGTATCCACCAAGAGACACACACGTGCTACATATGGGAGTAGTAGTATATCACTACAGTTGAGTATCATGCATAGTATGTGTGCCATATATTGCTGACATAGTTTGCTGATATCCTGTTTGTGTTCTCTTTCAGGGACATGGCACGTCAGCGAAATCCTGCCTACTCTGCTGCAGAAGATGAAGAGATACACCAGAGCCTGGTGCGGGATTATGACATACTGTTTTCCTGCACCAGCCAGAATCAGCAGGAGAGGGCTGCACTGTGGCAAGACCGTGTCCGTAGGGTAAAAGACACTGGCACGCATAATAGGACATATGAGCAGGTACAACATCACTGCAGTGATTTAAACAGAAATGTCAATCAGCGTGCGTCAGATATCCACAGGCAACAGGTCGCCACAGGAGGTGGGGTGGCCACACATCCCCCCCTCACCAGACTGGAGGGGCTACTCCTAAGTGTTGTGGCTCCAGCCCAGGAACATCAACAGCAACACACCTGCATTATGATGGAGGCTGGATCCACACAGCAACATGACATGGAGCATGCAGGTAATATGCCATATGTACACTTGACTGTTCTGTACACTGTTAGTTTATGCATGTGTAAGGTGTGTCCTTGGTATGTAGCTGTCAACATAGTATGTAATCGTGCAGGTGTGACATTGCCAATATCAGCAGCTGACATGTGAAAGGCAACTGGTGTACTACTGAACTGTATCATACGCAGTATCAATGGCACAGTTGTGCCCACTGACATTAATCCCCTCATTTCTGCAGGTCCCTCCGGTGTTACAGCAAGGCAGCCCATCCATGCTGGTGAGTGTGTTTTAACAATACCTATAATAGTCCTGATAGTGCTAGTAATAATAGTGTAACTCAGTAGTGCTCTGTGTGTATACTGCGGGGTGTGCATGTGTGCATGTGTCCACGTGTGCATGTGTGCATGTGCATGTGTGCCTGTGTCCACGTGTGCGTGTGCATGTGTGCATGTGTACATGTGTGCCTGTGTCCACGTGTGCATGTGTCCATGTGTGCACGTGTCCACGTGTGCATCTGTGCATGTGTGCATGGGTGCATGTGTGCCTGTGTCCACATGTGCATGTGTGTGCATGTGCATGTGCCTGTGTCCATGTGTGCATGTGTGCATGTGTGCATGTGTCCACGTGTGCATGTGTGCATTAGTGCATTACTGGTAACATTGTGTAGACATTGTAAACTGTGTTTCCTGTCTTCCTCCCACAGGTTCTTGTGCTGCTCTGGCGTCCTGCAGCAGGGAACCTGAATCTGGTGCCACAGGTACTGATAATGATGATATCTGTGCAATGGCAAAGGAAGGTGTGTCAGGGTCCGTCATTGGTCAGCCAATTTACAGTACACAGCTGTCAACCCCATCATTGCGCACAGTCATCCTGCCAGTACATCCTATGTCACCATTGTCCCTAGGTGATGGACAGGATACAGTGGGCATTGACCAGGGTAATGTGGTATCTGTGGCACATGCTTCCCCACACAGCAGCCATGGGCAGGGTCCTGAGATGGTACCACACAGACAGTTGCCCATGGGTTCTCATGGGAGCATCCATGGGCGTACTGCCTCTGGCAGACATGCCCAAAGAGGTCTGTCAACCTCAGCTATGTTTCGGGCTGTCATGCAGGCACAGTCACGTATGGAAAGGTACACCAGACAGAGTCTGAGGGAGCTGAGAGCATGTCGCACATCCATGACTGACAGTATGCGTGACATCGCGGATGCTATCCGTAATTTCACCGATGTCATAGACAGACGTTGTGGGGACATATTACAGCAGTTCCACAACCACATGTCCATGAGCCAGGGCAATGGTGGACGGTTGCGGTGTCGACGTGGCTGTATGCCAGCAACAGCAGCAGCTGGCAGTCAGCGCAGATGACAACAGGCCCGTGGACACCCCCATAGTGCCAGCAGCAGCCCCAGCAATGCTGGGTCTGTGCTGTCATCAGACCGCCCCAGGAGACCACGTGCACGTGGCTCTGGACAGTCCCAACTGGGACCTGTGTCCAGTCAACAAACACCCGCTTCTGATGACAGTACCCAGTCTGGCTTAGTACCGGATACGGTCCATAGCACCCCTGCCAGGCACAGGTGCCGTCTCCATGCCCACAGACACTGATCTGTATGACCTGCCAGGTGCAGTCTGTGGCTGTCCACAAACTCCAGTATATGGCAGCCATGAGGTGGAACTGTGTGCATGCATACACACATGTGAAATGTTAACACCTAGGGCTACCACATACATGCACACACTGCACCAACAATGCCCCACCCTGTACTGCTGTCCCTCACCAACACACATACACATACATGTCAATTGGTGGTATCAGTGGCAGACTCAGGCATACCTAATTCACACCCTGTGCATATGATGAAACTGTGCCACCTCCTGCAATCTCCAACATCAGTGCAGGAACAGGTAAACATGTTGCTGATGCACAGGGTGACTACATAGAAGTGTATTACTAGTATCATGTTGGTAACAGTACAGTGTGCTGATATGATTGTGTGTATATCCCAGCATGCCTGATGCAGTAACTGTATGACTGTCCTGAATTGTTATCTACACCCATAGTAAGTACCATAGTGTAACAGCTGCACATTATTGCATACCGGTGGTAAGGATGTCAACAGATAGCCACATACATAGGTAGCACAGGGGAGAAGCTAATGCAAGTAGTGATACGCAATGATGGACATGTACACTAATGGTGGCATGTTGCCCACAACGACTATGCAATGTGGATGTTTGTGCATGTTGATATGCGTGCATTACCAATTTAATTCAAATTACAATTAAATATGACATAATATCAGTTCTACCATGGACATCTGAGCTGTGCATTCCTGGGTACATGTTGATAGTGCTTGCATATTTGCACTGTTACCTACTGGAAGTGTTACCCCTTCTTTGTTGTACAATGGACTACTTCCAGCCCTGCTTACTGTAGCTTTGTTTGCATGCATGTTTGCTTGAGGTTCCCTGGAACACTGATTCCACCTGCAATGCAGATTTACAGAGCTTCTGTAAATTCCTAGTGACATCTGCATAGCGGACTATACGTATGTCAATTTTCCACCTGACAGAATGTCACTGTCTGTCCTGTTCGCATGTACATTGCCTGTGACACATTGCATATGACTTACCTGGCATTTACCCACGTGTGCAGTCATATATGCCAGTGCTATGAAATCAGTAGCAGTACACCCACACATACTCACCTTCAGTATTTTGTTCCCCATTGGCCCTATGTGTTGGTAATCACCATGGCAATCACACTACTATGGTAGCATGTGCAAAGGCAACCTGTGAATCACCTCTATGGTCCAGTTGTGGTTTATGTGAGTCATGTGGCAATGTCACAGCTGCCACATGTATGCAGTCAACCCTCTCCCCTGGCCAGGAACGTACAACACATTGCCAATCTGGGGACTGAGCACTCTGAACCCAGTACTGCCATACCCTGTCAGGTGGCATGACATACTACAGTGACTACAATATCAGTCTGACATAGACCCGCACTGACAGCAATCCGAACACACTGGGGCATACTTGGAGACTCAGAATAGCATCCTGCCTGAGCATCACACACCTCCGCAGCTGGCACACAGGCATAAGTTAAGTTGGAACAGAGCACATGCCACACATGGCACACACATCCTGTGTGCCACACACTCACAGCCTGTAGGGCTACACAACACACCTGCTACAGATGTGTCAGGTACCTCTCTTGGCCACTGCAGTGGCGTCCCACTCAACAGGCTGTACATGGTGAAGGTCACAGTGATATGCCCGTGGGACACTATGGTCCA
Organism: Protopterus annectens; assembly: GCF_019279795.1. NCBI lineage: Eukaryota > Metazoa > Chordata > Ceratodontiformes > Protopteridae > Protopterus > Protopterus annectens. The sequence goes on from NC_056735.1 coordinate 702,965,829, forward strand.
CCACAAAACACATGCATACAGGACAGTCAGAGGCATGGACACATATGACTCAGTCATTGTCCATGCCACTATGGATGACCTGAGACGTACCTCCCTGGACTACATGATAGGGAAAATAGAAGGGTTCTCTCAGCATGTGGCATGGGCCAGTATGAGCCTGACCTTGGTTGCCATCATACCCTCACCAGGTATGCTACCACAATATGTAGGAAGGGTGTTCTATGTCTACATTCTGCTCAATCTCCAATGTCATTCATAGGGTATCCAATGGCTGTCAACATGTGCTTACATGCTAGGGAAGCCACAATGATTTGCAAGGGGCAGCTTGCACGTGACACCCATGGGCCATTGTATATTGGTGAAGCCCCTTGATACACACATAGTGCCTTTTGCTGCAGGACACTGATTACATAGCCACCTCTGCGGGTATCACACGGGATAGGACACTAACAGTAATGCTACACAACACCAGCAGTGTACACTGCAAGATGCATGCACTGGGCACTGTCCTCAGCACAGTAAACTGCAATATCTGTGCAGTAACAGATTCCTGATACATGGCTTACAGGTGCAACCCCTCTCTGCCAGGTTATACCTCATACCATGCCTGTCGTCCCCTACACATGTAACACACATGAACAGGGGGGTGGTATCTCAAGGCACCACAGATACACACACCTCCAGGTTGTTGGCACAGCACAAAGCATCAGGGCCTATCCATGAGCAGCTAACAGTGTGTTGGACTGCCTTCTGGTTCATAGCCTGGCACACACAACCCTCCCATACACAGGAAACCCACCTGTCCTCCCTAACAACACTGGCAATATGACAGTCTCTAAATATGTCTTTATATGGCTGGACTGCATCCAGCCGAACATTGTGTGTGAGCATTACTGTAGCTACAACACACTAGGTGAAAGGTTCCCAGCATGTAGTCACTGAATTGCAGTGGAACAACATGTTACCACTCCCACAACAGGTGGAAACATGCAGCACCTGTTCATTGACTACATGCAGACTATATGGCCCAGACCAGATGTGTATCCCCTGCTGTTAGGATTATACCATATACAACTCACACTGTATATACACATACCGCATGCGGCCCCTGCACATTAAGACACAGTCATAATGTTATGCATTGCAAATACCATTTATCCACTTGAGGCACGTTTCAGACATGGTAACTACTGAAGGTCAGAGGTATATATGTGTATGTGTATGTGTCACACACATACATCATGTGTGCATTGCCATTGCTGGTTTAAGCAATGTCATGCATTGTTATGAACAACAACCCACACATGGTCATTTTGTGTGACACAACCACACGTGGCAGTTGTGGGTTTCCAAAACATACCTATCTGTGCTCTGACAGTGGTAATAGACCCAGTAGCGGAGCACACTATTGGCATTACTGGGCAATTAGCCCTGTTTGGCTGTACGGATAGTGTGGTGACATCACCTGTGTTTACTGGGGGAATATGCAGCATCTGGTGTATTGTAGTAGTTGCCAAAAGGAACTGTTTTCTCACACTTGCAATTACACACACCCTACTACCCCCCCACACACACACTTGCCATTTGCAGGATTCATACCCCTACCTAACTATGTCATGACACATGAGAGAGACGCATTAGCGAAGCGCACTATTCAGATTACTAGGAGGTGCCTCTTCTCCGGCTGTACTTATAGGGTGCTGACATCATCAGTGTTTGGAAAGGGTAATGTGCATCATGTAGTGTGTTCTCCTGAGTGCCAAAATGCACATGTCTTCCATACAGAATTGCACACACACAAACTCCCCTCATCCAAACACACACACTTGCAGGATTCAAACCCCTACCTAACTATGTTATGACACTTGAGAGAGACGCATTAGCAGAGTGCGCTATTCGGATTAGTGGGAGGTTTCCTTTCTCCAGCTGTACTTATAGGGTGCTGACATCATCAGTGTTTGGAAAGGGTAATGTGCATCATGTAGTGTGTTCTCCTGATTGCCGAAAAGCACATGTCTTTCATACAGAATTGCACACACACAAACTCCCCTCATCCAAACACACACACTTGTCATTTGCAGGATTCAAACCCCTACCTAACCATGTTATGACACTTGTGAGAGACGCATTAGAAGAGTGCGTTATTCAGATTACTGGGAGGTTTTCCTTCTCCAGCTGTACTTATAGGGTGCTGACATCATCACTGTTTGGAAAGGGTAATGTTCATCATGTAGTGTGTTCTCCTAATTGCCAAAATGCACTTATCTTTCATACAGACTTGCCAGCACACACACTCCCCTTATCCACACACTTGCCATTTGCAGGATTCAAACCCCTACCTAGTTATGTTATGACACTTGAGAGAAACGCATTAGCAGAGTGCGCTATTTGCATTACTGGGAGGTCTTCCTTCTCCTGATGGACTTATAGGGTGCTGACATCATCAGTGTTTAGAAAGGGGAATGTGCATCCTGTAGAGTGTTTTCCAAGTTGCCAAAAGTGACATTTCCCTCACACAGACTTGCACACACAACAACCCCGCTCACCCACACACACACACACACACACACACACACACACACACACACACACACACACACACACACACACACACACACACACACACACACACACACACACACACACACTGAGCATTTGCATGGTTCAAACTCCTACCTAACTACATTATGACACTTGAGGGAGATGCATTAGCAGAGCGCGCTATCCGAATTACTGGGCATCTTTTCTGCACCTGCAGTATTTATAGGGTGCTGACATCTTTATTTCTATAGAGGTATGTACATCTAGTACTACCTGTCAGGTGGGGGATAGCATATATATGCATTTGCAGCCACCTACTTCAGGGTCAGATATGCACATCGCACTGGCAGGTTATGTTCTATACCATGCTTCGTGACCACAGGACCTGTAACACACAACACAACCTGTCCAGAACACCCCTCCCACATCCAGGACACACACTTTGCTTCCCTGGGAACAGTGCCGGGATATGCAGATGTTCACATACACCATTCCAGTTGTTAACATCAGGTACAGGCATATTGTGTGTGGAACTACTCAGGCCTCTACAACATTACCCTACAGCCACTACAATTTGTGGGTCCATGTGCTATGGCAGAACCACTCACCACAGCCACATGGAGGAATACATATTGCACCTGTCCATCTGTAACATGGGTACTCACTGTTCCACACCAGAGGTAGACCACCATTGTTGATATCTGACCATACTCACCTTTCCATGGACATCCATATCCCATCCCCACCCCCAGGCAAGGTTGTCACTGCAAACAAACTGCATTTAGCACAAGCAGACTCTACACTTGTGAAGACTGGGGTGGAAGACTTCAAAGGACCCATGCTGGGGGACTATACTGGCCACTCTGCATAATCCTTGACAATTGCATTCTATGAGCATGTGTAAGGTTTGCATTGATCATGCTATCCCACATATACCCATGACTGCTCCACAACAGGACACCTGTCAGGTGTACACCAGCCATATATGAGCTGTCCAACAGACAGAGTGAGCTAATACATTGCAGAGCTGTAGCCCACAGAGGGAGGACATCTCTGAACAGTACCGGCATGACACTTCAATCCCACATAATCATCTCAACACAGTGTTGACAGTGAAATTGCCCAGACAATGCAGATAGGGCTCCCCTCAGTCTGTTATTGATGCCCACTTACTGTTAGAGGTCCTCAGCAACCCTCTTCCAGCACACACCAACAACATGGATGTGGCTTAGCACATTCAAACCCTGGGATCTCCACTGTGTCCCTGCTTGACAGAGGCACAGCACACTAGCCTCACACAATGCCTTATGTGACCTACTTTACAGTAGCACACTCTGGCTAAGCTGTCATTCCCTAGGGCAAACAGCCTAGTATTGACCTCTACACCCATATGTTTAATTGTCAGATGCACAATATTTGTTGTTGATAGACTGTTTGCAGGTCTTATTGCCATAGCATTCCCTGTTTCTATGAACAACTTGTGTATCTGTGGAAGATGTTTGAATATGAGGGGGATCCACTATATCACTTATGTCTCTGTAGTCATTTACTGTGTGCACTGGGCAGATTGCTGTGATGTGGTTGGTTCCTGGAATGACACATACAAATACCAGATATGTGTGGCCAACTGCTAAACGGAGATATGGCCTAAATGTGTGAGCATGCCCAGTTCAGCCTTTCCATGGCATGTTGTCTGACATATGCCTTGTGCGAGCATGCTCAGTGTGAGCTTTCCATACGTTGAACTCTGCAGTCCACCACATATTTGGGTGAGTGTGAACTTCAACAATATCTCACGTTTATGGTTGTGTGTTGGGTGTCATGTTGTGTACTTACTGGCCAACTGCTTCATGTCTGAACACAACAGGGATTATACTGTGCCTGCAGGGTTTGCATGGGATACTTTGCATACAGTTGTCAACATCCTTTCATACTGACCTAACACTGTAGTACCGTATAGTGTACTGGTTCAGTACTTTCACTGTGGTGGACAGTATCCTGGGCTTTAGTCCTATCACTGCTTTAAATCTTCATAGTGAGCACAACAGACTGTGTAGGATCCAGTTGTGCACATATGACCATGTTGCATTATGTTCAGATATGGACTACCTAAACCAGGCTTGTCCAACATTGGTAATGTATTCTACAACATAGGTGGACATTGGCAAACACTAGCGATGTGCCCTAGGCCATTTCTAATGCTAGTCAGAGAGTGTGTTTGTCCTTCAACACACATTGTAACTGGAGTTTGCCATGACATATGTCATGGTTAGTATACTGTGCCTCCGTCTACCTGTGACATAACAGTGATACCCAGGGTAAACCTACCATCTCCCATCCACTCATCAAGATTCTTCTTGAGGAGTGTTGATGGGTGACCCTCTGGCTAACCTGTACTGGGAGTTTACTCAAGAGTGGGGGTGGCTTCTGTGTTATGGATCATTCAGTACAGCGTGTCCTATGTATGTCAGTGCTGGGGTTCAGGTCTCTCATGTGCATAGCTCACTGCCATTCAGATTGTGCAAGGTGCAGCATGTTCATTGATTCCAGCTTGGACATGGCTTTATACATCAGGCACAGCTTGCCTCTGGGTGGGCAGTATGGCAGTGTGTGGAGCTGCAGTTTGTTTAATCAGGCAACACATGGCATCTGTTCAAGCTCTTTTCTACTCCTGGTGAAGTACTGTTGTGGACTTTACGGTTGATGGAGGTGTCTGCTGAGGTACATCCCACAGGGGCTATTGTAGTCAATTGTAACGTTGATGAAGGATGACTGCAGAGCCACAGTGACCTCCCCTTATCTAGATCTGACAACCTTCATGATTAGGTGGGTATATGGTATGTTTCTGTGAACACTACAGCCACATGTTTGTCCAATGCAGGATATCTATCACCTTGTGTCCCCAGGTCTCTCATTACATGTTAGGTACGTAATGGGTTAACACTTGTGTGGTAATTGGTGGGCACTTACTGCATATCCACGGTGGTTGTCTATACACATTTCTGCAATTAGCTTGCTGACATGGCTATGGCACCAGTTGTCTGTTTCTATGTAGCCCTTTTGTGGGATGCTTGTGCCAGCTGGGGGTCAGATATGGTGGGCAGTTTGTACTCTTTTGCATACATGTTCAGTCACAGTCCTTCCATGTTGGCCTGTACCTATGGGACATATATACGGAACGAGGGAGGTCCCAGGACCAAGCCTTGTGGGATGCCACTTATATCTGGTTTGTAGTCTGACATGGATGCAGCATGTCTGACCATGTCAGTTCTGTCCTTGGTCTGGTTTGCAACCCCTCTACTGACATAGGGGGTTATATTTAAGCTGGTGAACATATCTATACTGAACACGTAGGGTATTGTATGGAAGCATTTGCAAGGTCCAGCTACGCTGTGTGGACCACATTACCCTCATCAATGACCTTAATGACTGTTTCAAATGGGTCAAACATGTTTAGAGGCAGGATCTGCACTTACGACAGCCACACTGGGTAGGATCCGGTGTCAGTAGGTCCCCGATAGCTTTATGTCTGCGGTACATGCTGATCCTTTTCATAGCTGTGCAGACCAAGCTTGTCAGGATCCTTGGGTGGTAGTTTGCAATATCCATTCAGGCAACACCTTTGTTGAGAAGGACCACTGTTGTTGTACACTGCTCTTTGGGTACATATCCTGTGGTAAGGCTGACATTGAGCAGTAGTGTGATTTGGCATTCCATTCTTCTTGGAGTCCATGTTGGACTCAGCCCAGGACACCATCTCATACCTTTGCTGCTGTGTGTTTTGCTTTGTAGATGCTGGATGTTACCTCAGCATCTGCAATGTCAGGGGGCCAGCAGTCTGCTGGGATAGATATTATGCATTCTGGGGGGGGGGGGGTTTGCACTGCACCTGTCAGGTTTTATGTTGGCAATATGTGTGTGTGTTTGGTATGTTGTTTGCAATATTTGTGTGATTCGGAGCATATCTGTGAATTCCCAACATGGTTCTTACCATCAGTTGAGTAAGCCTTGTGATTATCCTTAGTGTCCTGTACAATTTGTATCTTCATAGATTCATAGGTTCATACTAGGCTATCCACCCTAGGGCATTTGTAAGCCTAGCCAGAGTGTGTGTGTCTTTCGCCACCCCTTGCTATGTGAATAGTATGGCCATTTATGATTTACTTTACTGTGCCTCTGTCTGGACGTGACACAGTGAAGACCCCCAGTGTACATCTACGATCATCCATCCACTTGGCAATATTCCTGTTGGGTGTCAGTGAGGGGCTCTGCCTAACATGGAGTGGGATCCTGTTCCAGGGTGTGGGGAGCCTCTGGGTTATGTATCTGTCCCTCCAGCACATCCTATTTCATTATGTGTTGAGGTTGACATCTGTCACTCTCACAGCTCCAATGGCTTTGATTTTCCTGGGGTGGAGCATGTCCATTACTCCTGTGTTGGACATGGCCTTGTACAACAGACATACAATGCCTCTGTGTAGGCAGTATGTGGCTGCATTCAGCTGGGGTGTCTACAGCCAGGCAGCATATGACATATATTTGAGACCCTTTATCCTCTTGGTGAGGTACCTTTGAGGTCTTTCTAACCGCTGCAGGTGTCAGGTAAGGTACATCCCATATGAGTCATTGCACTAGATTATGGGTCTGATAAGAGAACAGTACAGGGGCACAATGACTTCTGTTGATGTAGATGTGAATCCTTTCATGATACGGTGTCCAATATAGACAGTCTTCCTAGCCACATTGGCAATGTGAGTGTCACATAACAGGTTACTGTCCACTTGTGTCCCTAGGTCCCTGATTACTCCTTGCATACATAATGGTTTACCACCTATGTGGTAATTTGTGAGTACCTTGTTTGGTATTTGGTGGGACATTCATACTGTCCAGTGTCTTCAGGACGTCTGGGTGGGGTTCCTGTGTGTGAGAGTGTGGTCTGTAGCATGCTACAGACTGTACAGCAGCTTTGACTACAGTTAGGTGCACATGGGTGGTCTCCACTGCTTCGTGCATTGTCAGTGACCTGGGCATATGGGTGTCTGTGCTGCATATGGATACTCTCCCTCCTTTGATGTTTTGGTCCAGGTTTTGGGGCCATAACGCATGATATGAGGTATAACCTGGTAGTGCTGGTGTGCTGTCAGTAGGCTTGCAGCAGGTTTATGTCACTGCACAGACATCGATGTTCTCCATACTGGGAAGGGCCTCAGGAGCATGCATATTGTGGTTTACACATCTGGCATTGGTCAGCATTACCCTTATGTTTCTTACCACTTATGTTTTCTAGGGTGGTGGGTTAGTCTTTTCAGCCTTGCCTACGTACGGCTCTATGGAGGTGGCAAAAGCCTTATACAATATCCAGACACCCAGGGGTGACAGGTACAAGCCATCCCTGGAACAGCAGCATGGCTTGTCATGCATGACATCTCAAGCAGACAGACATTAGATCCTCTTGGACTGACAGCTGTAATTGTGCCACCTGTTAAAGCTGATCATTCTGTGTTTGTACTGTGGCATCATTCTTGGTGAGGGTAGGATACTGCAAATGGCCAGTGTCATACCGGCCTGGAGTACATACTCAGAGAGCTCATCCATGTCTCTTTTCATGTAGTCCAGGGAGGTACATCTCAGGTCATTCACACCAGCATGGACAATGACTGCATCATATTTCTACTTGCTTTGGGGTGACCTACGTACTTGTGTTATGTGGCGTATTGTAGCAGCCTACAGGTAGCTTACTGTACCCTTTCCCTTGTTCAGTCTGGTGAATGGGACAGCAGTGTGTCTGCCTATAGAGACACCTATTACAACTGTATCAGGCATGTTGTTTCTCCTTCTGGCCTGTGACTGTTTGGCACACCAGCTTTGTGTTCTATGTGTTGCATGTGCTATGTTTGGAGGTTGTGGTTGCTTGGGGGTCTGCTTTGGAGGCCTCTGTTGGTGTGGTGTACTTGTAATTAGGGCCTCAGGGAATGTTTTTCTGTGTTTATGTGTTTGGTTTACAGTTGTGATAGGTCTATGTGGGACTGGGTTTGTGGTGTGTGTGGTTACCTTCTCCTCCTGACTAGTTTTGACAGTACTGAGTTGGGGGAGCTCAGCCTCCGGTTTGGATAAATGGTTGCATCTCTCACATATATTTGTATTTATTGGGGGGAGTTCAGGGTTGTCTGTGTACTTGGGGCAGGTGTAACATTGCCTCAAGATTCACAGATTCTACTTGTTGTAGCTGGCCTTAGTGGATTGTATGTATGGACATATTTTATTGCCATACTACTGATCAGTGATTACTTCCCTTTTTATGTTTGCTCTATCATGTAGTAGCTTCCTCATTCTCTTGCATGGTTTGGTAATGGCTGGAGTCCAGCATGCCAGATGCCTGCGTGTATATCATTGTGTCTTGTTGTTATTTGTGATTTCATAATCCAAGCATTCCTGGCTGTGTTCATGGAATGCCTGTATAACAGCTTCTGTAGTGTGTCCCATATTTTGCACCTGCACAGGGCCTTTAATGTATTCCACATCAGTTTGGAGGGGTGCAACTTATTCTTTACACATGTTTTTCACTGTGGTTTTCTGGCCAGGGACTGTGGTCAGGATGTGTATATCCGGTGTGATTACTCTATGGTTTGGTCATACCAGTGAGGGATACACTTCTCATCTTGCCATCCAGTACCCATGTTGCTGATTATCACATCTAGTATGCTTACCCCTCTTGTGGGAGTGGTACGTTGTTCCTGGGCATTTTGGTTTATGGATTCTAGGAACATTTCTCCTACAGTGTTGGTGCTAGTATAATGCTCCCAGTGTATGTCTGGGTATTTTCAGTCAACCAATATAATGTGGTTTGGGGGGGCTTGATATATGCATGTATTCCAACATAGGCCAGGTGCAGTTCCTGGTGTTAGGATGGTGGTCTGTAGCAGGCTATATACTGGGAGGTGGCTTTAGCCACTGGTACTTGACCATGGCTAGTCCATGCTGCTTCTTGTTGTGGTACCAACAATGGGGTGTGTTTATCCTTGACAATTATTGCTAGTCACCCTCCTTTTGTAGCTTGTTCCATGTTTTGAGGCTGTACAGGACAGTATGAGGTGTAACCTGGTAGTGTTAGGGTGCTGATGTGAGCCTTGACCCAGTTTTCTGTTACAGGACAGATATCAACATTCTCCATACTGTGTGCATTTACACTGCACTCATCTTGCTGTTTAGACTTCTGGCATTGGGTAGCATTACATCTAGGTTCTTATCCCTTGTGGTACCTATGAAGGTGGGTTTGTGTTTTGAGACTTACCTATTCAGGGCACGCTGTGGGTACTGACAGCCTTTGCCAGTATCCATGAGGCCTGGACTGATAGGTGCACGCCACCCCTAGCAGGTGGTGCATCATGTCATGCACAGCATGTCATCCCAGGCTGGAACACATTGGCTCCCCTTTGACTAACTGCATTACTTCAGCCAATTATTGCAATTCATCATCCCATCGTCATATTGTGGTTTCATGCTTGGTGAGGGTGGATGTTAGTCAGGGTCCTCAAGTGTGCATATAGTACATGGTGTTACATTACTTAACACATGGCATTCATGCCTCAGGTGGTGCTGCAGGGTTGCCTCTGTCGGATGCACATATTACACTCCCTGTACATGTTTGAGAGCAGGTCATGTCATTTTAGGCATCCATGTTATTATTTGAGTGAGTCAGAGAGGGGTATCATTCCCAGGGTTCCTACTGAGCCAGTGTATGTGCTATGCGTTGCCTCTTTGCCAAGGCCAGGGCATACTGGGCACGCCTCCTTCTGCCTACTGGGGCAGGCTCAGGTTGTTCCTCCTCCAAGTCACGCTCTGCCTGTGATGGCCTTGGCAATGGTGGGAGGCTGTTTGACCCGGCCCTATGCTGGTCCTGCTGCAGCTGTTTTCACAAGATCATATTATGTAGCATAGCACATACCATGACAATTTGGGTACATGTAGTTGGTGAGTACTGCAAGGCTCCACCAGATGTGTCCAGACACCGGAACCGTGACTTGAGCAGCCCAAACACATGCTCTATTACATTACGTGTTTGTGTGTGTGCCTCATTATGGCGTTCCTGTTCAGGTGTGTGTGCATTTCTGATGGGTGTCATCAGCCACGGCCGCAGTGCATAACCTGCATCCCCCACTAGGTGTCCGTGTGGGATGTCCCCATTGGCAAATGTCTGGTACAGCTGCGTCAAATGCTAGAAGTGGGAATCATGGTAGCTCCCAGGGCAGCCAGCACACACATTCATTATTATGCCCTGGGCATCACACACGACCTGGCAGTTGATGGAGGGGAAGCCCTTGCAGTTAATGTAGGCCCTACCCCACTCACCGGCTGGTGCTTTGATGCGTATGTGCATGCAGTCTATTGCACCCACTACCTCAGGGTATTCCGCTATTTGCTGGAAGAGATGCATATTGCTGGCCAATACCTCATGGGCATTGGAGAAATATACATGATCACCGACATGTGCTGGCATGGCATCCAGGAACTGGTGCAGTAACCTGGAGGCTGATGCCTGTGATATCCCCATCATATCACCAGTTGGTCTCTGGAAGGTACCTGTTGCTAGTATTCTAAGGCCAACACATACCTTGGTTTCCACTGGGATGGGTTCCTCTCTGTTGGTTCTGTGTGTGAGGCGTGGCCTGCACAGCTCGACAATTTGCTGCAGGAGGTCTCTGTCCACTCTATAGCACTCTACTATCTCCAGTTCATGTAACCCGTGGTAGGTGACCCTGGGCCTGTACACTCTTCTCCGTCTCCTCACTGTGGGTTGTCTGGCACCATCTGCATTGTCACCACCCTCAGCAAGTCGCCTATGTCTCATTATGGCAGCTATGGCAGCCCCTAGCATTTCTGCTCTGAGTTCAGATTTTTCAGTTTTCACTTCTAATAGCTTACTCCTGTCTTGCAGTGTCTCTTGAGAGATACATCCTGCACTGCTGTTTGCAGAGTTTTAAGTGCTTGGCTGAGCTACTATTCTGCCTGTGTAATTGTCTGCTTCTAATTGTTTTCACCTGCTAGCTCCAGCAGTATTCCCTGCTAGCTTCCTACTAATTATGTTGCTTCCTTTTTCCTTTATGTTTCCTCAGGGGGGAGCAACGTGCATACCAGTATAAACACGCTCACAGTGGCTTACACACGCACACACATGCTTACACAGTTCGGCATCTGCTTATTCGGGTTAAAACACGTGCACACCAGTGCAAACAGTGTTACAACTCTGCCAACAGGCTCCCACATGCTCAGTCTGCCTTACACGCGCGCACACTATCCTACCCGCTCCTCATGGTGCGCACACGTGCGCATGCATGCCCAACAAGAAACTTTGGTGTAAGTAACAGTGTACACCTTCCATTTCTTGACTTTCCCATGCTTATCTCGTGGCACTCCTCTTTCCATGATCTGTGTCTGTCATCTGTCATGTAACACTGACCTCCAATGAACTGCATTTCTTTCTACCATTTCCCCCTGTGATGTCACCTATCTCCTACTCTATTCCTCCCCCTTATGTATCTCTTACACTACTCAGAATGTGCTCATTTGCTATGTGACAGTGGGATTCAGTATCCTAACCCTCATTTACATCAGATTGCCTACTAATGCTTAGTTACATGTCTTAGACTCAGCTTCCCCCCTTAGCAACCACTAAACGGTGGCCATGTTGTTTTTGGTCTGCTGGTCCCTGCATTGTAATTCCATGTATTGCATAAAACCCACATTTGTGGGTTTATAACCTTCATTTTTATGGTTTATACAGCGCAGCCCGTTTGCGCTGGCATCGCCGGAAAAAAAATTATATTTTTTTAATATTTGCATCGGGGTACTTTGCCAATGGCCGCATATTTGGCCATTGGCATGCTGCCTGACACATATGCACCCTTTATTTGGAGCTGACATGGCTCCATTGTGATTTTTGCAGAAACGTACTCAGTTGTCACCTGAGTACATTTCTGCAGCTAAAACGGCTCTTACACGGGCTGCTTTCTGTTTCGTGGATTGCTACTCTACCTCATTTGCATGCCTTTCGGCTGCAAGTGAGGTATTTAGCATATCCACGCCCAGTCCATGTGTTTTAGCTGGTCTCTTACACGGAGTTTCGGGCTGTTCCTGGATCGCGAGGCTTGCATGGAGTCTTACACGTCTCTTACACTCTGTGCAAGCCTTCGTGAATCATGCCCATAGTCTTAAGAGTCAACGTTCTAGCGAACATTCTTAACTCCTGTAGGATATTCGTCTTTTGCGATGGAATAAAAGATAAGCCTTTACTTAACACAGAGGTTTGTGCAGACGTCAATGGTATGCTAGAGATATTTATGACCAAACCTTTGCAGTTCTGCTCCGTGTTACCCTCTGTTGTGCAGCTAAACTGTTGGATTTCTCCAGAGTTTTCCCTCTATTTCCTCAACTCCTCAAGCTCTCTTTTATTGGTAGTGCCTCTTGCAGTTGAAACAGCACTAACAAAGTTCCTTTCTGCTGACCCATAACTTCCAAAAAAGAACTAGCTTGACTGGTACAGTTGGATGTACTACTTTGTACTTTACGAATGGCACTTGTTGTTTCGGCATTTTTGGTCATTTCTAACATTAACTCAGGTAGGACAGCGTCAGCCATGGTAATATCGGTTATGCCCACTTCCTCCTCCACTTCCCTGCTCATCGTTTGCTGATGCATGATAGGCTGTTCAGTCACCTGGTCTCCATTCGTGGGGGTTTGCCTCGGCCAGGCAAAAACCCTCCCACTTTGGAAATCGGTCATGTCCCTTTGCAACTTTTTTAATTTACCATTTTGTAGGCACTTATCATATCCAGCAATCTGGTCATGTAGACCATCTATTCTGTCAAGTAAAATATCTGCTGGATAAGTGTTCTGCAAGTGCATATGCAACCCCTTGAGCTCATTCACTAATTCTCTCTCCTGCGGCAAGAAAAAAATCTATCAACAACCTCATATAGTCATAGCTCACTTGTAAGTTAATTTGTTGCCACTTTTTCAGTAATTCAGGGAAAACTTCCCCATAGCTTGGCATACTTAGAACTCGTAGACCTCTAGGCACTATTTTGCAGCGCAGTCAAGCCTTGAGGTGATGTCTCTGCCATTTTAGACATTTACATTTATACAGCTTAGTTTCATAGTCTCTAAACTGTTCATTAAAACGTCTTTGGAGATTCTCATCAGCGTTCAGTGCACTACAAACAGGGAAAACAGGTTGATCCACCAGGGGATTGCCTTCCATGCACAAAATCCGATCCAAATTATCAGGTTGTAGGTGCAGTGCAGCATTACCTACAGCAGTGCTCATGTCAGAGCCTTCAGCCATGCTCAGGTCTGGTGAATAAAACAAATGTAATAGCAAAGAAAATAGCACCAGCTACCTGATAAAGAACTGGCTCACACAAAACAATCAGATATAAAGAAAAACAGGCTGAGCCAGTCACCATGGCTGATATAAATCCACTTTAATTGTAGAGACAAAAAGTAAGCGCTTCCACAATCCTCTCGACCCCTTCATCAGACTCAAATAAAATCCTTTCATACACCTACTTTTATACACTCAATATTCAATTAAATCTGAATTGAGAACCTTAGAGTCTATTAAAATAAAGCCAGCTGATAAAAGTGGAGGCATTGTGGTGTTGGACAAAGATCAATATATGACACAAATGAGATTACTATTAGAGGAAGAGAATACTTATCAGATAATAACCCGAATACAAGCTAAGGGAATAATAGATAGAATCTCTGTTATGTTGTTTGATCTTTTAGTTAATGGGATGATTACAGAAGATCTATTTAAGTACTTTACTATTGAAAATCCAGTATTTCCAGCTATATATGGATTACCTAAAGTACATAAGAACTTGAGGACTCCACCTATGCGACCTATAGTCTCAGGCAAGGGGTAGGCTACAGAGCTCCTGTCTATTTATGTAGAAAAATATCTGCATCCTGTGCTAGAGACATGTAGTAGTGTGTTGAAAGACACTAGAATGTTTCTAGAGTTACTTTATAGCAAGACTAAAGATCTAACTGAAACATTTTATTTTGTTACACTAGATATAGTCTCTCTATTTACAGTCATACCCAATGCCTGGGGTGTTGAAAACATCAGAAGCCTGCTGCATTCTAAACGTGTTTTTACCAATGAACAGATCAGGTTGATATGCTCTCAACTTGAGATTATCCTAGAAAATAACTGGTAAAAAATAAAGAATACTAAATAAACCATAAAGCATAACCAGGAAGAACCAGGAATCCAGGACGCCAATAGCTGTTTAAAAACACTCCATCTTTAATAACCAAAATGTTTTAACGCTTTCATCTCTGAATTAGAGACTTCATCAGAAACATTACATATTGTTAAGCATCAATTTATATAGTATAGCAAAGTAGATGACATCACAAAAACAATTAAATATTTAAAATATTTAAAGAAATAAATGACATGAAAAACAACCTAAAATACCTCCCCAAAATAAACAATATCAATGTAAAAAACAGTGGCTTGATGGGTCCAGTGCAAAAATCAATTATATAAATACATCTTGTGTCCTAAAGTATAAAAAACATTTAAAATGTATTTCATAGGAAATATATATGTATATGAAAATGTTGTTTGCACAAATTACAAAAAGCATATACACATTTATATAAATATGTCTAAAAATAAACCAAAATATTGTGAAATTACTTTTTGTATGAATTGGTTATTGAATAGAACCATAAATGTTAAACTGTAATAAAATGCATACTTAGAATATTAAAATGGTTTAAAATGTAGATTATATTACCTATAAAACCTTATAAGTTGTTTGATCTTTCTACTATTGGCGTCCTGGATTCCTGGTTCTTCCTGATTATCCTAGAAAATAACCTGTTTAGTTTTGGAGACGTGATGTACCTTCAAAGGATTGGTGTGGCAATGGGCACTCTGTGTGCCTACAGCTACGCCAATCTTGTGTTGGTTCAATGGGAATGGGAATCATTCCTGGAGAAAGAGGAATTTAGCAACAACTTAATCTAGTACACTCATTTTGTCGATGACATGTTTTTTCTATGGAAAGGTACACAAAATGAACTTATTTCATTTATTGAATATCTGCATGGCACTACCTCTTTCTTGAAATTTACCATTAAGTTTGCACAGGAAGATATAGAATTCCTTGACGTTAAACTAAGGAAATCAGATACTTTAGGGATTCAGACAAGTATTCCCAGGAAACCCACAATGAAAATGCTTTGCTACATAAAGACAGCATGCATCCGAAATTTGTAGGTAAAAATGTAGTGAAAGGGCAAATCCTTAGGCTGATGAGACTACATAATGATGAGTCACAACTTAAGGCAGCATTAGATAAACTTAAAGAAGAGTTTTTAGAGAGATGGTATCCTGGTGATATGTATGATAAATATGTAGTTGAAATGAAGAGAGAAAGAAACACCAGAGGTAGACCCTTTTTTTCTGAGGGAGCCAATAATACACCACAGGTGAATGGCAGTAATGATGGTAAACTTAGATTCCCCCTTACTTTTAGCAGTGACATTAGTATTTTTGTGAAGTATTTAAAAGAAATTGGAACATCTTGAAAACTATTAGAGACCTGGACAGTTTTATAGAAGATGCACCTAGTTTTGCTTTTAAAAATAAGAGGTCCCTTAAACGTCAACTGTGCTATGGCAACAAGTGTAATAGACTGAACAATTTATCTGAAAGAAAAGGCACTTATATGTGCAGGAACTGTTCAGCATGCAAATATATTCATTCATGTACCACATATATCCTACTGATCTGCACTTTGAATTACAAGCTAGGAGGTATGCTGAC
Organism: Protopterus annectens; assembly: GCF_019279795.1. Classification (NCBI taxonomy): domain Eukaryota; kingdom Metazoa; phylum Chordata; order Ceratodontiformes; family Protopteridae; genus Protopterus; species Protopterus annectens. The sequence goes on from NC_056735.1 coordinate 702,982,216, forward strand.
TGCAGAACAAAAAATATAGTGTATTTTGCTTTCTGCATAATATGCAATGCTTACTATATAGGAACGACTAATCATATGCTAAAGGAATGCATACAGGAGCACTACAGAGATATTTCCAATAAAAAGGAAACAAATGCTCTTTTTAAGCATGTAGAAACTAAGGGCAGACAGCATTTCTTTAAATTTATTGTTCTAGAGATTCTGCAGGAAGGAATGAGGGGTAGGGACATAAAAACAGGACTGAGCTTGCAGAGCAAAGATGGATACTCAGATTGAATGCACATACCTCTCCAGGGATTAATGAGGCAGTGTCCCTGAAACCCTTTTTAAAAGCAAGAACACTTAAGCATTAGTGAGTTATTATTAGATAAATGTATTTTTTGCTATACTTTTACTATTTTTTAAATGAAGTCTTTAATATGAAGTTTTAGTATGCATAACTGAATAATTGATGTTTTTAATTAATGTTTTAATTGATTATTGAATGTATAAAAGTAGGTGTATGAAAGGATTTTATTTGAGTCTGATGAAGCGGTCGAGAGGATCGTGAAAGCGCTTACTTTTTGTCTCTACAATTAAAGTGGATTTATATCAGCCATGGTGACTGGCTCAGCCTGTTTTTCTTTATATCCTCCCACTAATTATCTGATGTTATTTGCTGTTTACAAAGGAATTCTTTGCTAACTTTTCTAACTGACCATAGCCAAGGCCTCTTCAACTCCAACAGAACAGAAAACTTTAAACAAAACAAATGTAATACAAGAATAAGATACAAAACAGAAGTGAACAAACCTTAAATGAAAAACTTCAATTCAAATAAAATACAGCCAGAGATCAGCAACTTTTATAGTAATGTATAAAATGTGCTGCTTGCACTTTAGAATCAAGACAAATCTCAAGATCTCTTTGTTTCTGTTTTTGTCTAGCAGATCTTTTCAACACTGTCTGCACAGGTAGAGTAGACTGATAAAGTGCTGAGTACAACCAGGTGATCAAGATTTGATTATCAGCACGGGTACTTGATGGTTCAAGCAGGAGTGATGGGCATGCACATCTTGGAGGGGGGGTAAATGGAGGGAGGGGGTAGATGTGCTTGGGCATACCATTATAGTTGATCACTGGTGGAGACCAGAGACACAGGAACATTAGCTACAGGGGAAGGGCAGGCCTTTGATTAAGTTGCATGCAAAGGTGTGGATGATACTCCACAAACACACTGTAGACTATGTCTTTGAATGCCATGAGCTTGTGAAGTAAGCAGGATCAAGCTTTACAGAGAAAAAAAAGTAATTCAGAAGCCATAAACACACTGCCTCAGGATGTATTGATCTCCTCAGCTACCATGAACATATGTCAGACTTAGTTCAAGGATGGTTAACTAGAGTTTGGTAGACTCAGAGGATGAGGACAGGCACTGGGAGTAGCTGAGGGTCAGCTATGAGGGGAACTAAAAAAGAGCTTAAGATCATTCATATGCAGACTCATTTGAAACTTTTGTTTACCAAAATTCATGAATGTGTATGTGCCTGTGTTAAAGTTAAGGTTATTGTTTCCCACCTGACTCAGAAGTTGGTCAACATAATTCAGAAATTTAATAATGATAACTTCTTTAGTAGTAATCATATTTTGTAATCTGGCATCAACTGCTTATTTTGAGAAACAAATATCCTGTGCTTATTTTGAGAAACAAATATCCTGTGAAGTCCTTACTATACAAAGCAAATACAAATTTGGCCAGTACAGATCCTTGAGGTGTATCATATATAAGAACACATTTCTTACCAAGTGCAAAGTTAAGCTTAAATTTGTCATTTTTATTCTGTTATCTAGTCACAAATACATTGTAGCAATTTTCATACTGATATAATGTAGTTTGATAGCAGAATAATACTATTTATGTTACCAAAGGCTTGTGGCTTTCTAAAAATAGAGTGCTAACCTGAATTTCCATGTTATATTAGCTGCATATAACAAGGGAATACTAACCAGCATTTCCATTTTATATGCAGCTAATACTTTCTCTCAGAAGTTCATCAGTTTTGTGATGGTGAGGTATTTAAGTTAAATATATGTTAATTGTTTTTAAAGCATCTTTATTGAATTATCACTAGTGACATGGGCAAATTTACATTTATATAAAAGCAATCAAACTGTATTAACAAGTTCACGTTTACAAATGTTAATTGTTGTCAAACTTATAGTGTACTTTAACTTATTAATCTTTCAAACATCATACTTTCCATAACTTTTCTAACAAACCTTAATTGATAATTGCTTTATTATTTCCTACAGTTGTGCTACCTCTCTTATACCTCATGCTATAACTTGGTGTGAAAACTGCAGTTCTCCACTCATTTAACACCTTACTGATCACTAATGAAAAATTAAACATTTAGTTAAAATCAGAACCCAGCTGTGAATGTTTTGAATTTTAAATTAGCAATCCTGCCATCCCTATCAATTGCTTTGTGTGTTGCCAGCTTTTTTTTATTAGTTTGTCAGTTTCCTGGTTGGCAATAACATGAGTTTGAACTAAGTCTTTGTCATACACTTCATAATATGACTAGAATGGCATTCCTGGTAAAACATATAAAAAGCATTAGTAAAAACATTTGATTAAGTTCTTAGTATACTATAAAGTGTATGCTATCCTCAGCCAATCTTGTTAAGTTACTATTGTCCCCATTGCCTTTTTAATCCACAAGTAAAAGACTATTACCATCATTTTAATTCAAAACATAATTTGCTTACTAATTAATTCTTTCATTTTAAACTCTTTGTTTATGTGTTAACATAACACTCTAAAGTTCAGTAGTAAATTACAGAGTTATTGTTCTTAGTTGATCTTCATGTCTAAGATCTCTTGAGATATTGATAACATTTGGGGTTATATGACCTTCTGAGCTGTATATTAGAGGGATCACCGTCACTGTTTTGATAATATAGATCATAAAATCTGTCCCAATATACTGAGACATCAAAGATCACAGATATATTCTCCTGGTTCTAGGTTAGTATCATTATATTAACTTTTGTCTAATCTACTAAATTCCATAATTACTTATTGTTTATTGGAATTCTGTATCTGATACTAGTCTTACCACTACCAGGGGAGAAAAGGTCAGTGTCATAAAGCAGATTGTCATAAACTGCTCCAATTTAACAATGGATGTAGTGATAGTGTGGGTCTCTGTCTGAACATTTAGAAATACTGCATCTAACACAAAGTTGCCCCTTGTACCATCATCATCTTCATAATAATCAAATCCCTTTTTCCCATGTTTTTCATGAAGTTGAGTTGTCATGTCAACTATGTTGTCATGTCAACTATGTCTTGCACTCAATGCTGCTAAAACTAAACTTATGATATTTACCCCCTCCAAAACTCATAACTTTGATAGATCTCTATTCTCCATCACCAGCCAAAACAACACATCTCTTGAGCTAGTATCTGAAACCAAACTACTAGGAGTCCAAATTGATGACAAGCTTAAATTCAACTCCCACCTTCTACTAAATATAAAAAAACTCACCAAAAACTAGGCCTGCTCTACGGTCACAATCGGTTCCTCACCTCAACTACCAAGATTACTCCCTCTACCACATTTCTCCTTCCCTCCCTTCTCTATAGTGCCCCTCTTCTTATAAACCTACAATCTTCCCTGAAAACCAAGCTATCATCTTGTTACAATAAAATAGCCAGATTCGCCACCAGTAACAAATCATCCACCCATCACTGTGAACCTCTCCATAAACTCAACTGGCTAGAGCTTCCCAACTACCTCTACTACACTCAGCTCACCTATGCACATAAACTAATTTTCCAGCCATCCCTCTGTCCCTCTCTCTCAACTACCTTCAAAATGCATAAAACTCAAAGACTTCTAAGATCTAATAATCAAAACCTCCTAGAAGTTTACAGACCCCTACACCCTCCAGGACAAAACCTCCTGTCCTTCTCATTAGCACGCCTATGGAACTCCCTTCCCCCCTTCATTTGTACAATTGCAAGCCTGTCATCCTTTAAAAAATCACTACACTCTCATTTAACATCCTCTTGGGAATGCTCCTGTTCACATCCCTCATAACATACTCTCTACTCCCAATACTTTTCCTATTTCCTTTTTCTCAAATCCCAGCTAGCAAATTCGTGCTGGCTCCTAGCATACAACTCCTTATTTGTACCCTGAAATTTTTAGCAAAAACAAAAAAAAAAAAAAAAATTTTTATGCCTGTATCACTTGTTTTTGTTGATATTTTTTTAGTCTAACTTATAATCAGAATTTTTACAATGTTTTTTCTTTAATTTCTCATATAAACTATGTGTGTAACATAACCTTGTATAATCTGTATGTGGAATATAATCTTTGTATAATCTGTATGTGGAGCTTTTCTCCCCAGGACTCCATTGAAAATGGGTTCTTTAGGCCCGATGGACTATCCTGGTTAAACAACTGCAAATAAATAAATAAATAAATAAATAAATACATGTTCTCTCTCTTGATTCAGTGCCACTCTACTACCTTTATCAACAGTCATGCTGACTGTCACAGGTCTTCTGTCACACAATCCATCCATCTCTTTGCTGAATGCCCTTGTCTCCTCTTGCCTTCTTTTTATCTGTCCCACACCTTCTTCACCAGACTGTCTTCTACTTTTTTCACATGTGCCCAAATCACCATAATCTCTTCTCTTTGACCTTCTCTGCAATTGAAGCTGCTTTGGCTTCTGCTCTGATATCCTCATTTCTTCATCTGTCCCACTGAGTGCATCCAACCACACATCTCATGCACTTCATCTCCATCACCTCTAGCTTCCTCAACTGCTCTGCTTTTACTGCCCAGGTTTGTGTACCACACAATAGTACTGGACACACCTTTGTTTTGTACACCTTACTTTCAGCTTCTTTGGCATTCTTCTGTTATAAACTACTGCTGACACTCTGTGCCAGTTAGCCACAGGCCCTCTGATTCTAGCTTTGACCTCCACATGCAGACTTACCTTTTCCTCAATCACCGCCTCCCAGATACTTTAATATGCTAATCTGTTCTACAATTTTCCATTTAATCTCAATCATCAGCTTCTTCTGATTTTCCCCCATTTGCTGCCATTATAACTGTCATATCTGTGCTCACTTTCAACCCATGAGCTTTCTATTTTGCGTTTCATTTTCCTATGCTTTGCTGAAGTTCTTGCTCAGAGTCTGCCTATAATGCCATATCATCTGCATACAGTGAATTTGTTGATCTGTTCCCTCCAACCTGTTTGTTGACGTAGTCCATCAACAGTATAAATAACAGTGGGATCAGAGCTGAACCCTGATGCATGCCCACTCCCACTGGAAACCCCAATGTGAAACTGAATGCTGTTCATACTTGAGTCATTGCGCCCTTGTACATAACCTGCACTAGTTCTACAAATGTTTTTGAGACTTTGAACCACCACATGACTGCCCAGATTAGCCTTCATGAGAGCTTGTCATATGCTTTCTCCATGTCTAAGAATGCCCAATCTGACTCCTTCCTCATTTGTAGCCTCTTCTCAACTATCTGCCTCACTGTAAACATTGAGTTGGTAGTGCTGCCTGTTGATCTGAATCTGAAATGCTCATCTACCATCTTACTTTCCACTACTGCAGATATTCTTTTATCAATCACCCTCTCCAAAACTTTCATACAGTGTGACAAGAGTTGGATACCATCGCACTGCCCACAGTTGTGGATGTCCCCTTTGTTCGTATTATGTTTGGTCTCCAGTCATCTGGGATTCATCTTTTTTCCATACTGTCATGAGTACCCTCAGTAGCCATTTCTCCCCTAAGTCACCCAACAACTTCATCATATCTGCTGTGACCTCATCTGAAGCTGCTACGCTTGTACCATTATTAATAATTTCACTTGGCTTCCATAAGTTATGTAGTGAAGTGACATAAAAATACAGTGTATTCAAATATAAGCAAATTTTATTCTCTGAATTTGAGAAGAAATAAAGGTGTAGCAATTTGCCTATAGCCTTGTAGGTAAAAATAGCTACTCTGTAAAACTAAGCATTCAAACTGCCAATAGTGCAGTGAAAAGAACTACCAGATGTTGTCATGAGATGCTCCACATTTATATTAACTAATCAAATACTCAAAAGTCCTTAACAAAATAAAACTCAGTTTATCTGGAAATCCATTAAGAGTAATATATTGAGAATTCCCTAAGTTGAATAATACGCAAAGTACTAAATAATCCAATTGAATAGAAAACATGCAAGATGGGGTCCACTTATTAGTACAAACCGACCGTAGAGTCACCATAAAACATGCCATGTAAAGTTAATTAGCAGTGTAACTCATAATAATGCAAGGAAGGTTCAAAGCAAACATAAACATGACTAAAATATATAGCTGTTACATGCACAAAGGACAGACCCAGAGCAAGGCTGTTCAATGCACTAAGCAATTGGCACTACTTACCAAACTCAAGAGATGAAAAGTAAAAAAAATGTCAAACTCAAGTTAACGAAAAAAATAGCAACTTTGTTTTAACTGTACCAAAGAGCTATTAGCGTCTGCTACAGAACTCACACACTGACTGTAATTTAAGCAACCAAAATCACAGAATCACAGCTCTTTAAATGTTTTCATGTTTAGGGAATGAGAAGCACCTCTTCAAATCTACTGATCATGCCTACTAACAGCTTGCACCAGGTGTGGCTAGTATGCCTTCAACGCACAGATATAAAATATTTAGAGATCAAGCTTAACTGTAAAACGATTATGTGAAACTACATGGGAGAGATGACTTCAAAGTGAAAGGGCAGTCGGATATCAGATGGGTGTAGTGTATGATGCACTATATTATCAGGTGATGCATTTTATGCCATACACTAGTATTGTAATACTTCGGTGGAGTATATGATGCACTAGAATGGTATCAAATGTGCAGTGTTTAATGTGCAAGCATCATCCTAGGTGAGTGTAGTATACAATGCACTAGTACAATAGGTGGTGAGTGCTGTGTATGACACACTAGTATTATATTAGGTGGATGTATTGTATGATACTCTAGTATCACATTAAGTGGGTTCAATGTATGCTGCATAGTATAATACCAAATGAGTGCAGAGTATGACATGCTAGTACAATAGCAGGTGAATCCAGTCAATAGTGTACTGTTGTTGTACCAGATGGGTGCACTGTAAGATGTACTAGTGTCATACTAGGGGGATTTAGTATATGATGCCCTAGTATTATAAAAGATAGGTGTACTGTATGGTACACTGAGATCATACAAGGAGGATGTGATGTATGATGTACTACTATAATGCCAGGAGGGTACACTGTATGATGCCCTATTATCATATCTGCTGGGTGCAGTGTATGATTCACTTGAAGAATTCCATGTGGTTGGAATGTATGATGTATTAGTAGCATATCAGGTGGGTGGAATGTATGAAGTAAATGTGTACAGCGTAGAATGAACTAGTATCATGCCAGGTGGGTACAGTATATGGTGCACCAGTATAATACCAGACAGGTGCAGTGTATGATTCACGAGTGTCACACTAGAGGGATGAAGGGTATGCTGCATATCATACCAGGTGAGTGTAGTGCATCGTGTATTAGTATTATACTGGTTGTCTGTAGTGTATGATTATCTAGAATTATACTAGGTGGGTACAGTGTATGATACTTTACTATCATACCAGGTGGGTAAAGTATATGAATCACTAGTATAAACCCAAGCTGAACACATGTATGATACACTAGAATCAAACCAGGTAGGTGTGGTGTGTGATGTAGTAGTTTCATACCAGGAAGCTGCAGTGTATAATGCACTAGTATGATACCAGAAGGCTGCAGTGTGTAATGCACTAATATATTACCAGTCGGATGTAATGCACAAGCATGATACCAGAAGGCTGCATCATACGATGCACTAGTATAATACCATTTGGATGTAATGTATAATGCACTAGTGTAATACCTGGACAGTGCAGTGTATGATGCAATGTATAATGCACTAGTATAATACCTGGAAAGTACAGTGTATGATGCATTAGTATAATACCAGGTGGCTACAGTGTATAATGCATTAGTATGATACCCAGAGGCTATAGTGTATGATGCACTAGTATAATACCATTTGGATGTGATGTATAATGCACTAATATAATACCTGCACAGTGTAGTGTATAAAGCACTAGTAAAATAACATTTGGATGTAATGTATAATGCACTAGTATAATACCTGCAGAGAGTGGTGTATGATGCACTAGTAAAACATGTGGATGCAGTATATGAAGTACTAGAATCATACTTTCTGGGTACAGTGTATAATGCACTAGTATGATACCAGGAGGCTGCAGTATATGACGCGCTAGTATAATACCAGGTGGGTACAGTGTATAATGCACTAGTATAACACCTGGAGAGTGCAGTGTATGATGCACTATTATGATAACACATGAGTGCAGTGAATGAAGCACTAGAATCATACTAGGTGGGTGTAGTGTATGATGCACTAGTATTATACTAGGTAGGTGCAATTTATGATGCACTGCTATCATACATGTTGGGTATAACACATGATTCTCTTGTATTACACTAAGTGGATGCAGCTAGCATATGATGCACTAGCATCATACAAGGTGGGTGCAGTGTATGATGCACTAGTGTAATACCAGTTAAGTGCATTATATGAAGCACTTAGAGTCATACTAGGCAGGTGCAGTGAATGATGCATTAGTATGATACAAGAGAGGTGATACATGTTGTATACTAGTATTGTAACAGATGTGTACAATCCTTTATGCATTTGAATCATACCAGGTTGGTGTAGTGAGTGATGCACTAGGATAATATCTGATGGCTGCAATATATTTATTATTATTTATTTGTCTTCATTGATTGGGAAAAGTACAACTGGGTAAAACCCATTTTTAGCAGAAGACCGAGGACAAAAGCTCCACATTTAAGTTGCGCATGATGCATGTTTATAATTGTAGGGTAAAAATATCTATACATGAGCTTATTTACATTATTTTTAAATATATCTTTCATGAACATAACACTTCAGCACAAAACAAGAGAGAAATTAACATACATTGGCAATTATTGAACACAAAATAACATACAATAACAGTTAATGTATTTATAGTATGATGGCTGCAGGGAAAATATCAAACTGGGGTGTTTTTGAGGTTATTAATAATTTACATGCAGACAAATAATAATGTAGCTTAAAAATTGTAATAAAAATAATAAAAACTATTAAAAATGTGAAAACATATAATTAAAATATGAATACCCTGACTAGATAGATAGAGTAGCCAACAACACTTTCAAATTATTGTCCCTACTGTAGGTTACCTGGTTGTTGTTATGTCTACAACCCATAGCTCAATTATGACTAAGTGTGGCATGTGCAAATATTGTAAATTCATAAATGATTGCCCATATGTCCCTATTTCTGGTTGTAACAGGACCATTCAATGTCTTGGACATTGAAACTGTAGTACTAAAGTGGTGGTTTAAGTTGTGATGTGTATGGGATGTCCAGCTTTTTATGTGGGCAAAACCATCTGGAGGCTTAAGGACCATATTGCAGAACATATCAGGGATATAAAAAACAAAAAAAAACTAGCAATGATTTATATCTGCACAGTTCAAAATGCAGTAATTTTAAAAGGTTTTTGCTTTTTATTATAGACAAAGTGTGTGACAATGAGAGTGGAGGTGATTTTAAGACTTTGTTGGAAGTAAAAGAAACAATATGGCAACTGAGACTTAATGCTAGGGAACACCCAGGTATTAAAGATTGCTGTTCCATGCAGGAATTTTAAAATTAAGACCAATGCAAATCTAATATCTAAATATTATTTATGGCTACTCTTACAAGTCAGGGTATTCACATTTTAACTATATGGTTTCACATTTTTCGATAAGTTTTTATTATTATTATTACATGACAAAGTTTTTAAGACAGGGTTTTAAAATACTGTTTTAACATCATGAGAAGGTTAGAAAGCATAAGAGCAAATGATGTGGGTTTTATAACAATATTGGTATTGTTTATTTGAAAGGGTTAATATTTAGGAGGTAGAGGTTAATTGTTTATTGAATCATGTGATACTTTTTACATAACATTACATTTAATTGTGTGGAAACATGTGTTTTTTATTCCAATGATGCCCTATATGATTGGAGGGAGAAAGTGCTAAGTTGCCAATATATGATACACTAGCATTGTACCATATGGGAGCAACACATCGTACACCAACATCCCATCAGCTGGGGACCAGTGTATAATGCACTAGCGCCATACCAGCTTGGTGCAGCACATGATGCACTATAATCATACTACATCATTGTAGTATATGACACACTCATATCTCACCAGGTTAATGCAGTGCATGATGCACTAGTACTGTATTAGATCAGTGCAGTCCATGATCCATTAATGTGTTACTTGTTGAGTCCGGCAGAGGATGCATTGTATCATATAGGTGGGTGCAGCGTATGATGAAGTAATATAATATGTGTGAAGCATTAGTATCACATCAGGTGGGAGCAATGTTTGAAGCCATTAGTATCATATCAGAAGGTTCTAGTGTTTAATGCACTAGAATCACACAAGGTTTGTACAGTGTTTGATGCACTAGTATCATATAGGGGGTACAGTGCATGATGCACTAGAATTACACTTAATGGATCCATTCTATGATACACTGAAATCATAATGCATGGGTGCAGTTTATGATGCATTAGCAGGATAACAGTCGGATACACTGTATGATGTACTAGTATAACATGAGGTGAGTACAGTGTACAATACACTAGAAATATCATGTGACTGCAATTTATGATGCATTAGTATCACTAACTGGTTTCAGTGTATGACATACTAGTATCACACAGGTGGGTGCAGTGTTTGATGCACTAGAATCACACAAGTTTTGTACAGTTTATGGTGCACTAGTATCACACCAGATGGGTGTAGTGTGTCACACACTGGTATTACAACTGATGGATCCATATGATGTACTAGACTCATGCCATGTATATGATGCATTAGTGGCCTTTGGTCAACTGGTGCCCTAGGCAAAAGGGATCCACAGCATGCCCACACACACCACTCTGTGCCCCATCCTGGTCAACTACACCATCCAGATTACTGGAAAAGTGCCCCTGCTAGAGTGGCGCCCTAGATGGCACCTAGATGGCCTATGCCTAAGGTTGGTTATGAGACTAATATCAAGTGAGTACAGTATATGATGCATTAGAATCATGCCGTGTGAGTGTAGCATATCATGGAATAGTATCATGCCAACTAGTTTCAGTGTATGATACACTAGTATCACACAGGTGGGTGCAGTGTTTGATGCACTATAATCACACAAGTTTTGTACAGTGTATGGTGCACTAGTATCACACCATATGGGTGCAGGGGTAGCCCGTGCTATTGGACTGCTGGACTTCAGCCCCCCAGCTGTAAAACAGAAAGAAAATAAAAGAAAAGAAAAGAAAAAAGAAAAAAAACAATCGCAAATAGCAGACCTTTGCGCATGCGCACTAGCAGCATTTCTGATCTCCAGACTGCTGCTGAGACAGTCTGTCTTAGCAGCAGTCCGGATTAGGAAACATTCAAGAGCAGAGATCCCAGAAGTCTATGCAGTTGTAACTGCATAGACTGTCACTGGAAAGGGATCGGACTCGGACTGCAATGTCAGCAGGCTGGAAGTCTTGTCAGGGAAAGAAGATCTTGCAGGCTGTGGTGGATTTAATGCTCCAATGGATGTAGGGAAGGATGTAATGCACAGGCAGGCTTGTAGTGCTGCAACAAAGTGATCTACATCTATCCAGGTAGTGTGTGTGTGTGTGTGTGTGTGTGTGTGTGTGTGTGTGTGTGTGTGTGTGTGTGTGTGTGTGTGTGTGTGCGTGTGTGCATGAAATGCCCCAGGTGCTACATGGTGGTGGGTGGAGAATAAGGCTTGAACCCTGCACCTTAGGCCCAGGTGGCAATAACCTGAATTCCTTACCCACCACCATTTGCAAAAATGTTGCAGATTTTTCCATCATACTTGTTCTGTTCCTCATAAAATCTGTGGTTTCTGTATTTTTGTGTCCACTCCTTGCAAAGCCAGTGGTGCATTGGTGCAGTGGTAGCATTGTTGCCTGACAGCTACATGTTTTCTGGTTTGATTCTTGGCTGGGGTGCCTTACCTTCTGTGTGGAGTCTGTATGCCCTCCTTGTTTTTGTTTCCTGTAGTGTCCTCTCATCTTACAAAGACATGTGCCTGTCTGGAGTGTTTCTCCCTGGGCCTCTGCTAAAAATTAGCTTTTGTTCCAAGTCAGACTTTCCTGGTTAACAGATGTTAAAAATGACACACATCTGAATATCAGACTTCATATTCTTCAGAAAGTGCATGGTAACAGAAAAACTTTTATTCTAGCAATTTTCTAAGTGTATAAGATGGATATTTGAAATTTGTCCCTATTTTTGGGACTGTATTCCCCCATTATTGCCTTCATCCAGGTTTTGTGCTAAGGTTGAGAGCTATGGTAAGAACTGAATTCACTGAATATGTTTGGGGGCTATATTCCCCCATTACTGGCTTTGTCCGGGTGTTTTTTGCTAATAGGTTGAGAGCTATGGTGAGAACTGAATTCACTGAATGTTTGGGGGCTGTATTCACCCATTATTGGCTTTGTTCATGTGTTTTGTGCTAAGAGGTTGACAGCTGTGCTATGGTGAGAACTGAATTCATTAAATGGTAGCCATTTAAGTTTCCGTCTTCCTCTTTCACAAAACAGAGGATTTGGTATAGTGGTATGTTGCTCTGACTGTTTTGCACAGGGTCCCCTGGGTTCAAGACGTGGCAGTGAAATGTATGGTGGTAACACAGCATTTTATTCTAGCAACTTTCCAACATTATACAAACAATGTTTAAAATGTGTCCCTGGTTTTTGACCTTTTGTCCACCCCCAATAAATTTTGGCTTTTTCCAGATTTCTTGTGTTGCAAAGTTCAGAGATACAGTTGAGTGTCGAGTAGATTTCACAAGGAGCTGAGAGCTGCAGAGGAATAAAAGTTTAGTGCTGCTTATGCTAAGGCTGCTTGCATTCTTAATAGCAAAACAGGTAGTGTACTTGCTTTTGATGCAGAAGGCTGTGGGTTCTACTCCCACAGTAGGTAGATGCATTGCTGATACTGGACTGTGTTGTAAAGGGGGTGGATGCTGCAGCCCTTTTTGGCAAAGATACCTAGTAACTATGAACCTGTTATCAGTTTGCTATCCATTTCCTATTCCGGTATCACTAGCTTATAATTTTTTTAATGCATGCAACATAGGCAATTTATTCTTCAAGGGCAACAGGCACTTTATTTGTAGATGAAACAATGACATATAAAGTTGTTTGCTAGCAGCAACCTCATTATTAGTTACAGATTTCTTTATTGTGGATTTTACTACTTCAGAGATTGTGCATATTTACTGATACTGGTGGACTATAGAAGGTTGAGTAGACTTTTTATGATGGAAATGTTCTGAATTGAGCAGTTTTGTCATTGTTGTATGCATTTTGTTTCATTGTTTGCTGGAAAAATGTTCAAAACAATACATTTAAAATGCCCTCTAACAACTGTACTGTATTGTACAAGGAATATAATGTAATACAGTCAGGAAGGTGTATCAAAGAGCATGTATATGTTTCATGTTCAAGGAGCCTATGATTTTGAAAACAGCCCAGATTTAATCTTTATCTGCCACTGGCAAAATGTATTTTCTTTGAATGTGGGTTTCAATGCTGTTTCAATGCATGTGAGTTTCAAGGGCAGAGAAGTTTTAATGCTAAGTCTGTTTTCATTGTGAGACTGCATTGCTTTGTTTAATAGACATTTATTAGGGTGTGTGCTGTAAAATGCAAAATAAAACTTTCAAATGAAATCTAAATCATCGCAGAAGTAAAACAGTATGCACATTAGTGTTTATGGTAAATGGGGCAAAATAACCAAGGAATGGGACATTGGAATGGCTGCCAAGGAGAGGCTCCATTCGACCATGATTTTGTGAGGGGGGGTAGCAAACTCAGACAGCCCCAGCTGAATTATACCTCTCAATTGTCCATATGTTTGCAGAATTATTAGATATTTGCTTCTTATTTTTGGTTTGTTCCTCATAAAATTTGTGGTTTTCTAGCAAATCATTTAGGAATGAAGTCACTAAATGACAGACATTGAGTTTCAGACGTCATAACCTTCAGAAAAATGCATGCTAATGCAAGACCTGTTATTCTATCAACTGTCTTAAGTTTATACAAGAGCAATTTTTAGTAGTGTTTGTATGTTCCCCAATATATTTGGCCTTGTCCAGATTTCCTGCATTAAGAGGTTGAGAGGTATGTGCAAATCGCTTTGTAGAATTAGGAATATCCAAACCTCTCCATTGTCCCCAATTTTGGCTCAAAATGTTGCTCTCCCCTAATAATCCCTCCTCCAAATGGCAATTTTGGAAGAAAACGTGGAGGGTTTACAATTATATACAACTGTAATGATCAGAGTTATAGATTACTTTTATTTCAGAAATGTATGTAGATGCTCTTATTTTGCTAGCCGCTCAAGTTAACAGTGTTAATATTAAAAAGGTGTCCCTTTTTAGACAGGTTCCCAGCTGTATTGTGTGGCAACTTTATATTTTTGCATCACATTTTGGTCTATAAAATTGTGTTTTTTTGGCAAATTAGTGGCAACTCATTAAAGATTGAAGTTAGAAAATAATGACAGACATTTGAGTTTCAGATTTCATACCCTTCAGAAAATTTGCACTAATGCAAGACTTACTACTGTTCTATTATCTAAGTTAATAAGAGCAATATTTAAACATTGTCCTTATTTTTGGGCCTGTGTCCCACTTCTAGTTCTATGTATGGCTTTGTCCAGATTTCTTGCTCTGAAGTTGAGAGGTATGAGTGTCAGAGCCATCACTGTCAGCCAGAGACATTTCAAATTGTGACATACTTGTTGCACCCCATGCCCCATTGTAGTGGCTCTGGATGTGTCCAAGGAAGGCAAGGAGCAGTTATGCAGTGTAAGTGTGCAGAGTATTCCCCCATCCAACATAGACCACAAGTACGACCGTGCCTTTTCATCTGTTCTTTATTTTGCAGAATGTTCTGGTTTTCTGTCATATTTTTAGACTGTTGATTTATTTTTCTTATTATTTAGGAAATGCATGCTGTCACAGTGCCCTGTTGCTCTGTTTAAGTAGCAATGATTTAATGACCATCAGGTAAGCTTGTCGGAGATTGTAAGATGCAAGTAAGCTTTAATAAGCATACTGTTAAAGAATTACCAGCATTGAAAGCCTTTTCGTTGTTGCCATGCAGAGAATATTTACATAACTAGATAATGTATAAGCCTTGGGTATTGAAATGCATATGACAGTATTTGTAATAAAAGAACAGGATTACAGTATTTTCAGAAGCTCATTACATTTGTTGGAGACTTACAGTCATCTTTTGTTGGAGATTTGCAGTCATCTTTGCAGGCTTACCCGTAAACTAAACAGAATGCCAGTCTATCATGTGTGGTCCATAACTTGTGCAGGAATCCTTTAAGCAATTTATCTTGAGCTTGTTTCTTGTTTGCTGTTCATTTTTTTACTTTGATCATGTCTTCCCCATGAAACAAATAGATAGTTGTGTCAGGCAGCAGGTCGTTTCTGGATAATAAACATTTTTACAAGTGGGGGTATCACAGAGATTGCTACTTTCAGCATGTTACTTGGTAATTTTATAAAGCTGAATATAAATTATAATTAGAACTACAGTGGAAGGAATAGTGGTTTGAGTTGAGTGTTGCTTGTTTTTTTATACTTGATTTTGACTGGCATTCCAGTAATGCATTTAAAAAGTAATTTATTTTTTCATGCCTCACAACCTGTTTCCATCTGAATATTAAGTAAGTTGTCATGTAGCCAATGCATTGAAATATTTTTTTTCTTCTAAACTTCATTTTGTCTTGATTGGACTCTTGTAATGACTGTTTGGCACCCAGGGCAGCATATTTAATTAAAGTTCCAGTTGTTGTGGTTTTGAGCACAGCTCCACCCCCTTTCTAATTGCCCACACACCTTCTCATTGGCTCCACTCATTCAGCTGTCTCCTGCAGCCCTCCTTTAATTTGAAGTCACCAGCAGCCACTGGATGGGTGTAATGTGTGACACACTGCTATTATAACTGATGGATTCATATGATGCACTAGACTCATACCACGTATATGATGCATTAGTGGCATACTAGGTGGAGACAGGGAACTAGACTAATACCAAGTGGGTACAGTATATGATGTATTATAATCATACCGTGTGAGCACAGGATATCATGGATTAGTATCATGCCAACTGGTTTCAGTGTAAGTCACAATAGTATCATAATAGGTAGGTGCAGTGTCTAATACATTAGAATCTTGACAGATGGTTGCAGTTTTGCCAGTTTATGATGCATTATTTTCCTCTCAGATAACTGCAATATATGATATACTCTAATCATACTAGGTAGGTGCAATGTACCACACCAAGTGTATCATGCCAGGTGTGGGGGATGGCAAAATGGGTATGGTCCTTACTTCACAGACACAAGAAACAGGGTTTGACACTCACCATTGAGAGAAATTTACTGTGCTTAAAATGGCCCCCAAGGGCAGCTAACCTAGTAGTTATCTATAAGCAGCAGGAGACTGTAGTATGATACCATATGGGTGCACTGCATGAAACAGTCATATCACAAGAGGTAGAAACAGAATGTGATACCCTAGAATCATAACAAGTAGGAGCAATATGTAATTCAATAGTATCTCACCATGTAAGTGTAGAGTATGATGTATTATTATCATACCAGTGAGGTGCAGTGTATGATGCACTACTGTCATGGCTTCAGTGTATGATGCACTAGTATCATGCCAGATGGTTACAGTGTATGACACACAAGTACTATCATTTGGGCATAGTGTTTGATGTACTAGTGCCATACTAGCTGGGTATGTGATTCTTTGTTATCATACCAGATCAGTGCAATTTATAATGCACTCATATCTCACCAGCTTAGTGCAGTACCTGAAGCCATTTGTACCATACCAGATAGGTGCAATGTTTGATGCACTAGAATCACAAGATGTTGGTGCAGTATATGATGCACTAGTATCATACACGGGTGCAGTATATGATGCACTAGTATTACACCAAGTGGGTGCAGTATGTCACACACTAGTATTACACCAGATGTATAAATCAGGCAGTACCACCTTTAGATGAAATAAAATGATTTTCTGTGTTTATAGGGACACTGAGTTAAAAAAGCAGACACACACACACACACACACACACACACACACACACACAACTTTCTGTTGCACAGCCAGAAGATAAATTAGATTTACAACATTTTCCTGAACAGAATGACATAAGACCTAAAAATTAAGGAGGTATTTTGGATATGAAGCTGAGGACTATCATATATACAATGCAGAACTTAAATTTAATGTTTATTTGTTTTGGCACAATCACTGCTGCACTGTTACCAGTAAATGACAAGTTTATCCACTTAATAGTCATACAAAAATATTTGTTTTTCCTATATAAATCTTAATGAAATTAAAGATGTAGAGAACATTTTAACTAACAATTCCACTGACACTGACGAAGTAAAACTCTATGAAGTGCTGAAAACACTGCACCATACATATTTTAACAAAGTTTTATCACTATTAGGCATAATGAAAATCATAAAAGAAGGGTGATTCTTATCTTCCTACAGATAATACTAGTTTAAAGTATATTGCTAACTGTGCCATTAGCAGCAGTACCTGGAGAAACAAGCTTTCTCAAATCTTCCATTAATCAAAACATATTGAAGGAGCACTATGCCTCAAGAGAAAGTAATGGGTTTGGCAGTGCTGTCAATAAGTAATGAATCTACACCTCAGATGGACTTATGAAATTAATAACATCATTTGCATATTCTAAGATGTGAAAAATACAATTTTGATATGCTTTCATTTATAATGGGCAATGGAAAAGGTAAAATCATACAGCATTGGATCGATAACTTTACATTCCACAGGTTTCCGAATGTTATGGGATGAATAGCTCAGGACACTTTGGTTCATACTGATGCATCTGTACATATGGCTGCATTTCTTTGTTATCTAACAAGTTGTATTTTACAAGTAATTTTAAGCCTGAATCAGCTTACATCACTTGTCTGACTAAGGAGTTTACAGTTCATTGGATATATTGCTTCATAAATGTTAACTGCATTACACTGGCAGCCATCTATGTACAAAAAGTAGTTACCATATTAAATGGTGGGCTGCATAATATGTTTTTTCACTATTCGAGTTGTCACAGCATGCTATGTAACTGTATTTTGACCATGTAGACCAGCACAATTAAATGTAATAATTGTAAGACTATGTAGAGTGCCCAATAAGCTTTATTTATTTTAAATAAAATGCAAAGTATCCTAAAAATGCATTCTAATGATTAATAACAGTAATGTGTGAGTTCAGCTTATGACTGCCATTACATTATAATGTGAAGAGCAGCATATGAACAGATTGTTCCAATGTTAACTTCATGTCTAGTCTAGCACTAATACAACATGCAAAACAGACATGTCAAAATTATGTACAACAGATGCTTCCTTCTTTTATACCCTTAAACTTTTTACTCAACATTTGACTGCTCATTGTATTTCAGTAGAACAGATTCAAGTGAAACTGTCTAGAAAGGATATTTCATCTGAGATATGTCTTTCATGCAGAACTGACAAGTGCTGCACTGTGACTGGGGTATGTGAATGATCCAGTATTGTGAGATAGTCAGGATAAGTACTTTTGTAAAGTTTATAATTTCAGTGCCTTTCATTTGAGTATGTACATAGTACAGGGTCACTAGAAGATGCATAACATATGGTGTCATACTGCTATGTTGCACCTTGAGGGTACACATCATATATCATAAAGATTAGTGTGAGTATGTAAGCAAACAGCACATACTAAAAGGCAGGGAACATGGATGGAAGAAGATGAACTGACTAATAAAAAGTACTCTTACAGAGTCATCTGAAGAGCAGGGATCACATTAGGGAGTAGGAAACATAGCTTGAAATGTGCAACTGGTACTGGGAAGGCAAGTGGGAAAGGGTGGGGAAAGACGAAAGGCAGCCTAGAGGGTGGTGGTGCAGTGATGACACCATGGATTCCTTTGCCTAAGACATCATTTCAGCTAAGGCTGTCCCTGGTAACAAACTAGGCATTTTAAATAGTGTTGTGCCCTGCGTACAGTTAACTGTTTTGCTCCATGCTCATGTTAAAATGTTTTACTCTAAACAGTGGCAGCAGTAGCAGTGTTTAATCATGTAGACTGCTGCTTCTCTCTCTCTTTCTCTCTCGTCATATGTATTTAACATATGGTACCACTTCCTTATAAATTCTTTTGTTTCAGACGGATACCTTTATACTGAAGAAATTTATTAGAAACAACCTATCTTTATTTACTTGTACAGTCATGTATTTTCCCTTTAAAATCAGTTGTGTTGATGTTGAGACAAATTATTAACTTTAGAGTCATCAAAATCGTAGACTTCTGGATAGCTAATCAATAAATCTGCCTCATAAATCACAGGCATCACTGATTTCTTCACTACAGAAAACAAAAAAGTCATTAGAGCCTCTTGCCCTACCATTAACACACCATTATTCCTCTTACACATTGCTGAAAGCAGACTTTCCCACATTCACCATCTCATTCAACAATTATTTGTGTGCAGAGACAATAAACATCTGACAGCATTGACAAAGAGACGTAATCATTATTATATAATTGTTTTTTCTCCATTCTAGGTTCCGGATCAAATCATGTAACTAGTGTTCCTGCAGCATCAATAAACATTTACTTCTTTCCAGGTTTGTTTTATTGAATTTTTGCATGACAAAACAAAATTAATAAAATGGAACTGATGAAAAAATCGATAAAAAATAAACAGTAATACTAAATATAACTAACCTACCAACAACTATGTACAGTAATCTATGCGCTTACTTAAATACATGTAACAGTAATTACTTTATCTGGGATTCATGATATATAGTACCTAGCACAATGCTAATTAGTGTATGTAGCAGCCATGCTCAGGAAGTAGGAGATTCTATAGCATTGTCTTCTACATGTCTGCTTAGCTGTGAGCCACCTCGCACAATGAACCAATCAAATATTAATGATGCACAGGGGGCACAGCACTCGTCTATTCATCCAAGCCTCTGTTCTAAGCTTGATAACTGCTCATTCTTATTCTTGTTTTTTTTTTAATTTACTGATAATTATTATGCAGTTTACTTCTTCCATACAGCTATGGCTGAATCTGTTATGTTCCTTTTTTGCTTAAATATTAGACTTTATCCAGTTTTAATAGGTTATATTATAAGGAGTTTCATATTCCATATTTGGGTATATTTTAGGAATTAGTTCAATGCAGTGCATTTTTCCATTTTGTGTTTTTATTAATAACTCAGTAGACCTCTCAGTAGACACCCCGCACACACACACACACACACACACACACACACACACACACACACACACACACACACACACACACACACACGCACACATACACATTCCATGTTTTTTTTTTAATCTAAGTGTCTTTGCATAGACCTCTAATACATTATGCCTTTAACACTACAATATTTGTTCTACGGTAAAAACAATTTAAACATTTATTCTCATGTTACCATTAAACATCAGCACTGCAGTAAGTAAAAAGTGTACATTCAGCATCTACCTGCTTGATATAAAGCATGGTTACATGGCACAGAGGGATAGAACCCTTACTGCATCCCAGATGAATAGGTTTTGATTAATGGTCCCAGCACAGAAAGAGACACATAGGGAGGAGGAGTAGGACTAAGGGTGCATGGCCTCTTCATGTCTCCCAGGGGATGGGGAGAAATGCACACACTCAGAAGTACATGTAGTAGATCAGGTTTTCTGATGGAGACCAGGATATTCACTGCTCTTGCATCCTTGAGAGAAGCAGGGTTGATTGAAGGGGACAACCCTCTTTCAGAACTGAGGGGACGATCTGCACTATCAGACTATTGCACATTCTCCTCCAGTACTTTGCTGAGTGCATCCCAGGGATTAGAGCCAGAAAGAAAAAAGGTGAACCAACTACTATCTCTGATGGCCGCTAAAATGATGGAATCTCCTAGCTGAGTCTTGTCCCTGTGATGGGGAATGAACAAGTCCATTTATCGGAAAGGGATTATATCATATCATGATCAACAGATATCAAGGGCAAAATTATGAGAAAAATTTGTTTACACGCCTGATATACATTCTTTGTTTGCACTACTGCCTGGTATTTTATTTCCATTTTATGCATGTATGTCTGTATGTCTGTATGTATATATGTATGTATGTATGTATGTATGTATGTATGTATTTATTTATTTATTTATTTTGACTGTGCTTCCTTTTTTGAATTTTATTTGATTGATTGATTGATTGATTGATTGATTGATTGATTGATTGATTGGCTTTTTTTCAGTTTGTTGACCAAGATAGCCTGACTGGGCATAGTTCATTTTCTGTAGAGGCCCATGGATAAAATCTCTAGAATCCATGCAAATATGAAAATTTGCATAGGAAACAAACTGCTAACATATTACACACATAATAAAAGTTATGTAACATCTGTTACACGAGGTACACAAAAGTATGTAATACTGGTGTATATATAGCTGTAACACACAATAGTTCACTATGTATATGTTTATAATAGTTATTTAAAAACATTGCATTCAAATCATAATGCCGAGGCATTTTTCTTACTATACAATAGTATTACTTGATTTATAAAGAGCAATAGGCTATAAAGGATGAACAGGATACATGTGCAACTACACTTCATATACTACCAGTTCAGGTGCTTATTTTGTACTGTTTGAGAGCTTGCTTAAAACTGGAGGAGTTGGAGATGGCTCTTAGGTTGAGGAGCAGGGTATTCTAAGATTAAGATACATTAGTGGAGAAATAAGAGTCGCAGTGGTGGATAAGGGAAGCCAGTGATTTTGATAGAAATTAATTTCTGGAACAGAGTACATGGTTTTGATCCAAGGTTCCCAACTTTTTGTACAAATTACAAAGACCACCAATGGCTCTGGTATCTCCGCCTCACATCCAAAAACTCTTTGTACAGTGTACACCAAGAGTGAGCCACAGGAAGAACAAGTACATAAGAAACATCAGAGGTATAAAAGTACTAAAGACTTTCACCCACCAAGTGCTTATCATAAATAAAAGCTGACTTATTCTGGTGACTAAGTCTTCAGTACTTTTATACAAAAGGAGTAAGGGTGTCGTTAGGACAAACTGACGTTTGGCCATGGTGGCCTGCTAATACCTACTTATTACTATGTCTTACTTTATGTCATGATAAGGAAAAGTCCAACAGAAAAATAATATGTTGGTTATGTGCTAGACTATCAATGCAATCTGGTACATTTGACAAACATGCTAGTAACACCTCAAGATACTACCAAAATTGCCTTTACTGCTAGATATAGACTGTCATGTACGGTTATGCATATTTTAATAAAATCTGATCTGTTCTTATTCTTCTTGTAAAACAAATACTTCCCCTCATATTTCCCTGTTTTATAACATCCAAGGATTGCCAACGAAGTTGGTGAAGACACTGATTTATTTTTCCTGAGATCTGTGACCTCTGCTGGAAGAAGTAATGAAATTAAGTTGGGGTCTGGGAGTGGCTAGGCTCCAGAAGCCATGGGGCTTTAGATACACAGTGATACATTTTAGATTTTTTTCCAACCCTTTTGTCATGTATGTACTGTACCACTCATCACTAGAATTCTGATGAATATTTAAACTTTATGTTCATACTTTAGCAATAATTAATGACTGGATTTAGGTAATGCAGGGCTTATCCATGACTGGCATAATTAAAAGAAAAACCCAAATGATCAAGTTAGTAAGCCATCTGTGGGTAAATCTGCATTATCCACAAACAGGAGTTTCTCATTGCTATTATACACTGGCATTGTTTAAGAAAAACTGAATATATTACTTGAGTTTTTAAATAATGGCATTACATTTCAGAAATGATTCCTCTTGATGTGCTTCACCACTGTCTTCTGTGGTTGGGGTGGTTGGGTACAGATTCATAATACATCACACGTGCAGCATGTTATGGTACGTACAGTTTTCTATGTGTGTTGTGTGTGTTTATATTTTTTAAGGAGCCAGGAGTGTGCATACATTCTTTTGTTTATATGAGAATACCACTGAACTTCTAATCTCCCAGCAGTGATTTTCAAGTCATTTTTTAAAAAGTTTCTGCTGTCCTTTTTTTTGTATGTGCCTTTGTGGTAGGTCGAATGCAATCTTCTACCCAGTTAGTAATTCTATTTCTTTCGTTCACTTAGCAGAGGGAAGAAAAGAATGCATTCGAGCAGCGGTTGCAGGACCCACTGAATAAAAAAGGATGACATGAGTTGGTGTTGATAATGTATGACCTGAATGGTCATATCTATATAGACAAAACAGGATATGAAGACTGGTGGAACAACAGGAATGTAAAAGGAGAGATCATTCCAGATTTCTATCTAGCAAATGACCTAATAGTGACCAACACAGGGTTTAGCAAGACAGGCAGTCATAAGATTAGATACAAGAGTGGCCAACATGCAACTCAGGTAGACTACCTCATAATTTAGAAAAGGGCAATGAGGTAGAATCAGAGATTGCAAAATCATCCCCACTTAAACAATGTTCTCTTACCATAAACCACTGGGGGCCACAGACAGCTGCAAGCAGTGGTCAGATAATGTTCTACAGTCAACAAAGACTAGACTAAAGACCTGGAAGATGACTGGAGTGAAAACACAAGAGTTCATGGTTATACTTAGGTGTCTAGGAAAAAGAAGAAATAGGCAAATTCAAAGAAGGATGGCATTGTCTCAAAACAGCATATGTGAAGACTGCAGAATAGATATGTGGCCAGCCAAGTATGGAAATAAAGTACATAAAGAAAGCTGGCGGTGAAAAGCCGAAGTCCTGAAAGTTATCCAAAGAAAAAAAGGGTGCAGGGAAAAGTGAGAGAAAGAAAAGTTGGTTATCTGCCAAACAGGTGAAGACAACAGTGACAATCGCAAAAACAAGGCATCAGAAACAACCTACCAGCTTTTGGAAAGTGACTCAGCAGATGGCACAAAGAAACTCTATTAGGTTGCAAGGCAAAGACTAAAAGATAAAGCAGATAATCATTCAACACCATACATAAGGGATGCCAGCAACAACCTGCTCACCATTCCACAGGATATCAAAGACAGGTGGTAGGAGTACCTCCAACAGCTTCTGAATGAAGAAAACCCCTCAGAAGCTGTACTGTTCCATACACAGCCTAAAATCAAAGCACAAAAAAGAGTCCGCCCTAGGAGAAGTAAGAACAATAATAAGGAAAATGAAGTCAGGGAGAGTGGCAATCTCAGCTGAGGTCACAGCAGATATGATCAAGATGGATGAGTTAAGAGAGAAATGGCTCCTGAGATTTCTCATAGCAGTATGGAGAGTAAAATGCATCCCAGTTCACAGGGGAAGAAGCATTCAAGTAAACGTGTGCCAAACCCATGGTTTTAAACTCAGTGCTAAGAAATGCATAATTGCACCCATTGGGAAGTCAACCATCCCAGCTAATTTCCATGTTGATAATACACCCCTAAGAGCTGAACCAGTGGTCAGGGATCTGGGCACACATGTAGGCAGTAGCCTTACCTTCAACTACTATGTGGCCACAGTGGTGAGAAAATCATTTTATGTTGTACAACTTATAAGTAAGCGTATGGCATATAGATCCAAAAAGGTCATTATCCCACTGCACTCTGCCCTTATCAGACTAATCATAGCGTACAATGCTCCCTCCAGTATGTACCGACCAGGCATATGCTGCTGCTGCTAGAGCAACCTCAGAAGTTTCTTACAGAAAGAACACAAAGATTAACAAATCTACTTTACACAGAGCACCTTAAATCCCTTTCCCTCTACTCAGTCTCCTACAGATTGCTGAGGGTGATCTATGTCTGACTTATAAGGACCTCTACTCAGTTTCCTACAGATTGCTGAAGGTGATCTATGTCTGACTTATAAGGCATGCACAAAACCCACACTTTTAAATCTCCTACATATTTGTAAGTCAAATAGTACCAGAAATGCAAGGTCTTGGGACCTGAAGTTTGTCTGTGACTTAAATAGAGCATGCTGAAGAGTCAAATATGTGTCCCAGACACTGCCCCTCCTACAGAATAGGCTTCCCATCCATGTGAAGCTGAATTTGTCTATTACCCAATTTAAGCACAACCTAGACCAGTGGATGTGGACTAGGAAATTTACACCAGGCCTGTCACCCATGTCCCTTATGGACAGAGGTAGCTTACAAATGCCTGGCCCTCTATATCCTATTTGGATACAACACATCAGTATTCTTTTGGGAAAACTTGGCTAGGCTTAGAAAGGCCCTCCCAGGTCATTAGCCTAGTAACAATCTATGAATATATGAATCTAAGAAGAAAGGGAGCAATCACATCTGTTGACAGTATAGAAGTATCAAATTCCTGTCACTGCATGAAAGTGCTGGAGAGGATGATTGATAAAGAAATATGCAAAGCAGTACAAAGTAAGATGAGGGATGAGCTGTTCAGGGTCAAATAAGGATGAAACACAACTGACCTGATGTTTATAGTGAGAAAGATAGTAGAGCAGATATTAGTACAGAGGAAAGAGTCCAACGTGGCATTCCTCAACTAAAAGATAATATATAACAAGGCTCAGAGAAAGCTAATTTGGACAGTCCAGCAGTGTTGTGAAGTTCTAGAAGTATTTATAGAATTAGAGCAGGCTATGTACAAAGACCCAATGACACAAGTATGAACAGTGTTCAGGCTCACAGAGGGGCTCCCAATGGAAATGGAAGTGCACCAGGGCTCAGCTTTGATCTTGCTGTTGTTCATACTGTTGATGGACTACATTTGCCAACAGGATGGAGGAGAAAGAGCTGCTGTATGTAAACGTTATCATTTACACCTTCCCTGGCTGCTGTGTGCCCCTGAAGCTCGGAGTACGCAAATATTCTAAAGCTAACCAGTACACTGCAAGAAGATACCAGCTGGGCTTCTAAGAACCCCCTGATCACCTCTAAGCCATGTCAAAGTGGACCATCCTTTGTTACCCAGTACTCTCACCTGTTTTGACAGAACTTACTAAAAAGCTAACCAGTACACTGCAAGAAGATACCAGCTGGGCTTCTAAGAACCCCCTGATCACCTCTAAGCCATGTCAAAGTGGACCATCCTTTGTTACCCAGTACTCTCACCTGTTTTGACAGAACTTACTAAAAAGCTAACCAGTACACTGCAAGAAGATACCAGCCGAGCTTCTAAGAACCCCCTGATCATCTCTAAGCCGTGTCAAAGTGGACCATCTTTTGTTACCCAGTACTCTCACCTGTTTTGACAGAACTTACTAAGTATGTTTTCAATATTGACCCATATTGTAAGCTAAATTAAACTTATTATCCCGTTATTTGATCTTGTATACTACTCTTGCCACTGAGTCAGGGTCACCAGCAGCCAGAATCATCTCCTTTGACTAAACAGCTCCTTGCCAGATTATCCCTCACCACTTACCTTAGTCTTCTCCTCTTGCTTATCTTCAGTGTCACCTTCTGTAGTATCCATTTTGGCCCACTAGGTGGCAGTATATTCTACCTCCTATACCTACTCGCTCCCCATAATCTAATAGTCTTATTTCTCTGTATCCCACCCCCAATAGTCTACTAGTCCTTTCTCACTGTATTCCTCCTCTTATATTCTCTCGGACTTTTCTCAGCCACCCTCTTTCCCCTCTCTACCCTTTCTCTGCTCATAGTCAACACCTTTCACTCTCACTGCTACCTTTACTATTTATGGCTTCTTAATTTCCCCTGGCACTGTCCTCTCTTTTTACCTTCCTGCTTTTCTAGCTGCTACTTACCTCCTCATCTGTCTATCTCCTACTAAACAGTGCTTACTGATTATCTCTTCTGAATCCTCCACTACTTGCTGTAGCCCGCTCCGTTCGCCCTGCAGACTCACGCCGCTCCCCTACCCTACCCCCAAATCCCACCCACCCCAACACCTCTACCCTTATTCCCCTAAACCACACCCACTACCAGTCTACACCAATCATTTTCCCAATACCTGTGACACACCCACTCCCCATACCACCATAATTGACACTCATTCTCCTCCCCAAGACTATGTCAACTAGCCAATATCCTCCACCTTCTCTTTAACCCACTCCAAAACCACACCCCCTCCTAACATAAATTTCTCTCCTTCCCTTCCCTACTATTTAACTACTTGCCAAATCCTATATACATATTTCCCCTCTTACACCCAGAAATAACTCATCAACAACACTACACCTGCAAGTAAACCCATTTCATCATGCTCGCAAAACTCTCATTCATCCCCTTTCTATTACTACTACTTCTTAATTTATCCTATCTTTTCTACCTCACCCAACCTACTAACTCCTACCACTCACAATCCTTCCATGTAACCAACCATCTTAATACCCCTCACTCATACTCACAAACACCTATTTCTCCCCATCTATATCCTTTAGAAAACCTCCTACTCTTTCAGTACAAACTTATCACTTCTCTAAATCACTCTACCCCCATAATGCCTAATAAATCCTTCAGAATTACACTACAACCCAATATATTCACTAAACTGTCCAATTACCTATCCAACCCAATCCTACATCTGATAACCACTTTATTATCAGGTGATATCCATCCCAACCCAGGCCCCCTTACCTCATCCACTACAGACAAGTCCATATTACTTGCTTCTTTAAACTCCCAAAGTATAGTAAACAAAGTCCCTAACCTCCATGCTTGGCTAATACATAATAAACCAGACATCCTTTCCATCTCTGAAACATGGTTAAAACCCCATATAAAAGATTCTGAAATAACTCCACCAAACTATTCTATCATTAGAAAAGACAGGTCCCACAAAAAAGGTGGAGGAGTAGCTCTCCTATACTCATCCTCCTTAACAGTTACTCCATATAATAAACCTACACCACACTTTAACAACGCTGAACTACTCCTCACACTACTGCAAATTAACAAACACAAACACATATGTATAGCCTCCCTCTACATCCCCCCAGGAGATAATATTTCTACTCTAGAAGATATCCTCTCCTGGTACTCTAACAACATTAGCAATGAAACAATAATCTTAGGAGACATGAATATTAACTGGGCCTCTATTCAGTCTTCTACAAACCCTCTTAACATCAACTTCTACAATTTTACACAGCTAATAAACTCTGTAACACGCCCATCAAAAAACCTCACTAGTGGCAGTATTCTAGATTGGATTCTAGTCTCTCATCCACATTATTTCTCCAACAGTGGCACTCTTCCTGAACCCCTCAGTGACCACATACCCATTTTCACTCATCTAATCCCCAAACGTCTACAATGCACCCATAACTATATTACTATCCACAACCAAAAAAACTTCAACCCAGCAGTCTTCTCAAAATCTCTAAAAGCAATACATTGGAATTGTCTAAAACATTACCTCTTGATGAGGCAGTAGCCCACTTCAACTCAAAATTCTTGGAAGTACTAGACTCCCATGCTCCATTAAGGACAAAGGGAATAAAAATTAAAACTGCCCCTTGGCTTACCAAAATCACACTATCAACAATGCGGCTCAGAGACAAAGTCTGGGCACACTACCAGAAAAACAGGAGTACCCTAGTTCATAATGAATACAAAACACTTTGAAATAAAGTAAAAAAAGCTCATCATATCTGATAGACAAAACTATTTAACTAACCTACTTCTTTCCATTCACAACTTTATCACACAACTTACCACCTAAACTCCCCTCTCTCACCCTTTCACTCTCCTATTTCTCCCCATCTATACCCAATAACACAACTTCTAACCTTCTCATTCAAAGTTTTCCCCTCACTGAGAAACCCTATCCCCATAGTAGCTTATGACCCTCTGATCATCACTACAGATCCTAATCATTTCTTTACTCTACTCAATCACCTTTTTAACCCAATCTTTCATCTCATCACCAGCCTTTTATCTGGTGACATCCATCCCAACCCTGGCCCCTCCACCTCTTCCTCCTCACACAGGCCAATATATTTTACCTCTCTAAACCCACAAAGTATTGTCAACAAAGTCCCTACCCTCCATGCATGGCTCATGTATAACAAACCTGACATACTATCTATTTCAGAAACATGGTTAAAACCATCTATAAAAGATTCTGAAATTACTCCACCTAGCTATTCAATCATTCGAAAAGACAGGACCCAGAAAAAAGGTGGTGGAGTTGCTCTCCTATATTCTTCTTCCTTGCTAGTTACCCCCTATAATAAACCTACTCCAAAATTTAATAATGCTGAAGTACTCCTCACTCTCCTACAAGTTAACAAGCACAAATACATCTGTCTAGCATCCCTTTATATTCCCCCAGGGGATAATATTTCCACACTTGAAAACATCCTCTCATGGCTCTCTAACAATATCAGCAATGAAACCATAATCTTAGGGGACGTAAATATCAACTGGGCCTCCATCCAGTCTTCAAACAACCCTCTTAATATCAACCTATTTAAGTTTTCCCAACTTATCAATACTATTACACACCCATCACCAAACCCCTCTTGTGGCACCATCCTTGACTGGATTCTAGTGTCACATCCCCACTATTTCTCTGACAGTGGTACTCTTCCCGACCCTCTTAGTGATCACTTGCCTACTTTCACTCGCCGTCTCCCTTGCATCTCTTACCGCACCCATAATATCATCACTACCCGCAATGACAAAAATTTTAACCCATCAACCTTCATATATTCTCTAAAAGCAGTTAATTGGAACAATCTAAAGACACTACCTTTAGAAGACGCAGTTGCTCACTTTAACTTTACCTTCTTAGAAATACTTGATTACCAAGCCCCTATAAGAACAAAAAGAATAAAAACAAACTCTGCCCCCTGGTTAACCAAAACCACACTATCTACCATGCACCTTAGAAACAAAGCCTTGAAACTCTATCTGAGAAATAAGACCCCAGAACAACATATTGCTTACAAAACCCTTCGAAATAAAGTAAAAAAGCTCATAATCTCTGACAGACAAAAATACTTCTTTACACTCCAAAACAACAATAAAAATAACCCACAAAAATTCTGGAAGGGGATCTCCACCCTCCTAAACCCCAGCAAACCACACACCCCAACCCCAGACCCAAATAGCCCAGACCTAGATCTAGCTACACAGTTCAACTCATTTTTCATTGATTCTATTAGCAAACTTACATCCTCCTTCACACACCCCTCCTCATTACCTAATACACCCCAAATCTCTCCTGCAAATAACCCTCCCGTCATCACCACTTCCACCACTTTCTCATCTTCTCACTGTCTATCTTCCACCTCTTCCACTACTCTAACCCCCTCTTCACCCATATCTTCCTCAAGTTCTCTCTCTCACAACTTTTCTCTATTCTCATTTAAACCTATCCCCACTTCCACCATAAAGAAACTCCTTCAGAAACTAAAGCCATGTACCAACGCTCCAGACAACATTCCCTCTTATTTCCTAAGTATAGCCGCAGAAGCAATTGCCTATCCCATCAGCATTCTAATCAACCGCTCCATCCATGAATGCACAGTACCTCTACTATGGAAGCAAGCCTTCATCATCCCCCTCCATAAAGGAGGCAACAATTGCAATATCAATAACTTCCGCCCTATTGCTATCCTCTCCCC
Source organism: Protopterus annectens (assembly GCF_019279795.1). Taxonomy (NCBI): domain Eukaryota; kingdom Metazoa; phylum Chordata; order Ceratodontiformes; family Protopteridae; genus Protopterus; species Protopterus annectens. Next base: position 703,013,140 of record NC_056735.1, read on the forward strand.
TATATCTAAAATCCTGGAAAAGTGTATCCAGCTTCAACTCCTACCACATCTCATAGATAACAACCTTTTAACCCCTACACAACACGGATTCAGGCCAAATCATAGCACCATGACAGCCCTCCTGTCCTTTCTTGAGACGGTTAATAGAGCACGCGATTCCGGCCACATTGTTTCCACCTTACTACTAGACCTCTCCAAGGCCTTCGACACTATTTCACATAGCCTGCTCCTATCCAAACTGTCAGAACTTAACCTCTCTCCCTCCTCCATAAATTGGTTCTCCAGTTATTTATCAAACAGACACCAAGCCGTAATATGGAAAAAGGCCACTTCCTCTTTCCTTAGTACCCCTACTGGAGTTCCCCAAGGATCTATTCTTGGTCCTCTCCTCTTTAATATATTTATAAATGACTTCCACAAATCCATTCCACTTGCAAACATCATCCAATATGCAGACGATTCTACAATTATCTGCTCTGCCACCTCCCCCTCTCTTCTCCAAAAACTGACTCAGGAAGCTTTCTCAATTACTGAGCATTGGATGCAAATAAATCACTTGGCACTCAACGCCTCCAAAACAAAACTAATGCTATTTACCCCCTCCAAATCTACTTCTTTTGACATAAACTCTTTCTCAATTACCAGCCAAAACAACTCACCCTTGGAACTGGTATCTGAAACCAAGCTACTAGGTGTTCTAATTGACAATCAACTTAAATTCAACTCCCATCTACAACTAAATATTAAGAAAACTCATCAAAAACTAGGTATGCTCTACCGTCAAAATCAGTATCTTACTAGCTCCTCCAAAACCACTCTCGCTTCCTCCTTTCTCATTCCCTCTCTTCTCTATGGTGCTCCATTACTCACTAATCTTCAGTCCTCTCTAAAAACCCAGCTGTCCTCCTGTTATAACAAAATTGCCAAATTCGCTAATAGCCATAGGTCCTCCATCCACCACTGTTCCTCTCTCCAAAAACTAAATTGGCTCGAACTACCTAATCATCTTATCTATATACAGCTGACTTTAGCTCATAAGCTCATTTTCAACCCCTCTCTTTGTCCCTCTCTGTCTTCTGCCTTCAAAATGCACCTTCCTAATAGAGTCTTAAGGTCCAACAATCAAAACCTACTAGAAGTCCATAAACCATCTTATCCCCCAGGTAAACACTTATTATCCTCTAACCTTTCCCGTCTCTGGAACTCACTCCCACCAGCCATCCGTACCACCTCTAATCACTACCTATTCAAAAAATCTCTTCATTCACATCTCAGGTCCCAATGGGATTGTTCTTGCTCCCACCCCTCATAAATATATGTCATCTTACCTCCTGTATGCTTTGAGGCTCAACTTTACCTAACAAAGCTTGTTTCCCTTCTGAATAATTACTCTGTAATGTAATGTTGTGTCCCTTCTCCAACACAACTCTGCTATGTTCTCACCTTATTGTCTCTGCTCACGTTCTTCTCATTAATCTACATTTATTGTATTGTTTTGAATGCTTCTCGAATTTTTGAACTAAATGTTTTATCCACTACTTGTATAATTTAATAATATTTAGCAATCTTGTGTATGTAACTACTTTTTTATGTACTGGAGCTTTTCTCCCCAGGACTCCATTGAAAACGGGTTCTTTTGATCCAATGGACTATCCTGGTAAACCAACTGCAAATAAATAAATAAATAAATAAATAAATATTTCTCCATACTCCAAAATAATAATAAAACAAATCCTCAGAAATTCTGGAAAGATATCTCTACTCTACTTAACCCCAGCAAACCAGATACCCCCACCCCAAACCCTAATGCTCCTGATTTAGACTTAGCTAACCAATTTAACTCTTTCTTCATTGATTCTATTTCTAAATTAACATTTACATTCTCTAACACCACCACATACTCCAATACTACACAACCCCACCCTACCTGCACTCTACACAACACTGCCACCACTCCCTCATTACCATCTAGTAACTCTCCACCCTCCACCTCATCTCCTACCCTGACCTCCTCAACATCTCCATCTCCCCTTAATAGCCCCCCTTCCCACTCCCCTCTATTCTCATTAAAACCTATACCCACTTCCACTATAAAGAAACTCCTTCAGAAACTGAAGCCATGCACTATTGCTCCAGATAACATCCCTTCTCACTTTCTAAGCATAGCTGCAGAAGCAATCACCTACCGCATTAGCATTCTAATCAACCTCTCTATCCAAGAATATACAGTACCCTAAATCTGGAAAAAGGCCTTTATCATACCCTGAAAATTCAGCATATTAATTAGTTTTGTGTCCAAGCTGGTACTTGACAAGAGGGCGTGGCTTATCTTCATGCCATACTACTCCCAAACCACAATATCTGTTTCCATCTTGACTAAAAGATTGACCACCATCATCATCACATGCTTTAGAAAGGTCTTTGCATAGTAATGGTAGTGTTTATTTTGCTCCCTAACAAGGTCTAATGCTGAGCCCTGTTAAGGTGGTTGCCTGGGTTCTTCAGACTCTGTGCAGTAATGCATTTGCTGATCTGCTAGTTCTTGGGCAACTGGACTCTTTTTGTTTATAGTATATTTTATTTCCGAAGGTTGGATCAGGAGGGCTAAAGTCCAGGCTACAATCTTGCTATTAGACGCAATATCATTCTTAGCTTTTGACTTCCCAGAAGGGCAATGAGTGGATGCTATGTCGTACAGCAAACTTTTTGCCACAGATATATTTTTTTGAATATCTATACTGCCCATAAAGTTGAAAAGAGAGCCTTTCCACATTCAGAAAACCTTTTTTTCTACCTCAATTAGTGTCTTGCTATCATAATCTCTAACACAGTGATCAGAATCCTGCTTTTGGTATAGGACTGGACTGTTGCTACTGTTAGTATATCTGGTTTCTAAATAGAAATCCTTATCCATCTGTCAGCATGCCAGGCATAGAGCCTGACTCAAGCTTTCCTTTAAAGCTTGCATGGGTTTCTCCTGCTCTTCCCCTGTGTAGTCCAGGGTTCTGATTTTTTTAGCAGTTCGGTGAAGGGATTTGCCTCCTCTGCATAGTTCTGAATAAATTGTAGTAATTGCATATACCCAGAAAACGTATTTGCTCCCTCAGGTATTTCGGAGGTTGATATGCTGGATATCCTCTATTTTGATGCTTTGAAGGTGTAGTCCATCTGGTTCAATTTCATACTTTAGGCAGCTGAACTTGTTTCTGAACCACAGTTGCTTTGTCAGGTCAATCTGGCTCCAGCATTCTTTTACTTTAACTCATAAGTTACTTCAGCAAGATGTTTCTCAGAAGTGTTTCTTTTAATTAATACATCACCCATGTAAATCAAATTCCCTCTGCTTTCTGATTCAGACATGCTCTTTTGCAGGAAGGTATGGAAATGTGAACTGAGTATAGATATCCAAAAGGACACCTATTCAGCTGTACTGTTTTCTACCAAATGTGAAAGACAATTTGTATTGGTCTTGGAGATGAATCTTCAGGGTCTGGTATCTATTTGAGATATCCATTGTTGTGCAGTATTTTGCACCTTCAACCCTAGCCAAATTTTGATCTAGGTGTGTCATGGACCAATGAGATAAGGGCACCTGACAATTTAGCGAAAGTGAGAATCAAACACTGTACCTTCTGTTTGTGAGATAAACACCTTAACTATTATCCAAAATCAGAAGAGGATGATACTCCACAACAAACGAAGCAAAACCAGATGGATGAAAAGACAAGTTCTTTATTCGAATAAGTAAGCGCTTTCACGTTGCTTGGAACGCTTCATCAGACTTCAACAAACCATAAAATTTAAATCAACTTATATATAAGTAAAGCACCAATGAAAAACACATTAGCAAGTCACATGCAAATTACAAAAATACATCATTTCCTTTCCATAAAAATTATATAAATATATCATAAAAATCTCATATTAATAAATGAATAGTAGAAGTAAAATGTTAAAACATACTAAAACATATATTAGATAGTGAAACATATTACTAATGTTTAATGTTTCAAAGGTTTATCTAATAAAAATGGTCTCAATGAAAATTTATCATTGAGACCATGACCTTTATTCGCAGATAGTTTAATTATCCATTTTGCCTCAGCTTTTTCTGTCTTATTGCCAATATTACCAAGTCTTTCAGTTTCTGTTAACTGTCCTATTACTAAAAATCTAAAGGCATGTGTGGTGTCATTTTGTAGTACATGCTTGGCTAGGGCATTCCCTTCATTCTCTCTATGTATAGCACAATGCCTTTCTCTTAAAGTTCTATTAGTCTTTCCTATATAGAAACAATAACATTTTATGCAGGATGCTAAATAAATCACATTTCTTGACTTGCAATCAGCGTATTCATTAAACTCATATTTAACACCAGTATCTGGATGTATAAAAACATTGGATTTCATTATATATATACACTGGTTGCAAGAGCGACATGCAAATGTACCCTTTCTCTCAGAGGAGATCTTATTTTTAGGCACTCTCTCATAACAAAACATACGTTTTAAAGATTTAGTATTCTTATAGCTAAAGGATGGTTTTTCACCCACTAAGTCTTCTATACCATCATCTAACTGTAAAATATTCCAATGTCTCTTAATAATGTTGACAATAGAAGTATATCACTAGTCTCCTCTTATCATTATTCCTCACTATAGGTCTCTCTTCTATACTGCCTTGTTTTTTAATAAAAGGACGTCCTAGATGTGTACGTTCAAAAGTATCCAATGAACGCATATCTCTATTGCAATAGCCTCTATGCCTAAAATTCACAGAAGTAGCATGCATCCCCCCCATATACCCAAAAACATTGTGAGTAATCAAGTGAAATGTTTTTCTAATATAACTAGTGATGATTTGGTTTTCTCTGATGCATTAAAAACTATAGAAAGTGATTTTAGGCCTAGAGGCTATTGCAATAGAGATATGCGTTCATTGGATACTTTTGAACGTACACATCTAGGACGCCCTTATTAAAAAACAAGGCAGTATAGAAGAGAGACCTATAGTGAGGAATAATGATAAGAGGAGACTAGTGATACCCTTTACTAATAATAATACTTCTATTGTCAACATTATTAAGAGACATTGGAATATTTTACAGTTAGATGATGGTATAGAAGACTTAGTGGGTGAAAAACCATCCTTTAGCTATAAGAATACTAAATCTTTAAAACGTATGTTTTGTTATGAGAGAGTGCCTAAAAATAAGATCTCCTCTGAGAGAAAGGGTACATTTGCATGTCGCTCTTGCAACCAGTGTATATATATAATGAAATCCAATGTTTTTATACATCCAGATACTGGTGTTAAATATGAGTTTAATGAATACGCTGATTGCAAGTCAAGAAATGTGATTTATTTAGCATCCTGCATAAAATGTTATTGTTTCTATATAGGAAAGACTAATAGAACTTTAAGAGAAAGGATACGAGCATTTGTATGCTATACATAGAGAGAATGATGGAATGCCTGCCAAGCATGTACTACAAAATGACACCACACATGCCTTTAGATTTTTAGTAATAGGACAGTTAACAGAGACAGAAAGACTTGGTAATATTGGCAATAAGACAGAAAAAGCTGAGGCAAAATGGATAATTAAGCTATCTGCGAATAAAGGTCATGGTCTCAATGATAAATTTTCATGAGACCATTTTTATTAGATAAACCTTTGAAACATTAAACATTAGTAATATGTTTCACTATCTAATATATGTTTTAGTATGTTTTAACATTTTACTTCTACTATTCATTTATTAATATGAGATTTTTATGATATATTTATATAATTTTTATGGAAAGGAAATGATGTATTTTTGTAATTTGCATGTGACTTGCTAATGTGTTTTTCATTGGTGCTTTACTTATATATAAGTTGATTTAAATTTTATGGTCTGTTGAAGTCTGATGAAGCGTTCCAAGCAACGTGAAAGCGCTTACTTATTCGAATAAAGAACTTGTCTTTTCATCCATTGGTTTTGCTTCGTTTGTTGTGGAGTATCATCCTCTTCTGATTTTGAATTTGTGCTTTATTGGGAGGTGATACCTTACCCTGACAGTGTTCTTTTCTTGCTGAACCTTAACTATTATACCAACCTCCTTTATACATGATCACAAAATGTCATTGACCAGTTACACACACACGTGAACCAAGAAATCTAGCCCTATGTACAGGGGTGAGGTTTGGCCCTTTACCACCTATACAGGGTGTTGTAAAATATTTTGCTATACCTGGGTGTTTAAAGCACACATTCCTATACTGTTTAAATTTCCTAGATGATTTAGAACATTTTTAGCAATTCTGTTTTTTGTCAGCTTTACATTCCATAACACTACTCCCTCATAAGACATTTTTTTCATATCAAAATCATAGAACAGACTTATAAATTATAAATCTTCTGCCTTAGCTGACAAGCACATTTTATTTCCTTCTGAACACATTCTGCAAAAAAAAATCACCCATGGCGTAGTCAACTTTCCTTTGCATTTTCTACATGGACGATAGGGTGTTCAGCATGTGGCACTGTTGTGTCAATGTGTGGATGACTTTCTGAGATAACAGTACGTATTTATTTATTTGGTAAAGAATGTCCAACTTCTGACATTTACCTCAGATTTTACTGCATCCTGCCTTGACTCGCATATCACATGTGCTCTCTGACTCTATGCAATCGTATGCTCGTGATCTCCAAGCACTGACACATCTGGCATATCAGAAATCACAAAAATCACTTTAATCATGGCATTATCTTTTTCCAAATAGCATGATTCTCTGATATATAATATCTGTACTTTACAAGTGTTTAGAAGAGAAAGTCTTACACTGTTAAAAACTACTCCCTGGCTGTAGCTTCTCTCCAACTTCAGGTCACTAATTGTTTTTTTTTTTTTTCTGGACAGTCCCACCCAAACCAACCACAATCAGGCCCATTTGAAGCTCCTCCCACCTATAAAAAATTCTAAACTCTCCTCAAACTCTGCAACCTCTCCTGCAATGCTCTTCTCATCAACTCTAACATCCACTCCAATAACTCTACTTATCTCTCTTTCCTGTCTGTCCTATCTCACACAACTTCCCAGTCCCTTCCTCACCTCACTCACATACTCCACTGCACCATACAGCCATGCTCACAACCCCTCTTCCTCTGCTATCTCACATGAACTTTATAACTACAACACTATTTATCTATACAAACCTAAACTACTCCTCTCCCTTTCCCCCCTACACCCTCCTCTAAACTGTCACTCCAAAAGATCAATACTCTCATGTCAATCTTACCTCCTATCCCTTCCTATCCACCTCTCTTTACTCCTCCACCACAGACCTCTCTCACAGGCCGGTGATGTGCACCCCAACCCCGGACCAACCTCCAGCATTAATGCAGCTAAACCATACTCTCAACCCAAAAAACCTAAGGCGCTGCGCATCACTACACTAAATGTACAAAGTATTAGAAACAAAATCCCTAACCTGCATGCATGGCTCTCCCACAACCACCCCAACCTAACCACCATATCTGAAACTTGGCTCAAACCCTACATAAAAAAATCATGAAATCCTACCACCAGGTTACCAAATGATTCGCAGCGATCTTCCCCACAAAAAAGGAGGTGGAATAGCTATAATCTACCCAACCTCCCATACCATAACCCCCTACACCAATTTAATTCCAACCTTTGCCAATGCTGAATTAACAATAGGACTACTAAAAATTAACAAGCACAAATCCATGTGTATCGCTGCCCTCTATATCCCCCCCGTGATAACATCAATACACTTGAGAACATACTATCCTGGTTCTCCTCCCACATAAATAATGAAACCTATATCCTTGGTAACACCAACATCAATTGGTCCTCCTTCAACTCAGATGCCCCTTCCCATACTATCAACCTGTACAACTTCTCCCAACTAATTCACTCACCTACCAGACCAAATAAAGATGGTACCTCAGGTACCATCATTGACTGGATCCTTACAACACATCCAAGTCTCATCAACAAATCCGGTATATTACCAGATCCTCTCAGTGACCACTTACCTGCCTTTGCTGACTGACTCCCAACTCCCCTACAGAAACAACACCACTACATTCAAACTCGCAACCTGTCATCTTTCAATCCCCAAACCATCTCAGAATGCCTTAAGTGCATGGACTGGACCCCTCTAAGAACTCTCCCTTTATATGACACTGTCTCCCATTTCAACCACTCATTCCTTACCCTCCTTAGTCAGCAAGGCCCCCTAAGAACCAAATGCATCAAATCCAATCCTTGCCCATGGTTATCCAAAGAAACCATACTCGCCATGCTACAAAGGGACATAAAATGAAGGCAGTATCAAAAAAATAAAAACCCAAGCTCCCTCCTAGAATTTAAGTAACTCCAGAACTCCACCAAAAAGCTAATTATCGAAGACCGCAAAGTTCACTATTCCAAACTTCAGTCTCTGCACTCAACAATCCCCAAACAATTCTGGGACTACATCTCATCTATATTTAATCCTGGTAATAAAGAAAACCCCTGTCCCAATCCCACCCTCTCAGACCTCAACACTGCCTCTCAATTCAATTCCTTTTTCATAGACTGTATAGACAAACTATCCAACTCCTTCCCCCCTCTCCTAACCACAATGCCTCACTCCAAAACCCCCTCTCCACCCAGTTATACTCCTCCTCACCATTCTTCTTTAAGCCCATTCCCACAAGCATGATAAAAAGACTCCTCTTCAAACTCAAACCCCGCTGCAATGCACTTGATAATCTTCCTCCTATATTCCTCAAACTATCTGCAGACAGGATAGCCTTCCCCATCTCTATACTTATAAATAGATCCATACAAGAATCATACGTCCCTTTCATCCGGCGTCATGCCTACATCATCCCCCTCTACAAAGGTGGTAAACATACTGACACCACCAACTTCGGGCCCATCGCCATCCTATCCCCTCTGTCTGAAATTCTTGAGAAAACCATCCAAGCTCAAATAATGATGCACCTAACCCAAAACAATCTCCTCTCCCCTATCCAGCATGGTTTCCATCCTGGTCACTCCACCATAACTGCCCTTCTTTCCTTTCTAGAAACCATCAACCAAGAATGTGACTCAGGCAAATTTGTATATACATTATTCCTTGATCTGTCAAAAGCCTTTGATACCATCTCCTGCACCCTTCTCATATCACAACTCTCTACTCTACACCTCTATTCCCCCCTGTCTAGATTGGTTCTCCAGCTACCTATCCAACTGCCAACAAGCAGTCCAATGGAAAACCTCCACCTCCTCCTTTCTTCCTACACTCACAGGTGTTCCCCAAGATCTGTTCTTGGCCTGCTACTCTTTAACCTATTTATTAACAACATTCTCCACTCTGTCCCAGACTCATCTGTCATCCAGTATGCAGATGATTCGACCATCATTTGCTCAGCTTTCTCACCCTCCGAGTTTCTAGCAAAAATACAATTAGCCTTCTCCAAAACAGAAATCTGGATGCAGTCCAACCACCTAGCCCTGAATGCAAATAAAACAAAACTAATGATCTTCTGCCTCAGCAAAAACTCAACTGTCAATAAAACCTCATTCATCATACAAAGCCAGAATAACACTCCCCTTGATATAGTCCCCACCACTAAACTTCTCGGTATCATCATAGATGAAGAACTAAAATTTGGCACACACATCCACTCTGCAATTAAAAAAAAATCACCAAAAGTTAGGTCTTCTCTATAGACACATCCACTTCCTCTGCCCCTCTACCCATCAAACCCTGGCATCTACTTTATTGCTCCCCACCCTAATGTATGGTGCACCCCCTGTTCACAAACATACACATCTTCTTACGAAACAAAATTGAATCCTGCTACCACAAAATCTGCAAATTTGCAACCAATTCTAAATACTCTTCCCACCACTGCCCACAAATGTATCTACAAACCTGCAAACTGCCCTTCTCTGGCTACATCCTTAAAACCCTATATACCCAACCGCCAACTCAGATCCACAAACCAAAATCTCCTTCAAATCCATAAACCATCTCATCCTCCAGGTCAGCTACTTCTCTCCTACTCCATAGTCAAAAACATGGAATTCTCTCCCCCCCCTTTCGCAGCCATCCCCAGCATGACAATTTCAAAACCCAGCTACTATCTCGTCTATCATCTGAATGGATATGCCCATGCCACACTCCAACTTAATCTGCTCTCCACCCTCTCTCTTTCTGCACAACTCCTTAAAATTCTCTCTGCTGCCTTGGACTGTGTATCTTCGGTGGTATTCTCCTTAACCCCTTCTGTTACTCTCTCCATGCATTATAGACCACCTAAACTAAAAGGAATAATAGCTATATCTCAACTCGCATAGAATTCTCCTGCCACGAATTTCACTCTGTATCTGATCTCTTCTACCTACCATTATAAGCTAGTTACTATATATTTACATTTTTCTGAATTTATCGTAATTATTCCTATTTGAAACTGAAGGGGCATTTTTATAATTTCTCCACAAATATATCTTTTTCCTTCTTAGTTTGTATAATTTCAAACTCCACCAGGGATGTCTATCACGCTTACAGGCTGTTTTATCTCCAACTGGGACATGATATTCTATCAAATTAGTAGCAAAAATGTAAAAGCCATTGTAGTTTCCTCTTATATCTTTATTTTCAAAACCACCATACCAACCCTAAATTTCAATAGCCTCTTTAATCACTCAAAGTGTAATTGATAACGTTTTCACTATTTTGTAATGCTTAACCAACTTAGGATGTGTGAAAACAACTTTAAAGCTTACACTTAAGTGGTCAGAGTTTCCCAACTCAGGACCTATTTTACAACCATCCAGAATTAATTTCTTAGCGATCCAAACAACATCCAATATGTTACTTCCTCTAGTTGCCTCATTCACTATTTGAGTATAACCATTTGTCATACTTTTGGTTATCACATAGTTTAATGGCTTTGATGGTGTAACTGGAGCAACCCAGTCTACATTAGGAATGTTTAGGTATCTGGCAATTAAGTCTACCTTTCCCAGAAAACTCTTCCTAATAAGATTTAAAAGTTTAAAGTTTAAACACTCAAGTTTTAGGAGTCCAAGGGGAGGGTTTTCCCAGTTGATGTCAGTGCCCAATAGAATGAGTAGATGAGATGAGAGTGGCATGAGCATCCAAACTCATATTTATAGTAGGGCAGGCAACTCAAAAGGCACCAAGTTTAAAAGCACTATATGAATGGGGTAGTCAGGTGGGAAAAATCAAATGAGGTTCAATAACAGGTGTAGTCACACATTACTTCAGCTAAATAATAATACAGTGAAAGACTTTCTGCTTAATAATAAATCCTATTTCTCAGTCCAGTGCTACATGTACTGTTGACATGTGCCAGCTGGCATGCCTACATCAGAGAAGTTGTTGGTTGCATTTTGTCTTTTAAGGCAAGTAATATATATATATATATATATATATATATATATATATATATATATATATATATATATATTGTATGGCTTAAAAAGTGCAGCTTGTCCTGAAGAAATGTTACAACAAAATATAAAAGCGTTGCGGGGATACTACTGTTTGTGAGTGGGATCAAATTAATGGCAAAATGGGCATAGAAAAGGGACAAATTGCAATATTTTTCTAATAGTTCTTTTCAGTGTAGAAAAATATAAAAGCTTTCAGAACACAAATATAGAGTGCTATTACAATATCATATCTATAATTCCACTTGTATTTGTGTGAAAAGTGAAATTTTCAGGTGTTTTACATGTTAAGGAATACAAAATAACATACAAATTAAAACCTGCAGTCATTAAAAAATAAAGATGCAGCACCTCCTTTGTATGTAAGAGTAATGTGTACAGACATTCATTTATGGACAGATATCCCATTACAATACCGTCAACATTTTCTGAGATTGTATCTGACCATTTTAGAGATAGTCAGTTACTGTATATATAGGGAGCAAAAGTAATCCCAGACCAGCATATGCAGGGAAAAAGGCTTCTGCAGAATATACACAGAAAAAAGGTTACTGCCACATATTATACGTCACTGACTGCATGTGTTACCAGATGGATAAAATCTTATGTGTTTTTTGATTTAGAGCTTTCTATTGAGCACTACTTGTCACCTCAGACCTCATCTACCCAAAAAAAGTAAAACACCTTAAACAAGTGGTAATTCCTCCCAGTTCCTAACAGTTTCTCTAGTATTGGTCAGCATTTTTTCACTCCTGATTAGCACAGGCTGAATGATAACTTGTTTTTCTCCCCCAGTCCCATTTAAAAAAGATTCATTTTAGTAGTGCCCAGAAAGACAACTTCTTCAAAGTGACAGCTTCTGTCACTGCTGGTGTTCATCATATGGGACTAGGTGTACTACAAGGCCAATCAAAAAGCACCCACCAGCCACACACCCTTGTACTTATAACAATGCCTGAAGAGGAAGCATGTTAATGCGTGTTACGTTAACTGATGCTGGAGATTGATTTGGATATCCCATTGCTGGTGGGTAATCTTTGTAGTCTCCATTGCCCAGGTATGCTGTGATAGCTTCTTGAGACCTGACAAGACAATATTAATGAAGTATAGAATGATTTTCCACAACAATCTCACATCATTAACATTATGATGAGCATCCATTTTAGTGAATCAAAAAATGCCTTATTTAAATACTGACCTTTCCATTTTATTTCTTCAAATGCCTTATATTCTACTCAGACAACCCTGATATGACTCTGAAACACTGATTGCTTAAGTCCGTATTCAGGTCCGTCAGAATGCTAAACATAATACACGTTAGTGCTAAAGTAGTGTGCTGTTCATGTTTATTTCCTACTGAAACTATATCCTTTTGGCTATACTTTTGATTTACCTCTCCTTCTGGTCATTTGTAATATGTTCTGTAAGACATTCTTTCATTTATATAACTTTACACTTCATTTTCAGATATCAGACCCTATAAGTGGACATAGAATCACAACAACGCACATGGTATACTATGCATTTTTAGGAGTTAAAAATAAAAGTTGAAAACCTGCTGAAAATGCAGCTTACTTCCTTGGCCTGCAGTATGATAACTTTATTTTCTTGTTACATGTGTTTGTGTGTGCCTGTCTGCGTGTGTGTGTGTTTGTGTGTGTGTGTGTGTGTGTGTGTGTGTGTGTGTGTGTGTGTGTGTGTGTGTGTGTGTGTGTGTGTGTGTGTGTGTGTGTGTGTGTGTGTGTGTGTGTGTGTGTGTGTGTGTGTGTGTGTGTGTGTGTGTGTGTGTGTGTGTGTGTGTCTGTGTGTGTGTGTGTGTGAACTGGGGAAGAACATAGGGAAAGAGTAACAAGGTGAAGGCTTTTCTAAATATTGTTTGACTATAAGCTTTCCTCAGTGCAGTTAGAAATATGTTACTATAGCAGCACAGTCTGCAGGCATCAGCAGTTTCCAGTCTTTTGAACAAAGCTCTTGTATTATAATAGACCACAAACTCCGAGCCAGTCACAGTGTAGTTCAGTAGTGTTTTTAATAAAAGAGATCCACAAAATGTTATTCTATAGCGCCTCGGCTAAATTCGCCTTTATCAGAGTATATAGTCATATTATTACATCCCCCCATTTTATACTAATTTTACTACCCAATTACATAATTAAACAATTAAAAAAATAATCAATTATTCATTAAAACATTCATTACTGCTTCACAGCACACTTTTCCACATACATTCCTGATTTAAACCCAAAGGGCTCATTGTTTTAAACTTTAAAATCATTGTAGTTTATTTTTTTCTTAATAAACATTGAACTTGCTGTTCATTCATACATAAATTCATCTCTACCCTATCTAGCACTTTAGCTTGCAGCCCTAACGGGTTACCATTATGACACTTGTTAAAATGCACTGCTATAGGGCTTGTCTGTTTGTTATTTTTTATATCTCTAATGTCCTCTTTTAACCTGCAAGAGAATTGTCTTTTAGTTTCTCCTATATAAAATTTATCACATGGGCATTTTAACCCATATATAACCCTTTCTGTACTGCAGTTAAATGTTCCATTAGTTTGAAATACTATTCCATTTATACTTCCAAATTCCATCACTACATATTTACACACACTACACCTTCCACATATCAGAGTTCCCTGCTTATCTATTTGTTTATTAATTTTTATAATTGGCATTTTAAACTTACTATGTACTAAAATCTTTTAAGCTTCTCCCCTTCTGAAGGAGAAGCACACTTGTTTACAATGTAAAAAATCTACCTCCCTTTTAACCACATTCCATATTTAACTTGTTCCATTATCTTTTCAGACAGCACAGAATCAGTCGAAGTGAAATATATGCGTTGTTTTTCATCGTTACTTATCCCATAACTTTTCCATTCCCTTTATTTTTTAAAACCTTATCCAAACTTTTTTTCACATCAGCCTCTTTATAACCTCTTCTACAAAATTTTCTATAACTTTCATTTAATTCCATCTTCATTTCTACCGGGTCACTGCACAACCTTTTCACCCTTAGAAATTCACCATAAGGAATGAATTTTATAGTATGAGGCGGATGAAAACTTTCTCCATGTAAAATAAAACTTGTTTCTTTAAATTTTCTATGTATACTAGTATTAATGTATGTACCCTCTCTTCCTTTTAAAATAACATCCAAATAATTCACATCCTTTCCCATTTGCAAACCATCAAATTTCACTCCAACTTCATTTTCATGTAATTCATCTATAAACTTTTTAACTTGATCTTGCCCTCCTTTACAAATGAATATTAAATCATTGATAAATCGAAAATATTTTTGTACATACTTAATGAAAAATGTTTTTCTATAAATATATTGACTTTCAAAATAACCCATAAAAATGTTTGCATAACTTGGAGCAAATGCAGCCTCCATTGCTGTTCCTTGCAATTGCTTATATAAACTTCCATTAAATTCAAATATGCTGTTATTAAGGCATACCAAAATCAAATCTGTAACATATTCCACTACTGGAGTTTCCCCCAGACAGTATTTTATAGCTTTAATTCCATCTGGATTTTTTATATTGGTATATAAACTTACTACATCTATTACAAGGAAATACATATCTTCTTCCCATATCATATTCTTAACCTTATCCAGCAGATCAAACACATCCCTGATATAAGAGGGCAATTTTTTCACTGTAGGTAATAGGAATTCATGAAGAAAGCAAAATAAATTATGAGAAAAATAACACCACGCCGAGACTATACGACGTCCCGGTGGGTTCTCTTGTATTAGTTATATAGCCTACTGGTGGAAAATTACTTAGCATGTGTTGGACTGTAGCTCTCTGGTTAGAACGTCTTGCAAGTCAGAATTAAAAGAACCATAATTCAATCCTGTGAAGTGCAAACCTGTAATAAAAAGAATGTGAGTATATACTAAGCCTGATTTTGTATTCTGTCCTACTCAAGGTATACTGACCTTAGAAGTAGTACTTATAGGTAACAGGAGTGTTACATGTATAGAAGTAAACGTCAGAATTCACTGTTTTTTGATGAAATCACCCTTTTTGTATAGTTTTGGGCATTACATTAATGCAAGACTACATTATCTGTGATCACTAAGACTTTTCAAAACGTGCTAACATATATTTTAGTGCAAGTCTTGATGTTTTCTAATTTTGTTTCATTCTGTTCATGTGTTCAAGAAGAGTTTTAAGCATGAAATATGCCCGAATATTAATTAATTATGAGGAACTTGATTTCTCTATGTTCTTCAGCTTCTGTTGTAGTTTTTTTATTCAGATTGCTTGTCCAAAATGTGCTACAGCTGTGACATTTAGATAAATCCCTTGCAGTGTCATAAGACAGAAAATATTTGCTTTTTTTTACAATTAACAGGTAACCAGATTTGTAGACATGGTCTACCCTATATACCAGACACAAGGACAATGCCATCATATCTGTAGTTCTATTTCAGAAGACTAAAAACCAAAAGACTGAATCCCAAATGACTGAAAATTCAAAATACTGAATGATGGAATTTGCCCCTTCTCCACTGTTGAGCGATCTTGGAGTTGGTATATATATTTAGCAGGAGGTGTGGAGGGCGCAACTCCCCACATGAGAGTTGCAGTGGGTCTTGCCCACTGCATTAAAAATGTGTCCAGTATTTAGAATTTTCAGTCTTTTTGGATTCAGCCTTTTGGTTTGTCAGTGCTCTGAAGTATACCCTTCTGTCACACGTGTGATTCATGTACAGAATTATGCTTCTGATATATATATATATATATATATATATATATATATGTTATATATGTATATATATATATATATATATATATATATATGTATATATATATATATATATATATATATATATATATATATATATATATACATATATATATATATATATATATATATATATGTATATTTATATATATATGTTCATATATATAAGTTCTTATATATATGTATATATATATATATATATATGTGTGTTCATATATATATATATATATATATATATATATACACACACACACACACACACAAACATATATGTCTATATATATATATATATATATATATATATATATATATATATATATATATATATATATATATATATATATATATATATATATATATATATATATATATATATATATATACATATACATATATATCTAATAACCTCCTATCTAATAACCTTTAGCTACTTGCCAACATGGCTTTTGTCCCTACCATAGCACCACAACAGCCTTATTATCCTTCATAGACTCCATTAATATAAACCGGAATAACAATCTTCTTTCATCTGCATTCTTTGTAGACCTGTCAAAAGCCTTTGACATGGTGAATCACCAACTCCTCCTACATTGTTTAAAATCTCTCTCTCAATAATCTTGCTTTAAGCTGGTTTACTTCCTATCTTCAGAATCGGAAACAAGCTGTTTTATGGAACAACAATCTTTCCGAACTTCTCCCTACCACTTTAGGAGTACCTCAGGGCTCCATCTTAGGTCCTCTATTATTTTCCATCTTTATTAATGACCTGTATCTAGCCACCCCACTAACTACTTGCATTCAGTACGCCGATGACACCACCATCATCTGCTCTGCCACAACTCAAGCTGACCTCCACTCACTTACTCAAAAAACTTTTACCACCATAGAACAATGGTTCTCCAATCACTGCCTTCTCTTAAACCCTAAGAAAACTAAACTTCTCCTCTTCTCACCCACACACCTGTCTCCCCCTATTAGTTTCACACTTACTTCTAACAATGGCACCCTTATCTCTCCTGACCAAACAACCAAACTTCTAGGAGTTACTATCGACAACCTACTAAAATTTGATTTTCATATCCACTCTATCATAAAAGCAACTAACAAAAATTAGGTTCTCTACAGAATCAAATCTTTCTTAACTCCTGAAGCAAGAACTACCATAGCCAGAACTTATCTTATCTCTACTCTACTATATGCATCCCCATATATACTAATCTTTCTAAACATAACATCAATAGGCTTACAACAGCCTATAACAACATTGCCAAATTTGCCACTGCCTCTCCATATAAAACACATCACTGCCTGAACCTCCTTAACCTAGGGTGGCTGGAGTTACCTCACCTAATTCAATACTATCAGCTTACAACTGCCCATAAAGCCCTTCACCACCCAGAAAAGATACCAATGCTTTCCACCCTGATAAAACCCTATAACAACCTAAAAACCCTACGCTCTTCCAGTAAAATACTGATTCAAACCTCTCTATCAAAGAATACAGCAGGTGACTCTATATTTTCCAACTCAGTTGGTAAAATTTGGAATCAACTTCCTACAGACCTCTTAGCCCAAACTTCTATCACACTATTTAAAACTCACCTGAAACATTTTCTAACCAATCACTGGCTTTGCTCTTGCAATAACCCTAGCTGAATCACGTACCTCCTACCTTCTCCTGCACCCTTTGCACTGTCTCCCAACTCTATTTCTCCGTTTTATTTTTTATCTCTACCTGAGAAATTGACTCTCTCAACTTCAAACTAAAATTTTCTAGTAACTCTATCTTTTGCTTTTAAACTACTTAATTATTTCTGTCTCACATTTTATATACCTGTACTGAAGAAATTTGATAGTCTCTATTTTCACCTTTTGAACTTACTGAAAAGATAGCCTAAATGCCTGTTTTAATTGAGTCTTAAATTCCCTATGTAATTATGAATGCCTGTTTTAGTTGAATCTCAAATTACCTTTGTACTTTGACCTGTACTGTAGAAATTTGATAGTCTCTGTATTCACCTTTTTGAACTTACTGAAAGGAAAGCCTATATGCCTGTTTTACTTGTGTCTTAATTCCCTATGTAATTTTAAATCCCTGTTTTAGTTAAGGCCTTAAATTACCTATGTACTTTGAATGTATTTTTTGTTATTATGCATTAGATAGTGGAGTTTTCTCCTCGGCCTCCACTGAAAATGGACATGTATCCAGTTGGACTAGCCCGTTAACAAATGTAAAATAAATGTAAAA